>NC_080386.1:77365579-77674548 GCF_014773155.1 Arachis stenosperma | reverse complement strand
GTACCAGGAGAGCAGAAGGCATTATCGGCGCGCGCGCGCATATTGCGCTTGCGCGTCAAACCGCAAGTTGCCAAAAGGGCGCGTACGCGTCAGGTGTGCGTACGCGCGAATTGAGTTATGCCTTAGGCCCAGTTTTCGCATGGTGCAGGCCTAACTCTCGGGTCAAGGTATGGATGGTGGAACTTCTCAATCCACGCGTACGCGTGTATGGCGCGCACGCGCGGATGGTCCAGAATGCTTGATGTACGCGTACGCATGCAGTGCGCGTACGCATGGATGGTGCTCTGTTTTTCAAAATTTTTCTGTGTTTTTGCACCAATCCAAGCATTCCAAACCTCCAAATAGCTACCAAAATATCATCAAACCTTATTTAACATACTAAACTACCAAATACACTCAACTAACTAAACAAAACATGAAATTAGACTAATTTTACCAAATATTTACAAAAGAGAAAATGAAAAGATATTACCATGGTGGGGTGTCTCCCACCTAGCACTTTTATTTTAAGTCCTTAAGTTGGACTTATGGGGAGCTCCTCATCAAGGTGGCTTGTGCTTGTATTCATCTTGGAACTTCCACCAATGCTTGGACTTCCAATAAGCTCCATCATTCAAGATTAATATCTCCAAGCTTTGATGGAGTTCTACACAAACCATGGGCTCCCAAAGTTGATCCTCATGTGCTCCCGGATCCCATATTTTGTCTTCACACCCATCTCCAAGTTGATTATCATTAATCCATGTGGGTGGTGAGCAAAGTGAATTCTCAACAAAGTGACCAAACATCCTTCTAGGCCCATGTATTCTAGTTATACACCAACCTTTACAATTAAGCTTTGAGCATGCAACCATAATGAACCTAGAATGATATTTCAAACCACTAACCATCTCCTTTTTATTCTTAAAGCCACAAATATGTCTAAGTTGACCATCCGTCTCAAGCAAACCATATTCAAGGGTGATGAGCGGATATTTTATACGCTTTTTGGGGGGTAATTTCTTATAGATTTTAGTATGTTTCAATTAGTTTTTAATAGAATTTTATTAGTTTTTAAGCAAAAATCATATTTCTGGACTTTACTATGAGTGTGTGTATTTTTCTGTAATTTTAGGTATTTTCTGACTGAAATTGAGGGAGCTGAGCAAAAATCTGACTTAGGCTGAAAAAGGACTGCTGATGCTGTTGGATCCTGACCTCCCTGCACTCGAAATGGATTTTCTGGAGCTACAGGAGTCCAATTGGCGCGCTCTCAACGGCATTGAAAAGTAGACATCCAGGGCTTTCCAGCAATATATAATAGTCCATACTTTGCGCGAGGATAGACGACGTAACTTGGCGTTAAACGCCAAGTTCATGCTGCTGTCTGGAGTTAAACGCCAGAAAAACGTCATGATCCGGAGTTGAACGCCCAAAACACGTCATAATCTGAAGTTTGACGCCAAGAAAGGCCTTTACACGTGGAAAGCTTTAGTCTCAGCCCCAGCACACACCAAGTGGGCCCCAGAAGTGAATTTCTGCACCAATTATCTTAGTTTATTCATTTTCTGTAAACCTAGGTTACTAGTTTACTATTTAAACAACTTTTACAGACTTATCTTGTACCTCATGACATTTTCAGATCTGAATTACATACTTTGTGACGGCATGAGTCTCTAAACTCCATTGTTGGGGGTGAGGAGCTCTGCAGCGTCTCGATGATTTAATACAATTCCTTTGTTTTCCATTCAAACACGCTTGTTCTTATCTAAGATGTTTATTCGCGCTTAATTGTGAAGGAGGTGATGATCCGTGACACTCATCACCTTCCTCAATCCATGAACGTGTGCCTGACAACCACCTCCGTTCTACATCAGACTGAATGAATATCTCTTAGATTCCCCAACAGAATCTTCGTGGTATAAGCTGGATTGATGGCGGCATTCATGAGAATCCGGAAAGTCTAAACCTTGTCTGTGGTATTCCAAGTAGGATTCCAGGATTGAATGACTGTGACGTGCTTCAAACTCCTGAGGGCTGGGCGTTAGTGACAGACGCAAAAGAATCAAGGGATTCTATTCCAACCTGATTGAGAACCGACAGATGATTAGCCGTGCTGTGACAGAGCATAGGAACGTTTTCACTGAGAGGATGGGAGGTAGCCATTGACAACGGTGACACCCTACAGAGAGCTTGCCATGGAAGGAACCTGCGTGTGAGAAGAGGATTTCAAGGAAGAGTTGAAGTCAAAGGACAAAGCATCTCCAAAACTCCAACATATTCCACAATCCTTTATAAACAAGTAACTCTATTATTCCCTATTATTTTAACTTACAATTTTAAGTAGTTTGTAGTTTGGCCTTTTACAATAAATCCAAATAACTTCATTAGCCTCCTGACTAATTAATAAAATAACATTGATTGCTTCAATCCAATAATCTCCGTGGGATCGACCCTTACTCACGTAAGGTATTACTTGGACGACCCAGTGCACTTGCTGGTTAGTTGAACGGAATTGTGCCCACTCGTACCAAAAATCCTAAGTTCCACAATTCTACATAAATACATTAATGCTATATTGATGTGATCACAATTTCGTCCACCAAGTTTTGGCGCCGTTGCCGGGGATTATTGAGTTTGGACAATTGAAGGCTTATTTTATTTCTTAGATTAGGAATAATTTATTTTTATTTTTATTCTTATTTTTATTATTATAGAGTCATTAAATCAATATTGATAGGATAGTTTCTTTTCAAAAATTTCTTTTCAAGATTTATTATTTTTCTTTTAATTAATTGCTAATTTTCGTGAGTTTTAGTGTCTTGTTCTAAGTTTGGTGTCAATTGCATATCTCATATTTTTCTTTAAAATTTTCGACTTGTGATCTGTGTTCTTCATTAATCTTCAAGTTGTTCTTGCTTATTTTTCTTGTTTGATCTTGAGTTTTCTTGCTTTGTGTCTTTTCTTGTTTCACTTGTGTTCCTTTTAAAGCACTAATTGGAACATCTGCACCAAGTGTCATATTTATTCCCAATTGGCTAAAGCATTGGTTTATATTCTGATGAGGGAGCACCAGTACTTTTGAAAATCTTTTTCAAAATAATTTTTCTTGATTTAATCTTGTGCCAAACTTTAAGTTTGGTGTTTTCTTGTTAATCCTTTCACAATTTTCGAAAATTTATCTTGGTTTTCTAAAAATTTTAAGTTTGGTGTTCTTTCTTGTGTTCTTGGTGTTCTTGTGAATCTTCAAGGTGTTCTTGAGTTTTTCTTGTGTCTTGATCTTAAAATTTTTAGTTTGGTGTTCCTTAGTGTTTTCCCTCCAAAAATTTTCGAAATTTAAGGAGCATTAGATCTAAAAATTTTAAGTCTTGTGTCTTTTGTGAGTTTTTCTCTTTCATCATAAAATTCAAAATTCAAAAAAAAATTTATTTTCTAACTATTTTTAAAAACTACTTTTTCGAAAATTTTACATTAAAAATTCAATTTTCAATTTCAAAATATTTTTATATCTATATCCCATTTTTTTTGTTATTCCATTACTATAAAATAAATAATTCTCAACATATAAATTCTCAACTTGTATTCAATATGGAAGCAAGTGGGAATGAACAGTCCAAGAGGACTCTGGGTCATATGCCAACCCCACTACTGCTTCATATGGGAGTAGTATCTGTATACCCTCCATTGGAGTTAGTAGCTTTGAGCTGAATCCTCAGCTCATTATCATGGTGCAGCAAAACTGCCAGTATTCCGGTCTTCCACATGAAGAACCTACAGAGTTTCTGGCACAATTTCTGCAAATTGCTGATACAGTACATGATAAAGAAGTGGATCAGGATGTCTACAGACTATTACTGTTTCCATTTGCTGTAAAAGATCAAGCTAAGAGGTGGTTGAATAACCAGCCTAAGAGCAGCATAAAAAACATGGAAACAGCTGTTAGAAAAATTCCTGAATCACTATTTCCCTCCCAAACGGATGACACAGCTAAGGCTAAACATCCAAGGCTTCAAACAAGGAGATAATGAATCTCTTTATGATGCTTGGGAGAGATACAGAGAGATGCTAAGAAAATGCCCCTCTGAAATGTTTTCAGAATGGGTGCAATTAGACATCTTCTACTATGGGCTTACAGAAAAAGCTCAGATTTCTCTAGACCACTCAGCTGGTGGATCTATACACATGAGAAAAACAATTGAAGAAGCTCAAGAGCTTATTGATACAGTTGCCAGAAAATCAGCATCTGTACCTAAGCAGTGAATCCTCTATGAAAGAAGAAGCTAAAACAGTAACTGCAGAACTCAGTCCAGTGGATCAGGCTAATGAATTCAATCAGCAATTAGATTTTCTAACCCAGCAACTAGCCGAATTCAAGGAAATGTTACAGGAAACAAGAATGGCTAACAGGAACATGGAAGTGCAATTAAAGCAGACAGAAAAGCAACTGTCAAAACAAATAACAGAAGAATGCCAAGCAGTTCAATTAAGAAGTGGGAAAACATTAAATACCTCACTTCAAAGCAGCAAGAAGACAAGAAATGAACAGGGGGACACTCAAAACCCCTCTGAGGACAATCAGAGCCCAGAGAGGGATAAAGCTGGCGCTGAACGCCCAGACCATGCTCATTCCTGGCGTTCAACGCCAGAAACAAGCATGGATCTGGCGTTGAACGCCCAAGGGGAGCAAGGTTCTGGCGTTCAAACGCCAGTGACAAACAAGGATGTGGCGTCTAACGCCACTCCAGCTCCTACCACTGGTGTTCAATTGCCAGTAGGGAATCAGTTACATACAAGTACTGATAACAACCCTTCTAAAAAGGCTTCCCAACCCACTTCTGTAGGTAATAAACCTCAGCAACTAAGGTTGAGGATACCTGCCTCAAAACTCCGCCAAGCGAACAGGATAAGCAATTTGCTCGCTTTGCAGACTATCTCAGGACTCTTGAAATAAAGATTCCGTTTGCAGAAGCACTTGAGCAAATACCTTCTTATGCTAAGTTCATGAAAGAAATCTTAAGTCATAAGAAGGATTGGAGGGAAACTGAAAAAGTCTACCTCACTGAAGAATGCAGTGCAGTCATTCTAAAAGCTTACCTGAGAGCTTAAAGATCCTGGGAGCTTTATGATACCATGCACATTAGAGGGTAATTGTACCAAGCAAGCTCTATGTGATCTTGGGGCAAGTATCAACTTAATACCTGCATACTATCAGAAAGCTTGGTTTAACTGAAGAAATTAAACCAACCAGGATATGTCTTCAACTTGCTGATGGCTCCATTAAGTACCCATCAGGCGTGATTGAAGACATGATTGTCAAGGTTGGGCCATTCGCCTTTCCTACTGACTTTGTGGTGCTGGAAATGGAGGAGCACAAGAGTGCAACTCTCATTCTAGGAAGACCTTTCCTAGCAACTGGCCGAACCCTCATTGATGTCCAAAAGGGGAAGTAACCTTGAGAGTCAATGAGGAAGAGTTCAAGTTGAATGTTGTTCAAAGCAATGCAACATCCAGACACCCCAAATGACTGCATGAGTGTTGATATTATTGATTCTCTGGTAAGAGAGGTCAATATGGCTGAGAGTTTGGAATCAGAGCTAGAGGACATCTTCAAAGATGTTCAGCCTGATTTGGAGGAATCAGAGAAGATAATAGAACCTCTGAAAATCCCTCAAGAAGAGGAGAAACCTCCAAAACCCGAACTCAAACCATTGCCACCATCCCTGAAATATGCATTTCTGGGAGAAGGTGATACCTTTCCTGTAATTATAACTCTACCTTAGAGCCACAGGAAGAGGAAGCACTAATTCAAGTGCTAAGGACACAAGACAGCTCTTGGGTGGTTCATCAGTGACCTTAAGGGCATTAGCCCAGCCAGATGCATGCATAAGATCCTATTGGAAGGTGACGCCAAGCCTGTGGTCCAACCACAGAGGAGGCTGAACCCACCATGAAGGAAGTGGTGCAGAAGAGGTCACTAAATTACTAGAGGCTGGGATTATTTATCCTATTTCTGACAGCCCCTGGGTGAGCCCTGTCCAAGTTGTTCCAAAAAAGGGAGGCATGACAGTGGTTCACAATGAAAAAAATGAACTGGTTCCTACAAGGACAGTTACAGGGTGGCGTATGTGCATTGATTACAGAAGCTCAATACAGCCACCAGAAAGGATCATTTTCCTTTACCATTCATAGACCAAATGCTAGAAAGACTAGCAGGTCATGAATACTACTGCTTCCTGGATGGATATTCAGGTTATAATCAAATTGCAGTAGATCCCCAGGATCAGGAGAAACGGCGTTCACATGCCCATCTGGAGTATTGCATACAGAAGGATGCCATTTGGCCTGTGCAATGCACCTGCAACCTTTCAGAGGTGCATGCTCTCCATTTTCTCTGATATGGTGGAAAAATTTCTGGAAGTCTTCATGGATGACTTTTCAGTATTTGGAGACTCATTCAGCTCTCCTGCCTTAACCATTTAGCACTGTTCTGAAAAGATGCCAGAGACTAACCTGGTTTAAACTGGGAAAAATGTCACTTTATGGTGACTGAAGGAATTGTCCTTGGGCATAAAATTTCGAACAAGGGAATAGAGGTGGACCAAGCTAAGGTAGAAGTAATTGAAAAATTGCCACCACCTGCTAATAGTAAGGCAATCAGAAGCTTTCTGGGGCATGCAGGATTCTATAGGAGGTTTATAAAGGATTTTTCAAAAATCGCCAAACCTCTGAGCACCTGCTAGCTGCTGACACGCCATTTATCTTTGATAAAGAGTGTTTGCAGGCATTGAGACCCTGAAAGCTAAATTGGTCTCAGCACCAATCATCTCTGCACTAGACTGGACATTACCATTTGAATTATGTGTGATGCCAGTGACCATGCCATTGTGCAGTATTGGGGACAAAGGCATGACAAGCTTCTGCACGTCATTTACTATGCTAGCCGTGTTCTAAATGATGCACAGAAGAATTACACAACCAGAAAAAGCTACTTGCAGTGGTTTACGCCATTGACAAATTCAGATCCTATTTAGTAGGATCAAAAGTGATTGTGTACACTGATCATGCTGCTCTTAAATATCTACTCACAAAGCAGGATTCAAAACCTAGACTCATCAGATGGGTGTTGCTTCTGCAAGTTTGATATAGAAATAGAGACAGAAAAGGGACAGAAAATCAAGTAGCAGATCACCTGTCCCGAATAGAACCAGTGGAAGGGGCGTTCCCCCCTCTCACTGAGATCTCTGAAACCTTTCCGGATGAGCAACTGCTGCCGTCCAGAAAGTGCCATGGTTTGCAGACATTGCAAACTACAAGGCAGTAAGATTCATACCCAAAGAGTACAGTAAGGTGCAATCAAGAAATTAATCACAGATGCAAAGTATTATCTTTGGGATGAACCATATCTCTTTAAGAGATGTGCAGATGGAGTAATCCGTAGATGTGTGCCTAAAAAGAAGCACAGAAGATCCTTTGGCATTGCCATGGATCACAGTATGAGGACATTTTGGAGTGAGCGACAGCCACAAGAGTCCTCCAAAGTGGCTTCTACTGGCCTACTCTCTATAAGATTCCCGAGCATTTGTGCTTAATTGTAACAGTTGCCAAAGATCAGGCAACCTACCTCACAGTTATGCCATGCCTCAACAAGGAATCTTGGAGATTGAGTTGTTTGATGTATGGGGCATTGACTTCATGGGACCTTTCCCACCATCATACTCAACACTTATATTCTGGTGGCAGTGGATTATCCAAATGGGTGGAGGCTATTGCAACACCCACTAATGACACTAAAACATGTTGAAATTCCTCCAGAAACATATCTTCAGCAGATTTGGTTGTCCCTAGAGTGTTGATCAGTGATGGGGGCACTCATTTCTGTAATAAACAGCTTTACTCTGCTCTGGTACGTTATGGAGTCAACCACAGGGTAGCTACTCCATATCACCCACAAACTAATGGGCAAGCTGAGGTCTCAAATAGAGAACTCAAAAGAATCCTGGAACGGACTGTAATTAACCGTAGAAAGGATTGGGCAAGAAGCTTGGATGATGCTCTGTGGGCATACAGAACAGCATTCAAGACCCCCATAGGGAACCTCTCCATACCAGCTTGTGTATGGAAAGGCATGTCACTGGCCAGTGGAACTGGAACATAAGGCCTATTGGGCAACCAGATTCCTGAACCTTGATGCCAAGCTAGCTGGAGAAAACGATTGCTCCAGTTAAATGAGCTAGAGGAATTTAGACTCAATGCTTTCGAAAATGCAAAGATTTACAAAGAGAAAGCGAAAAAATGGCATGATAAGAATTGTCATCCAGAGTCTTTGAGCCGGGCAGAAAGTTCTGCTATTTAACTCTAGCTCAAATTATTCCCCGGGAAATTAAAATCCCGGTGGAGAGGTCCATATGTCATTACAAACGTATCACCATATGGATACATAGAACTTCAGATAGTGACTCTAACAAAAAGTTCATTGTTAATGGACAAAGAGTTAAACACTATCTTGAAGGTAATTTTGAGCAAGAATGCTCAAACTGAGACTTGATTAAACTCAGCAATAGTCCAGCTAATGACATTAAAGAAGCGCTTGCTGGGAGGCAACCCAGCATTTACAAAGTTATTTACTAATTAAATAAATTTTCTTTTTTCAGGTATAGGTCCAAATCTCTTCAAGGTAAAATAGCAATTGGTTGGATTCACAGAGTTATACAGGAATTGGAAGCTTACTGGCGTGAAAAGTCAGTAAGAAACACTTTTTGGCGTCAACGCCCAAAAGACCCACTGGGCGTTAACGCCAGTAAGGTAGCCTCTGGGCGTTAAACGCCAGAAAGGAGCATCTTCTGGGCGTTAAACGCCAGAAAGGAGCACCTTCTGGGCGTTTACGCCAGTCTGCTAGCATCCTGGGCGTTCAGAAAAAATTGCCCAGTGACAAAGGACTTTCTGGCGTTCAACGCCAAAGAAGACCAGATGGGCGTTGAACGCCCAAGAGAAGCAACATTTGGGCTTTGAACGCCCAAAACATGCACCATGTGGCGTTCAACGCCAGGATGATGGGAGGAGGTACAATTCGTTTTTCTTCATAATTTTCTAAATTTTTATGTTTCAATTCATGATTTCTTGCATAAACATGTTTCAAAATGTCATCTTCAATTCTAAAATTTTTAATCCTAATTTCTAGAAACACTAATTTCTAAATCTCTTTTTCAAAATATCAAATATCTTAATTCATAAGCCCAAATCTTTGTCCAATCCAATTCTTTTTCAAATATTTTTTAATTTCTTCTCATATCTTTTTCACTCATCTTATCTTTATTTGAAAATGCCTTTCATCTACTCCTCTCCTTTCATTTCTTTTGCTTGAGGACAAGCAAACCTCTAAGTTTGGTGTGATTTGCCATGATCACTGAGCTAAAACTCATTAAGATCATGGCACCTAAGAGAACAGGAAGAGCAAGGATGTGAACTTAAGGGAGCTGAAGTGTCAGAAATTAATTCTTGAAGGCACCCCACAGACTAGAGGAACATCCACTTCCCAAAATACAGGTTGTTAAGTTCTAATTCCAGCTTTAACTCTGTGATAGTATTTTTAGAAATTTACCTTAGGAGATATATAGTAGTAGTAGTAATTAGTATGTCTATTTTGATTTTATTTCCAATTAAGCTATAAGTTATTTTCTCATCATCATCAGGCATAAATAAGTAGTAGAATTTTTTTTAGAATAAGAAGTAATCTATATTTATGAGTTCTTAGTAATAAAGACTATAATTAATATGTGGTGGCAATACTTTTTGTTCTTGAATGAATGCTTGAACAGTGCATAAATTGTACCTTGAATTTGATGATATTATGGCTCCTGAAAGGATGAGGAACACGAAAAATATTATTGATGATCTGAAAATCATGAAATTGATTCTTGCAGCAAAAAAAAAAAAAAAATACAACAATCAAAAGGAATAAAAGCCAAGCAGCCCTTAAAACCAAAAGGCAAGGGTAAAAAGGATCCAAGGCTTTGAGCATCAATGGAGAGGAGGGCCCAAGGAAATAAAATCCAGGCCTAAGCGGCTAAACCAAGCTGTCCTAACCATGTGCTTGTGGCATGCAGGTCCAAGTTACAAACTTGAGACTGAGTGGTTAAAGTCGTGATCCCAAATCAAACAGAGTGTGCTTAAGAGCTCTGGACACCTCTGACTGGGGACTTTAGCAAAGCTAAGTCACAATCTAAAAAGTTCACCCAGTTATGTGTCTGTGGCATTATGTATCTGGTGGTAATACTGGAAAACAAAGTGCTTAGGGCCACAGCCAAGACTCATAAATAACTGTGTTCAAGAATCACATACTACACTAGGAGAGTCAATAATACTATCTGAATTCTGAGTTCCTAAGGATGCCAATTATTCTGAAAATTTAAAGATACAGGGGGATGCCAAAACTGTTCAGAAACAAAAGCTACAAGCCCCGCTCATCTAATAGAATATGAGCTTCATGTTAAAACTCTAAAATATTATTACTTCTTAATTTCTGTTAAAACCTATTTATTTATCTAGTTGCTGAGGACAAGCAACAGTTAAGTTTGGTGTTGTGATGAGGATATTTTATACGCTTTTTGGGGGGTAATTTCTTATAGATTTTAGTATGTTTCAATTAGTTTTTAATAGAATTTATTAGTTTTTAAGCAAAATCATATTCTGGACTTTACTATGAGTGTGTGTATTTTCTGTAATTTCAGGTATTTTCTGACTGAATTGAGGGAGCTGAGCAAAAATCTGACTTAGGCTGAAAAAGGACTGCTGATGCTGTGGATCCTGACCTCCCTGCACTCGAAATGGATTTTCTGGAGCTACAGGAGTCCAATTGGCGCGCTCTCAACGGCGTTGGAAAGTAGACATCCAGGGCTTTCCAGCAATATATAATAGTCCATACTTTGCGCGAGGATAGACGACGTAACTTGGCGTTAAACGCCAAGTTCATGCTGCTGTCTGGAGTTAAACGCCAGAAAAACGTCATGATCCGGAGTTGAACGCCCAAACACGTCATAATCTGAAGTTTGACGCCAAGAAAGGCCTTTACACGTGGAAAGCTTTAGTCTCAGCCCCAGCACACACCAAGTGGGCCCCAGAAGTGGATTTCTGCACCAATTATCTTAATTTATTCATTTTCTGTAAACCTAGGTTACTAGTTTACTATTTAAACAACTTTTACAGACTTATCTTGTACCTCATGACATTTTCAGATCTGAATTACATACTTTGTGACGGCATGAGTCTCTAAACTCCATTGTTGGGGGTGAGGAGCTCTGCAGCGTCTCGATGATTTAATACAATTCCTTTGTTTTCCATTTAAACACGCTTGTTCTTATCTAAGATGTTTATTCGCGCTTAATTGTGAAGGAGGTGATGATCCGTGACACTCATCACCTTCCTCAATCTATGAACGTGTGCCTGACAACCACCTCCGTTCTACATCAGACTGAATGAATATCTCTTAGATTCCCCAACAGAATCTTCGTGGTATAAGCTGGATTGATGGCGGCATTCATGAGAATCCGGAAAGTCTAAACCTTGTCTGTGGTATTCCAAGTAGGATTCCAGGATTGAATGACTGTGACGTGCTTCAAACTCCTGAGGGCTGGGCGTTAGTGACAGACGCAAAAGAATCAAGGGATTCTATTCCAACCTGATGAGAACCGACAGATGATTAGCCGTGCTGTGACAGAGCATAGGAACGTTTTCACTGAGAGGATGGGAGGTAGCCATTGACAACGGTGACACCCTACAGAGAGCTTGCCATGGAAGGAACCTGCGTGTGAGAAGAGGATTTCAAGGAAGAGTTGAAGTCAAAGGACAAGCATCTCCAAAACTCCAACATATTCCACAATCCTATAAACAAGTAACTCTATTATTCCCTATTATTTTAACTTACAATTTTAAGTAGTTTGTAGTTTGGCCTTTTACAAATAAATCCAAATAACTTCATTAGCCTCCTGACTAAGATTAATAAAATAACATTGATTGCTTCAAGCCAATAATCTCCGTGGGATCGACCCTTACTCACGTAAGGTATTACTTGGACGACCCAGTGCACTTGCTGGTTAGTTGAACGGAATTGTGCCCACTCGTACCAAAAATCCTAAGTTCCACAATTCTACATAAATACATTAATGCTATATTGATGTAATCACAATTTCGTCCACCAAAGGGGAATAATAAAGCTTAAGTATAAAAAATTTACCCACTTGAATGAGAGAGTGGATGGTGGTGGCTTGGGGAGAGGTATCTCCAATGTGCTAGCGAGCTCTACTCCCTTGTATTCTTCCTTGTCAACTTCCACCTCTTCATAAACTTCTTTATTTTCAATCCTTTGTTCATTATATTCATCTAGCTCTTCTCCATCACTCAAATCATAAATTGGAGGACGAGAGAAATCTACCTCCACATCACTTTCAAATTCATTGGGAGAAGGTTCTTCAAATTTAAAGGATTTTCCACCAAGAAAATTGGATGCATGATCTTCATCACCAAGGAAACTCAATTCTTGCTTCATTCCTTCCAAGTCTTCATTCAAAAATTGTTTTGGAGATTGTGCACTTTCCTCCTCAACATCAAATTCAATCTTCTTGGAAGGGTTTTCTTCAATTCTAAGTTCCCAAGGGGGTTCCGCATCTCCTAAGTCTTCAACCACTTCTTCCTCTTCTTCAATGGCCATAGGTTCCTCCAATTGTTCTAACACAAAGTAGCACTCCTCATTCTCCACCGGAGTTTCCAATCTCTCCTTCATGCTATGCTTTTCAATTGATTCTCCACATGTAACCATGGGAGTGCCTTGAGTACTCAAATATTGGGAGACTAAATTGCTTACTACCTTGGTCAAAGTAGCCATAAATTCTAGTGTCTCCCTTTGCATTTCTCCTTGCCCTTGAAGTATAAGGCTAAGGATTTTATCCATTGAAGATTGGAGTGGATAAGAGGGTTCATTGTCTTGGAGAAAGGGTTCATTATAGGAAGGTGGTTCTTCTTGGTAAGGTGGTGGTGTGTATTGAGGTGGTTCTTGGGAGTAGTAATCTTGGAATTGTGGTTCCATGTATGGCTCATATGGTTCAAAAGGTGGTTGGTGTAGTGGATATGAATCATGGTCATATGGAGGTGTTTGGTGAAAATAGGCTTGAGAGTGTGGTTGAGGCTCATGTTGAGGATATGACTCATAGGCATATGGTGGTGGTTCTTGAAAGTCACAAGGAAATTCACCATAGCCATTGGATTGGTATGCATCATAGAATGGCTCTTCTTCATAGTGCATTGGTGGAGGTTGTTGCCATGAGGATTGATCATATGCATATGGTTCCTCCCACCTTTGATTATCCCATTCTTGATACACATTCTCATTGAAGCTTTCATCACCTACAACATAGTTGTAATCACACTCAAAGCCAAAGTGAGAATTCATAATGAAAAGAGAAAACAAAAATCAAAAGATAATGGAAAATAAGAGAAATAAAATTCTATAACTAGCAAATAAAGCAAAAATCAAGATATTCACACTATTCACATATGTACAATAACCAATAACACAACACCATTGTAATTCCCCGGCAACGGCGCCATTTTGACGAATGGATTTTTGACGGTTTAGAATTCACAAATGAATTCTCGTTGCAAGTATAGTTTCTAAACCAATCACTAATCCTTTCGTACAAAAAGTTGTTTGTCACTAAAACAAACCCCTAAATTTATAAACCGAAGTATTCAAACCTCGGGTCGTTCTCCCTAGGAATTACAATAAAGTGTCTTGTTATTGGTTTGAGTTGTTTTGGGGTTTTGATAAGAGGCATGAAAGATAAATGGCAAGAAAGTAAACTAATGGCTAAAAAGGTCTTGGCAAGGGTTGGTGGTCAAGGATCTCTATCCTAATTACTAACCACAATATGAGAATTGGCAAGGATTAATCCCATTAAATCATCCTCTAACTAGTAGTAAAGGAAAGTCAAATGAGCTATATCAATCCTAGTCCATAAGTCCTAACTCTCCACCAATTCAATTAGTGAGAACTAGAGTCAATGGCTCCCAATCATCAATCACTTGGACATTAGTAACTCAAGAGTTCCTAAGTTACCTTTCCAAGCCAAGAGTATAAAATTCTACTCTAAAATCCAACCAAGCATTTCATCAAACACTTGGAAGGCATAAAGAAAAACATAGTAAATTGACAACAAGATTAATTCTAACAACAATCAAATGTAAAGAATTAACAACAACAATTAAAGGAAGAAAGATCTACATGAATTACCTCTTATTGAATTGAAAGAGAAAGGAAGGAACAAAAGTAGATCTACAACAAAATGTAAGAACAACATAAAGGAAATTACAACAAAAGAATAGAGGAAGATGAATGTAACAACTAGAAATTAAGAGGATAGAAGTAGAAGAAGATGAATCTAAATCTAGATCTAAGAAAAACCTAATCCTAATCCTAATTCTAGAGAGAAGAGAGAGCTTCTCTCTCTAGAAACTAACTCTAAACTAATCCTAATGTGTGTATGAACTAATGAGTTGGAATCCCCTTTTCTCTTCAATCCTTGGCTTTAAATAGCATCTTTGGCGCCAAAGTTGGTTGGGATTGGGCCCCACAACCCTTCAGAATTCGTTGGCCATGTTTTCATTAAAAAATCATAAACCAACACCGACGCGTACGCGCACATCACGCGTACGCGTCCATGGGGTAATTCGCAGGTGCGCTCAAGCGCCAGGTGCGCGCGCGCGTCCATGGGCGATTTCAACTTCTTTGACTTTTCATGATTTCTCCACTTTGCATGCTTTCCTTTCCACTCCTTTGATCCATTCCTAGCCTTTTCAATCTGAAATCACTAGCAAACATATCAAGGCATCTAGTGGAATCAAAGGGAGATTGAAATTATCAAATTAAAGGCCTAAAAAGCATGTTTTCACATCTAAGCACAAATAAGGAGACAATCACAAAACCATGCTATTTCATTGAATAAATGTGGGTAAAAGGTATTAAAATCTCTTAGAATCAATGCAAGACAAACCGTCAAAACGGGGTTTGTCAGTTGGCGTTCAACTTGCCCATGATGCAAGGAGATGCATGCCCCTACACTAGAAGGGTCAACTTTAATCAAAGGTTGGACCATGTCCTTATGGACATATGTGTGGAAGGAGCTCAATGGAAAAGAGATTCCAAAGGCAAGCCGGTTCAACTAAGAAGACTGGACCTCAAGACTGTGGCTAGAGGATGGTTGGAGTTCATCCAATGCTCCCTCATCCCCATTAGCAACCGATCTGAAGTTACTGTGGATCGGGCCATCATGATTCATAGCATCATGAATGGAGAGGAAGTAGAAGTTCATGAAGTCATCTCCCATGAATTCTACAAAATAGCCGATAAGCCCTCTACTTTGGCAAGGCTAGCTTTTTCTCATCTTATTTGCCATCTATGTTACTCAGCTAGAGTTATCATAGAAGGAGACATCCTCATTGAGGAGGACAAGCCCATCACTAAGAAAAGGATGGAGCAAACAAGAGAGCCCACTCATGGAACCCAAGAGACGCATGAGGAAGCTCATCACCAAGAAATCCCGGAGATGCCTCAAGGGATGCACTTTCCTCCCAACAACTATTAGGAACAACTCAACACTTCCTTAGAAGATTTGAGTTACAATGTGGATCAATTAAGGGTGGAACATCAAGAGCACTCCATCATTCTCCATGAAATTAGAGAAGATCAAAGAGCAATGAGGGAGGAGCAACAAAGGCAAGGAAGGGACATAGAAGAGCTTAAGGACATCATTGGTCCTTCAAGAAGAAGACGCCACTAAGGTGGATTCATTCCTTGTTCTTATTTTTTCTATTTTTCATTTTTATCTATGTTTTGTGTCTCTACTTCATGATCATTAGTATGTAGTAACTATGTCTTAAAGCTATGAATAAATTCCATAAATCCTTCACCTCTCTTAAATGAAAAATGTTTTTAATTCAAAAGAACAAGAAGTACATAAATTTCGAAAATTGTGATGAAAAAGAGAAATGTTATTGATGATCTGAAAAATCATAAAATTGATTCTTGAAGCAAGAAAAAGCAGTGAATAGCAAAAGCTTGCGAAAAAAAAGCAAGCAAAAAAAGCCAATAGCCCTTAAAACCAAAAGGCAAGGGTAAAAAGGATCCAAGGCTTTGAGCATCAATGGATAGGAGGGCCCAAGGAAATAAAATCCAGGCCTAAGCGGCTAAATCAAGCTGTCCCTAACCATGTACTTGTGGCATGCAGGTCCAAGTGAAAAGCTTGAGACTGAGTGGTTAAAGTCGTGATCCAAAGCAAAAAGAGTGTGCTTAAGAGCTCTGGACACCTCTAACTGGGGACTCTAGCAAAGCTGAGTCACAATCTGAAAAGGTTCACCCATTCATGTGTCTGTGGCATTTATGTATCCGGTGGTAATACTGGAAAATAAAATGCTTAGGGCCACGGCCAAGACTCATAAAAGAAGCTGTGTTCAAGAATCAACAAACTTAACTAGGAGAATCAATAACACTATCTGAAATTCTAAGTTCCTATGGAAGCCAATCATTCTAAACTTCAAAGGAAAAAGTGAGATGCCAAAACTGTTCAGAAGCAAAAAGCTACAAGTCCCGCTCATCTAATTAGAATTAATATTTATTGATATTTTGGGATTTATAGTATATTCTCTTCCTTTTATCCTAATTGATCTTCAGTTGCTTGGGGACAAGCAACAATTTAAGTTTGGTGTTGTGATGAGCGGATAATTTATACGCTTTTTGGCATTGTTTTTAGGTAGTTTTTAGTATGATCTAGTTACTTTTCTGTGATTTCAGGTATTTTCTGGCTGAAATTGAAAGACCTGAGCAAAACTCTGATAGGAGGCTGACAAAGGACTGCTGATGCTGTTGGAATCTGACCTTCTATACTCAAAATGGATTTTTTCTGGAGCTACAGAACTCTAAATGTCGCGCTCTCAATGGAGTTAGAAAGTAGACATCCAGAGCTTTCCAGCAATATATAATAGTCTATACTTTATTCGTAATTAGAAGACGTAAACTGGCGCTCAACACCAGTTCCATGTTGTATTCTGGAGTCAAACACCAGAAACACGTCACGAACCAGAGTTGAACGCCCAAAACACGTTACAACTTGGCGTTCAACTCCAAGAGAAGTCTCAGCTTGTGGATAGATCAAGCTCAGCCCAAGCACACACCAAGTGGGCCCCGGAAGTGAATTTATGCATCAATTACTTACTTTTGTAAACCCTAGTAGCTAGTTTAGTATAAATAGAACTTTTTACTAGTTTATTAGATGTCTTTGACTATCTAGTCTTTTGACCACATATCGGGTCCTTCTCCTTTATTTTCGAATTCACATCATACTTTGGGGGCTGGCCATTCGGCCATGCCTGGACCTTCATCACTTATGTATTTTCAACGGTGGAGTCTCTACACACCATAGATTAAGGGTGTGGAGCTCTGCTGTACCTCAAGTTTCAATGCAAGTACTACTATTTTTTATTCAATTCGACTTATTCTTATTCTAAGATATTCGTTGCACTTCAACATGATGAATGTGATGATCCGTGACACTCATCATCATTCTCACCTATGAACGCGTGACTGACAACCACTTCCGTTCTACCTTAGACCGGGCGCATATCTCTTGGATTCCTTAATCAGAATCTTCGTGGTATAAGCTAGAATTGATGGCGGCATTAATGGAAATCCGGAAAGTCTAACCTTGTCTGTGGTATTCCGAGTAGGATTCCGGGATTGAATGACTGTGACGAGCTTCAAACTCGCGATTGCTGGGCGTGATGACAAACGCAAAAGAATCAAGGGATTCTATTCCAACATGATCGAGAACCGACAGATGATTAGCCGTGCTGTGATAGAGCATTTGAACCATTTTCACTGAGAGGATGGGATGTAGCCATTGACAACGGTGATGCCCTACATACAGCTTGCCATAGAAAGGAGTGACAAAGATTGGATAAAAGCAGTAGGAAAGCAGAGATTCGAAAGGAACACAGCACCTCCATACACTTATCTGAAATTCCCATCATTGAATTACATGAGTAACTCTATCTTTATTTTCTGTTTAATTTATTATTATTATTTGAAAATCCAATAATCTCTTAATATAGTTGAATCCGCCTGACTGGGATTTACAAGATGACCATAGCTTGCTTCATACCAACAATCTCTGTGGGATCGACCCTTACTCACGTAAGGTATTACTTGGACGACCCAGTACACTTGCTGGTTAGTTGTGCGGAGTTGTGACAAAGTGTGATTTATGTTTGAGAGCACCAAGTCTTTGGAGCCATTGTTGATGATCACAATTTCGTCCACCTGTCTACAAAACCTTGGAGTTGCTGTTTTGTTAAAGTAGGTTGGGTTTTGAAACCTTGTGTCATTAGAAGATGAAGCAATATTTCCAAAACAAGGTTTTTCAACAGATTTGAAAGTCTTTTGAAACCCCAAGCTAGCTTTATCAAAAAGTGGTTTTTGACTAGCCAAAATTTGATTTAAATTTTCAGAACTTTGAGTGAACTTGGCTAGGTCATTTTCAAGGTTTTTGATCTTTTTCAGCTACTCTTCATTCTCTTTAAAACAGTTTACATATGCAACAATAGAATGGTTACTTTCACAGCTTTTAAGTTGAGCTTTTAACTGCTTATTTTCTTCAACAAGTTTAGTAGCAGTTTCGGCTTCCCTTAGCTTCTCTTTGAGAAATTCATTTTCAGCTTTAAGGATGGTGATTTGTTGTTCAAGATCTTGGTTATCAAGCAAAAAATATCTTATTTTTTCAAAAAGGTGGTCTATCATAAGATGAAGATCTTCAGTGTTTGGATTATGAAAGACTACATGTTCAATGTTATCTGCCATGAGACATGGTTGTGACTTGGTCTCGGATTCTTCATCACTGTCTGAGTCATTTTCCAAGTCCTCCCATGATGCCATCAGCCCCTTTTTCTTTTTTCCTTTTGGTTTCTTTTCTTTCTTCAACTTAGGACAATCTGACTTGAAGTGTCCGGTTTCTTTATAGTTGTAGCATGTAACCTTGCTGAGATCCTTTCTTTATTTTCTAAAGATGCTTTCTTTGCCTCTCTCCTTGGATTTCATCATTTTCCTGAATTTTTGGCAAATAACACAAACTCATTTTCAGAAGAATTATCACTGGATTCATCATCCAGGGGGTTAGTCACAGATGAAAAAGCAATTCCTTTCTTTTTTGAATCTTTTTTCAAATAAGTATTTTCAAAAGCAAGTAAGTTTCCTCTCAAATCATCATATGTCATGGAATCTAGACCGCTGCTCTCGAAAATGATTAATGCTTTTGTTTCCCACTCTTTAGTGAGACATCTCAACACTCTTCTCACAAG
Organism: Arachis stenosperma; assembly: GCF_014773155.1. Classification (NCBI taxonomy): domain Eukaryota; kingdom Viridiplantae; phylum Streptophyta; class Magnoliopsida; order Fabales; family Fabaceae; genus Arachis; species Arachis stenosperma. The sequence goes on along the minus strand of NC_080386.1, from coordinate 77,655,174 downwards.
CACAGAATCAGAATGCGTTATTCCCATAGCATCCAAGCCAACAATGATGATGTTGAAACGTTCGAACAGTTCATCAATAGATTCTTCTTCCTTCATTGCAAACATTTCATACTCTCTGTTCAACATATCTATCCGAGTCTTCTTCACAATGGTGGTTCCATCATGAGTGATTTGAAGTTTGTCCCAGATTTCCTTTGCCGTTTTGCATCGTGATACCCGTCGGTATTCCTCGAAGCTGATAGCACAGTTGAGCATATTGATAGCCTTGGCATTGAGCTCCATCCTTCTTTCTGTCCTCTTCGGTCCAGGTTGCTTCAGGTTTGAGAGAGATTACTCCTTCTGCGCTTGTGATGGTTGGGAATTAGGGACCCTCCAGGATGATCTTCCATAGTCTGTAATCCACTGCTTGCACAAAGATCTTCATTCTCTCCTTCCAATAGGTATAGTTTTTTCCATTGAAAAAAGGAGGTCTGTTGCCTGACTGTCCTTCTGTAAGGTTGTAGGACAACAGATTTGAGTCACTGCTTTCTGCCATCTGGATCTTTTTTCCAAGCTGCAAAGCTTGATCTCTTTGAGACCAAGCTCTGATACCAATTGATGGTTTCAGTGGCTAAGAGAAGGGGAGGTTGAATCTTAGCCCCTTTTTCACTTCAGAACACTTGCTTGTCCTTGAAACAACTTCGGGAGATGTTTGTCTCGTCCCTAGCCACGAGACTTTTCTTTTTGTCTCGTCACTTGACACGAGATAATTTTTGGTTTTATCTCCTGTGCAGCAGAAACAGAAAATAGAGTAGAAGAGAAGGAAAATAACACCCAGATATATCTTGGTTCAACTGCTAAGTGCAGTGCAGCCTACATCCAGTTTCCATCACAACAATGATGGAATTTCACTATAATCATTTTTTATTACATACACCAATTCTCCCTAGGAACTACCTTTCCTATCTGGGACAAGTCCAGAATTCTAAACCCAATTTTGAACTTGACTTGGTCACTGCCAAGCTTTCAACTGTAAAGTGCTAACCCAACTTACAAGGGGATTCCCACAGAATCATGAAACACAACAAAGATGTATAAAGAAACTCTAAAGACATCTATGGCTTTTTCTTTTAATTTTGCACTCTCTGCCTTTTTCCGCTCTATGGCTTTTTCATACAAACCTCACTGTTTATCTTTTTCCATGAGACTCAAGACATGACAAAATTAAACAGAAAAATACAAAATAGAATACATTGAAGAAGAAGAAAATCTGTTAGCTTAGGCAGCTCTGAGAATTCTATGCCTTGCACTCTCACTCTTCTTCCTTGCTTCAAATCCTGACTGTTCACCCTTATATAGAGAAGGGGAAGCCTTCAAGGTTGAAACCAAACAAACCAAGCTAAACTTCTTCTTCTTCAAAATAGAACCGGTTCGGCTAGAGAGAGAGAAGAGATAACCCATGCAAAACCCAACATGCAATTACCTCTAGTCCTTCCTTAATTGGTCACCAATCTTCATCAATCCGAGCCTTTCATCTTGCCTTGCACTCCAAGATGAACTCCTAGCCCTTGATGCTTCATGATGATGATAGCTTCATCTGCTCCTTTCTCTGCCTCTTCCATCACGTAGCCACTGTAGCTACCTCCTGTGGTGGTTCAGCAAGATCAGAGACAAGCCATCCCTCCAAAGATCTTCTTCTTGCTGGCCGAAATCTTCTTCAACCAATTTTGGTATGGAGAAGCCAAGATCTCATCACAAAATCTTACCATAAGTGAATGAGAATCTTAGCCACAACATACTTTTTGTTTGCTTTTTCTTGCCATCATTGTGATGGTCTTTTGGCGTGCTTTTTCCTCTCTTCGGTGTCTAGTCATGGCTTCCATGGTTTGCTGGGTAATGACCGAATAGAGAAGAAAGAGAAATTATGAACAATAATTAATGAAGCAAAGAAAGAGAATAAATGTGAATTGATTTTCCACTCCCTTTGCTGAACAACGTGTAGCTTAATGATGTCCATCAAATCAAAGACCAACTCTCTCTCATATTTTCAATGCATGTATTAACTTCACTTTAATGAAATTTGAATTCCACTAGAAATGGATTCCGTTGGAAGTTAGAAGCAATACATTTGCTTTCTCTCAAGCTTGGTTTCGGACCAAGCATTGGATTATATAGCAACAATTTTTAATTTGGGCTTGTAGCAGTAATAGTTTAATTTGGCTCAAGTAATGTAACCATCAATTTAGCCATGTGGATCAAAGGATTTTTGTATCATTGCTGAATGTTAACTTTAATTTGGGCTTGTACCAAAGTTCTTTTTATTTTCGGCCCAATTAAAAACCTGGGATTTGGATCCTCTAAAGTTTGAATTTCACTTTAGAGAGTAAAGTGTGATCTCTCACCATTTATTTTATAGGTGGGACCAAGAATAAAAATGAAAGAGAAACTATTCAAGGATAGAAGATCACACTTTACTCTCTAAAGTGAAATTCAAACTTTAGAGGATCCAAATCCAAAACCTGCATCACAAAATTATTAATTTAACAAGTAAGAATTAGAATCAATTTAATAATTTTGCAATTAATTATATTAATAATGTTTAGTCATCACAAATATTAATTTAGATTTTTTCAAACTCATCAAATATGATATATCCAACTTTTTATGTCACCCAAAAAAAAACTGCATTTTTTATGAAAAAAAAAAAGCAGAACTTTTGAAACAACTTTTCTGTTATGTCATGACCATTGACCAAATTTGTAGTGACCTTGTAAACAAAGGAATCTTAATTAGAATCAATGCACATGCCTCGCATAACTTGTGCAAATGACATTTTCCGAAATCTCATGGAAGAAGGTTATTGAATTGTTTCTGTTTCCGATTGGTATTTTTCTTAGAAAACTATATATAATGTCATAGCTTAAAGGTGTGTTTGTGAAGTATGAGAGGCAGAGTCCCCTTATTTTGGAGCTTCGTAAAATGCAAATGAGAGATTTCTGATTCCACCAAAATCCTCAAAAATCTTTCTTGGTTCATTATTGATTTCCTCTATAACTAAAGATTCCATAAAGCAATTAGTTTCACCAGTTACATCTTCAAACCCTCAGATAAGAGTAAGGTTACAGCTTACAGTTTCGCTCCTTTTCCATTCCTTTTTAATACTGTGATATCTTTCCTTTCCTTTTCTTCAACTTTGAAATAAACTCTACAATGAATTACTAGAGTAATTTACAAATATAGAGAGAAACTCTAAAGTTTATCATTTTTTGTACAATTTGAACATTTCAAAACTCTACAGAGAGAGTGAAATATGTCACTGTATACAATTGTGTCTGAACCCTCCTCTGTTTCAATAGCTAGACGGTGCATCTCACCAAAGCTACAAAAAGGCTGATGCCTAACTCCTATACAGTATACACAACTATATACATCAATTGATTTTCTTTTCTTTTCTTTTTCTTTTTTTTCCCTTTTCTATCATTTCTACCCTGTTGTCCATTCTTTGAACAATGAAGAATAAATGAATAAAACAACATGGGGAGGATGAATGTCGCTTACTGCAAATATCAAAATCAGCAATTCAACGGATATGTATGAGCATACTAGAGTGATGTAACTTCAAATTTGTCCACTTTGAGTTTTTGCTTGTGCTGTCTATGCGTTGCAAGAGTGTGAGAGACCGAGAGATCACAGGGCTGTTTAAAGTCTTCCCATAATGGGAACTCCAGTAACCTTTCTGATCCATTTTACTCCTTTCACCCATTCAATTACCTTGTTATCTATGTACACAAGTCTTAATTCTAAAACCTAAGCTACACAATGCCTCCAAGTTTTATTAGCAAATCAACTGGGAGCATAGCATTTTTATTGGTGAGAACTCTACGGTGAGTCGTGCGTGATCAGAGAGAGAATAATCTTCAGGCCATCTACCTTTCTCCACCTCCGGAGGGGACAGAACTGCGTTCTTAACACTGAAACCAATTGATTGCTCCTGAGCATCATTTGTGTTGTTGACCTGCTCCTCATCTTTCTCGTCTAAATTTGTTGAACTCCAGATATTCTGCTGCAACCCAATAATATCAAGGCCATAATTTACTCAGAAAACAAGGAAAAGCATGAAAAACTCTACAACAACGATCCACTAGGAAGGGCTGGCAAATGGATCAAGCAAAGCTGTTTTGCTGAATAAAAGCCTTAGCTTCACTAAATGACTCCCCCCAACCCCACTCCCCTTTTTTTCCCTTTCTTTTTTACAAATTACGGTTGTACTAGTTAAATTGATTGCATAATCACACCCCTCAAATGACGAATGCAAGCTATAATTTCTATGAATTCCACATACAGAACTCCTTAGTTCACATGGTTGTGCATAATGGCATAGAAGCTATAATGCCTTGAAGGAAAAACTCAGATGTTAGAGTTATAGCCAATGGCTGCATAATTAAGTACGAGTTTAGGGAGAATTATTCAAGATTATGGAGTCTTATAAGACATCTATCTAGTAGCACTTCAAATGAACAATTACCAGAAATTGTTTGTAATCAAGAACCCCATTTCCATCTACATCTGCTTGGACCCATAATTCCTTTATCTCTTCTTCACTTAGCCCATGGCAATGGCCAATCAAATTAAGCTGCACAGAATTAAAAAAGGAAAGTCTATAACATCAGGATTCTCTGACAACCACATCATTATCTGAAGTTTGAAAGCGCTTATCTGACAGTTAACATAGCACCTCACCTCTCGAAGTGCTTCACGGAAAGCAGAGAAGGTAATACAATCTTCATTTTCACCCTTTAGTAAGGCAAATGCATCATTCTCAGTCAGTGAAGCTCTACGCAGCAGATACTGAAAGTGGAGAACTTGTCAATGATGATTCTATTCCACCACAAAATAAAATGGTACTAACTTTGGCTTCATAAAAGAATCTTTTCTATATTTGTAATAATGGAAGGTTAGTCACAAGCTCTATGCATATAACTGGACTTAAATAAAAGCAAGAAGATACCGTTCCCTAATGACTATATTAATGTTAACATGACACACAATAGCATAAATTTTGTTGTTCTTAGTGTACCAACTTAAACACTAAAATCCCATCTTGTTTGTTTCCATTTCCCTTTCCCATAGTTTGTAAAACTCTTACAAGTAAACAGCAAGAAAAGAAAATACTGGTTCCACAACACAAATACAAAAAAACCAGATCTTTGCTCAATGTTGAAAATTTTTTCTTTATACAATGTCTGATACAACTTTTGTAAGCAGGAATATAATGTTAAATCTAGAAAGAACCCGTGCTGTGGTCTACAGCCGTAAATGTAATAAATTCCTTGAAAAAAGAGGGTAAAAAAAAATCTAATAATAACTAGTTGTTGGTCAATGTATTTTAGGATTACCTTGAACATGCCAAACACTGCTTCAGTCCAACTTGCTTTTAGTAGTTTTCGATATTTGTCAGGATTTAGAAGCCAAATAAAATCAACAGCACATATATTTCCACGATGATTTCGGTGGCTAACCCACTGCATCAACACAATGGCAAGTAAATAAATTTAAGTGATAGGCAAATTATCCAGCAAAAAAATGTCTGATAGCCATGCTACATGCTTTACCTTGTCCGCATCTGCATCAGTATAATGATGTGCCGTATCATAAGATGATACAAACCCTTGCGACCTAAGGAACTTGTAAACATGTCCACGTTTGCTTCCATTCCAATCACTGAGTAATAAGAAGTTGTAAATAAAATATGCTTAAAGGTCTTGAACTAAAAATAAATGGAACTCCATTCGGTGTTTACCCGCATAACATGATTGGCATGGGCTTGAGGTGGAAATCTCTCTGATAGGATTCTACATATTGAAGTATCTTATAGACCTGCAGAATTGAAATAGCTTAAGGAACCTCTCAGTAAGATACTAGGCCTAACAGTTGGTGAGTGCTTATATACCTCATATCTAAATGCTAAATTACCTGATTTAGTCTTACAAGGGACAGGGTTGAATCATGAGGAAATAGTAGGTGAGTGTTTACAATCAGAATTTCTTGCCTAACATCACTGTTTTTCCACTGTGAACATGGAAGAGCCAGCTCAACATGTAACAACTGAGCTACACGATCACCACAATCATTGAAGTGTAACTCCTTATAATTAAGAATATTAAATAATTCCTTTTGCACTGCTATCAGAAGACCTGCGGATCCCATAGGAAGGAAAACAATATTGAGAATTCAGACTTTTTACATAAACAGTCAGCAATAGTTAAAAGAAATCCAGAACAAAACTTATGGGGCAAAAAAGAAAAGCGACAACCTAGCCCGTGATGTTTAACAAACAGAGCATGTTTTCTAAACCTGTCATGTACTGTTCCAATTTACAGAATTCAATAAGAAAAATATAAAATCTTAGAACCAAGTTAAAAGAGCAAATCTTTGCAAATTGGATTAGTATTTCAAGGTGTTCCTTGGGGAAAAAGGTAACTATCCACTTAAATTCTGGAATTGATATAAGATTACGCTACAACTATTGTAACGATAAATATACAGAATGTGGCATACCATCACCACGGTTGTTGGTCCTCCCAAGCTTGAAACTAACATAACCAGCATCTCCAAGTCTATTCTCATACAAGTTAACAAGCTCTTCGTTTCCAACCCAAAACTCCTGTAGTAGAATCCAAACCCAATCAATTTCCATTGAAATTCAACACGGACCAGAAAAAGGAGGATGAAAATTATGGTAATGACGAACCTGAAGACAGATAATGGAAGACTTTTCAGACAAGAGCCAATCCAATATGCTGTGGTTCCTGGCCAACCAATACGTTCTGTAATCACTTTCGCGGCAACTCGGGTCCTGTTTTGAATGAAAAACCTCCATTAATCATTATTTTTTAATTATTATTATTTCTGAAAAGTGACGAAGATGGTGGTTACCTCATGATTGATGCGTTTGTAGATGGGGGCAAGTATGTTGAAAGTGGTGCAGGTAATTAAAGGTTGTTGCTGGTTTTCTTTTCTAGAAATTGCGAAACCCCCAATCCTTGTAATCCTCCCCATACTCTTTGCCAATGCCCACTTGTCCGTTTTCATTCTACGTTCAAACCCACCAATGCTGCCCCTACAATATATATATTATCACGCCGCAATAACAATCACAATTATTGCTTCGATATTATTCTTTTATTTTTATTTATTAATTATTAGGATCGTTATATATGCCTGTGATATCAGATCCCCTCGTTCACATGCGACGTATAGAATACTAGAGCCCACACACGCCGAAGGAGAAAAGAGAATCACTTATAGAAAGAACCGTCCCTTTTACCTTTCTCACGCCACAATCAATGATGCCTCTTCTATCTTTTCTTTTCTTTTTTTTTTTTTTAATATGTGAATGGAGAAAAGGTATGTAACATTTTAAATTGATATAACCGCGGGTGAAAACTGGGCTAATTAATTTGGCTTTGCCATATATAATTGTTATTGTGATTGTGATTGGAGAAAGGAGGAGGAGGAACAGGAGACCGGGAATAGCCGGTAAAGAAGGTAAAGGTGGGTGTGGGAATGCGGGAAGAAGTTACCGGAAAGAAGGAGCAGCGGAACTAGGAGCGGCAGCGTCGCCCCCAAAGGGTGATTTTGATTGTGATTTCGATTTTGGAGAGCCCAAATACACGGTAGAGAAAAGATAGAGAGGGGGATGAGAGAGAAGAGAGAGAATGGTAGCTATTAGATTAGCGAACGCTGTGTTTGTGTGTTCCCTGTCCCGGTGGGATTATGACGAATTGACGATGTTGCTCTGGCACAAATACGAATCGTTTCGGTTTTATTTTGTGTTTTACCCTTTTGCCCTTCGTTCATTCCCTCTTTTTTCTCTCTGCTACGCCCACTTTAACTACCTCAACGGAACACCCGCCCTGGGGTTTATATCTGCGCGCGGATTCCCAATATTTCGCGCTAACAAATTTGACCATTTAGTCCTTTTTCGTACGTCGTCTTATACTCTTATATACTCTATCTTCTTCCGGGGGCCCTTTTTTCTGATTCGGTAAGTTGTGGAAATTGAGTAAACTATTAAAATATTCTAAAAATTCATATTATCTACAAAAATAATCTAAATAAATATGAATGATAAATACGTTTCTAAATCATTTAAAACATGATAAAAAATAATAAAATAATATTAATTTTTTTATATTTGACCAATGACTTGTGTATTTAATTTGAATTTTTATAAATATTTAAATAACTATTTTAAAATAAATTCTATTTAATTTTTTTTAAAATAATAAATAAATTATTTTTTATGATATGATACATTTTAATTAGATCTTTATTTTTAATTTGAGTTAATTTAATTTAATCAGAATGAATATCTTAACTAAAGTAGATTCACATTTTTTCTTCTGAATTTCTGAATTTTTATGGCGAAGGAAAAGCATGTGGCTCCACTTGAAATCTCTTACCATGAAGAAAAAGAAAATTAAACCATTTTTAAAAGCTTCTAGCCGATTATTTTAATAATGGATGTAGCAGTGTGGTCATATTAGCACTAGCAGACATTTTTGTTGGTTTTTTTTTCGTACAATTTGGCACGTAAATTCATTCAAACATTCAAAGAATCTGATGTTGATCTTAACTCCTATGTAGGGACTGATTTACTCTTAAAATAGTGGGAGCAAGTGTCCCCAGTCAAAATTTGAACATTTTTTAATAGTTCTTGATAATATAAGTTAGTTGCTCCAGCATAAAACTAATTTTATTCCATAACAAATTAATATAGATTATTAGTAATTTTTGTAGATATTTTTATGTTTGAAATAAGATTGAATAGTAATTTTAACTTTTTGATTGGTTGAAAAAATAAAAAATTTATCTCTAAAATCATACATTAGGTGTTGATATTAGATTTATTAAAACATTCTAAAATTTTAAAATCTTAAACATAAAATTATCTTTAGTAATTTGTCAGTTAAATAATTTAAAAAATAATCATATTTTACAAATTATATATTATAATACAATTATAAAAATTATTATCATAATATATATATTTATCTTTACTATCAAAATTTTTTAGATCCGTCATTGTTTCTATGCATATAATATGACAATCTATGCATATGGTTGTGGTTGTTGGCCGTGAGGGGCAGAAAGAATAGTGCTTAGTTCAATCTCAATTACACTTATTTTTTCTTGGCTTTTTTATATAAATAAGCAGGGGAGAAACATTAATTTCAGGAAGCCGCATGGCTGGAATTATTCATTGAAATACGCATGGCAACTCATTGCCACCGGCCACAAAATGGGTTTTCAAACCAATTCGCAGCAAGTGACCACGAAATGGGGGGGGAGCAGCAGCAGCTTTTCCAATTCGTGGCTGCCACATAGGAGGTGAACCACATCAACAACGGCGCCCACGAAATGGGCCATGTCAAGGCCAGCGCCCACGGAATGGGCCATGTCAAGGCCAGCGCCCACGAAATGGCCATTTAGCTGGCGGCGACAACGAAGTGGGTGGATTCGTGCCTGGCGCCCACGAGTTGGGTGTTCTGAACGGCAGCAGCATGCATTGGCTGTGTCTAGTGGCAGGGGACACTTGGAAATGGAGCCGAGAGTTGTATAAAAGGGGGGTTGGGAGAGCTTTCATGCACGGTTAAATTCCAAGTGGGGTAGGAAAAAAAAATGGTTAGCATGGTAAATATAACCTAAGAGGAGGTGAGCTTCTGGTAGTGAGGTTTTCAATTTAAAAAATAACTTAATATGAGTGGGGGTGGGGTGAACGTGGAGGAAAACTTGAACCGGCTGGACGAACATCATATAGCGGCACACTTATTTCATAAGGTTTGTTTACACCATTAATCAATTTGCTAGTGTAACGGATTGTTAGTAATTTTTTTTTCGATATTAACCTTTTTTTAAAGAGTATTTCTAACTGTTGTGTTTCTTGGTTTCCTATGTTGTAGCCCACACGTGTTCTTACTCCTCATAGCATGCTCGTAGATGTATTCATGTTAGAGCCTGGGGATCCAACCATGGAAATTAGGCGGGAGAGGCTCGACCCTTATTTGAGACGCAGCGGATTTTATCATGCCTCTTTGATCAAGCGTTTCGAGTATGACAATCCACTTATCAGTGCCTTTGTGGAACGGTAGCATCCTGAGACGCACACGTTTCATCTCCCTTGGGGTGAGTGTACTATAACTTTGGAGGATGTAGCCATGCAGCTAGGGCTACCTATAGACGGACAGCCTGTTAGCGGTACGTTGAGGTCATGGAGTAAGTTTCATCAGAGAGATATTTGGGAATGGTGTCATGAACTTCTAGGTGAGGTTCCCCCGGCCACGTAGGGACAACGAAGTACAACATCAAGTTGAAGTGGCTGAGAACTCGTCTTCAGCAGATGCCGCTTGAGTTAGATGATAATGGTCTCATGCAGTATGCACGGTGTCACATACTTTACTTGTTGGGAGGCGTGCTTCTCCCGGACAAGGCCAACAACACAGTCCATGTACGATATCTGTCATTATTGGCTGACTTTGATGCCATTGGCACCTACAGTTGGGGTAGTGCCGTCCTCTGTTGGTTATATCGTTCTATGTGCCTAGCAACAGAATATAGTGTTGAGGTTATTATATGACTATTTAACGAATGAAATGTTTAGTCTTATATATATAATTTAATTTTAATGTACTGTGAATATAAAATAATTTTACATTTATATTTAATTATATAAGTAAAAATAACTTGTGTACATCAAAACTAAACTCTTTTATATGGTAAATTCTAGCCTACCCTTCTTATAATAACATGTAATTTACCCTCTGTGACATGTCATCTTTTAATTGGTTGCTATGTTAACTATGGTTAAATTATTGGTAATTAAATTATAGCCCAAAGTGGGTGATTATGTAATTAAATACCTCCAAATTTAATTTCAATGCCATCCAGAAATCCCATATCATCATCACCATCACTATCATTATCATCATCATCATTATTTTCATCTTCTTTTTCGTCTTCCCCTTCTACACTATCATCATAAAAAGCCATCATAATCGATTTCACGTTCTTAAATTTTAAGATTTTCTGAATTTCGCAAACGTAAACTTAGTCTCACCTGGGCTAGGTTCACAAAACAAAAGCAGTTTTTATAACTAAACACAAAGAACACAAAACACAGAACACGACCTTACTTGAACAGGATCTGTTCTATAGGCTCGTACATCTGTATCCTTGAGTTCTAAGAAGACAGGAACCAAAGTCTGGCGGATGAACTATGACCGTGAGGTCAGAGCGTGATTAATTGTTCCAAAGCGCATGCCATCTGAACGGCGGAGGATCGTTCGCGCTACAACCTTATGGTCGAGATGGTCTCACGGTGTTCTGACAGACTCAAATCTTTTTTTCCTGTCCATTTAATTAGTTATTTTCTCTAAATACTTATTTCCTGGTTCATCAAAATATGAAACACCCAATGAGTTGATTTTTTCTTTCAATTTCAGAGAGAAATGGAACCGGGGTAAATTGAATTTCTACACAATGATAAAAATATAACTTTATTTTTTAATGTTTATAGAAATTATATATTTATCCCTCTTATAAAAATATTTAATTACAAAATTACCTTACTTTAGTTAACATATTAACTGTTATTGAATTAAATTAACTCAAACTAAAACTAAGCATCCAATTAAAGCATGTCACGTCACGAGGAATAATTTACATGTTGAAATAGAGGGGATTGGGTAGAACTAATCCTTATATATATATATATATATATATATATATATATATATATATATATATATATATATAAAGCATAGAGTAGTGGTTCAATCTAAGTCATATTTTTATAGTTATCTTTGCCGAAAGTTAGAAAATATTGAAGATGGAACATAGAATCAATCAACGAATGAGTGTCTGCTGCTCTAGACGGCCAAAATTGAAGGCTATGGTTGCGAATCTGCTGTTGAAGATAGATATTTCAAACTAAAATCCACCTTAGACTGAAATTTCATGTCAAAGTCTTACCTTCTGATCTCTTTGGTTAGGTCTTACACTTGCTTCATCATATTATTCCTTATTCCTTTTTCCTAATCTAGAACAAATTAATGCCTTGGTGAATTGGCGTCCTAACGAAGGCTATCTATCTAGCATATTCTCAATTCACATTGACGTGGTTTATATTAACATATATATAATGAAAAGTATATATTCTCAGCACCTTAATTTTTATATTATTACTTTATTAGAATTTAAGATTTAGATTTTAAATTTAGAATTTAGTATTAAATATTTACAGTATTAACTAAGTATTGACTAAAAATAATAAATTTTGTTAAATATATAGTATTGTTCTATAAAAAAATATTTATTCTATTTTTAAATTTAAAGACTGGTTAAAGATTGAATAGTTATTGACTAAATAACATTTTTTGTAGACAGATTTAGGTCATAATCCATCCTGGATTTGGAGAGGTATAATTGAAGAATGAAAGGTGTTAGTAAAAGGGCTATTTTGGCAAGTCAAAAGAAGGTCCAATGTGAGAATTTGAGGAGAGAATTGGGTGAAGAAATTAAACATCCTCCAATTATTGATGAGCAAACACAGAATACTAATCCTAATCTAATCTGGGTTAGCCAACTAATCATAGAAGGTGTTTTGGAATGAATAACTAATCCATCATACTTTTAACCCATTATTATTCATTCAAAATATTCTACAAAGAAAGATAAGACGAGGGAAACAAAGTAATATAGAATTATAACGTACTTAAGAGGCAAACACATGTGAAAAGAAATTTGGAAAAAAAACTTGATGTGTGCCTGTGCCTTTGGACATCTCTCCTTTTCTCTCCCTGCTGTAACAAGCTTAGCTTGTTATTGTGGGCTATCTGGAATTATTCTAGCTTCACTAGCAACAAACATTTGGAATATGAATGTTCATTGAACCTAACGATTTTGGCCATACATGTATTGAATCGAATATAGTGATGTACACATATATGATATTTCAGCACTTTAAAACTGTCAAATAATTTTCTCAAGAATAACAAATATATAAATTTGATTTAATTACTCTGTTGATTCTTATAATGTTATCAAATTTGTAATTAGATATTTATTTATTTTTAATTAAATTTTTATATTATTCTTAATTTTTTAATTAGATTTTTTTCATGTCAAAAATATTAAAATTAACGGAATATTTATCTCAAAAAATATGTAATTAAAGATATAATTAAATTTTTAATTATGGATACTTTTCATTTGTAGAAAAATATTTAGTTAATTTTAATATTTTTTATTCTAAAAATGATATAATTATAAAATAAAAAACAGTGTAAATTAAATTTAATTAAAAAAAATTTTAAGATTTAATTATAAATTTAATAAATTATAAAAACTATTAAAATAATTAAATCTATAAATTTTACATTTTTTCTTTCACACATAAAATGTGTCTTGTGTTTGTATGGACAATTTTTTAATAGTTAGCACAAATTTTTTTTACTTAAAATGTCCTTTAATATTTGGTGAAATATATGGTAAAGATGTTGTTTTAAAGATGTGCTTACGTGGCAAAATCTAAACCACACATTCTAAAACCACACTTTTAACTTAAAACCGTAACTCTTCACAAAGAAAAGCGTCACCTAATGGAAAAAAATAAATTAGAAGATTTAAGAGAAGAAATAATTAAATTATCAAAACTAATAGATCAAAAATTAATTATTTTAACCAATGTTAATTGTAATGACACTGAATTCTTAAAATCAATACAAAATGATTTTTTTCAAAATCTTTATTTTACTATAAGTTTTATTGAATGACTTTAAAAACCTGAAAAAACTTATTTTTCACATGGAATTTCTAAAAAATGCTACCATGGAAATGATTCCCCACATCTTCATCATACTTTTAACCCACAATTAAATTCTATAGTAGACATGCTTGAAGAAATTTTAGTATCTATAAAATTTCAAAGAAATAAGGAAAAAGAGAATCCCAAAGAAGAAAAATTTCAAAATATAATCAACATAACAGACTTAAAAGTAAAACCACCATTGAAATTATGAATATTGAAGAAAAATTAGAAGAAGTTACAATGCTTTTTAAACAATTAAAAATGGCTCAAGAAAATAATATTATGGAACATGATTTTCAAATAGAAGAAGAATTAGTAAATGCTGAAAATATAGAAAATGAAGAACACATTCTAGATTATTCAAGTGACGAAAAACCAGCAATTCCAATACAAGTAAAAAATGAAGCTGGAACATCTAAGGATAATCAATCTCAATTTAAATGGGAAACAGCTTTTGATAATTATGCTTTTAAAAAAGGATTTATAAATAAAGATTCAAAATATACAAAAATACCATCAAAATACGTTCCTAAAATCCAGGAAATGGAAGGAGAAAGAATGCTCGATTTAGACTGCAAAAAGAACGAAAAAGAAATTTTCGAAAACTGGTTGAATTCCTTCTTATTAGAAGCCTTTACTAATCCAAACTTAGTGAATTGTCTGGAAGAATTTGGAATTACATAGGATTTCATACTAAAGGAACTATAAGAGATATATGACATCAATAAAAAATCAATAATAGAAGAATTAGAAACAAAAACAACAGCTTATGATAAATATATTATAATGATGATTCTATATAAAGAATTTTTGGAAAAAAATATTATAGATCATAGACAAAAAGTCTATAATAAAGAATATCAAGAAGCAAAAAAACCATTTAGCTAATATTCAGATATATGATTTATGTAATGTGGAGTCTTATATATGTGAATATAGAATACATTATTACAAATTAAAAGAAGAAGATAAAAATCATTATCTTAGTATGTATATAACAAAACTTCCATATCCTGCTAATGAATTTATAATGGAAAGATTTATAAGAGAAATAAATAGAGGAACAATTGAAAATAATTTTGGTGGAGCAACTTCTGCAATAAGAGAGGAAATAAAAGAACGTTGTATGCAAGAAGCAACTCAAAAAAGATTTGCAAATATAATTAGAATTTGCTGCCAGGATAATGAAGAGATACCTCAAAAATATGGTCTTAATAAAAATTTTCAAAGAAAAAGAAAATATCAATTTAGAAGAAGAAAATACTATCCAAACTGGAGAAAAAGAGATATTTTAGGAAAGAAAATAAAATAAAACAAAAGAAAAAGAAATAACTATTGCCCGAATAAAAAAGAAAATTATAAATGTTATTGCCAAGAAGAAGGACACTACGCAAATGAATGCCCAAAAAAGAAGGATAAAAGGATCTTACTAAACAAATAGAAATTGCTAAGTCTTGTTTCATGGAACCATTAGAAGAATCTGATGATAACTTAGACTATATTTTTGAATTCTCAGAAACAGACTCAGAGACTGAGTAATAATGCTACATTTTACTATAAAAACAGAAAAATTTATAAATACTTTCATAGATTCTGGAGCAACACAATGCTTTGCTAGTTCAAATATAAAACTTGATTGAAAAAAATTAAAGAAACCATTAAGAGTTAGAATAGCTGACAAATCAATACATAAAATTGACCAAAAAGCAGAGATGGTTGAAATTTTTATTCAAAATTATAGGTTCATTGTTCCATCTATATATATGTTAGATTCTAGAATGGATTTTATCATAGGAAATAACTTTTTAAAGCTATATCATCCATTCATTCAAGAATTAACATACATAGTTTTAAAAGCTCCACACGATTCTTCAATAAATCAAAAATCAAAACGCATAAAAATACCAACTACTACTATAAATAAGATCTTAAAATTTAAAATATTTTCTATATTAGAAACATGTTATTTAAATCTATACTTTCAGATAAATATTCCAAAAAATAATCTTGAAATAAAGATAGAAGAACTTTTGGATGAAATTTGTGCTGAAAATCCTTTAGATATTAAAAACAAATAACGAATTAGTAAGCATTAAATTAAAAGATCCCACAAAAGAGATAAATGTTCCAAATAAAATTTCTTATTCCGCAAGAGATAGAGAAGAGTTCTCACTAGAATGTAGAGATCTTTTGGAAAAAGGAATTATAAGATTAAGTAAAAGTCCTCATGCGGCTCCAGCTTTTTACGTTGAAAACAATAATGAAATTAAAGGGGAAAACGAAGAATGGTAATAAACTATAAGAAAATGAATGAAGCAACTATTGGTGATGCTCATAAACTTCCAAGAAAAGATTCTATTTTAGAAAAATTAAAGGAGCAACTTGGTTTTCATCTCTTGATGCAAAATCAGGATATTGGCAACTTCGTTTAGACGAAGAAACAAAGAAATTAACTGCTTTTTACTTGCCCAACAAAAGAATCAACAAGTGTTGCTCTATGAATGGAATGTATTACCATTCGGATTAAAACAAGCCCCAGGTATTTATCAAAGATTTATGAAAGAAATCTAAAGGAGTTAAATGAATTTGTTTTAGTGTACATTGATGATACTAATTTTCACAAAACAGGATAAAGAAGATCATCTTCAAAAATTATTAATAGTTTTAGAAAGATGTAAAGAAAAAGGAGTTCTTAGCAAAAGAAAGCAAGAATAGCAAAACAAGAAATAGAGTTTCTTGGATTAATTCTATCCACTCAAGGAAAGCTAAAACTTCAACCAAATGTTCTAGAAAAAGTAAATTTATTTCCTAATAAAATAGAAGATAGAAAATAATTACAAAAATTTTTAGGTGTAAAATTATATTTCTGATCAAGGATTTTTAAAGAATATAACAGAATACACTAAAGCTTATTTTCAAAATAAGTACTAAAAAAGAATGGAAATGGGATGAAAAATAGTATGCAATTCAAAGAATTAAAGAATTATGTGAAAACTTTCAGAACTTTATATTCCAGAAGAAAATGACTACTTAATAGTAGAAACAGATGCCTCAGACATAACCTGGTCAGGATGTCTAAAAGCTAAGAAAGTTATAAAAAGCTTGGAAACAAAAAGAATCACTAGATTCTAAATATCCCCCAAAGGAATTACTTTGCAGGTATATTTCAGGAACTTTTACTCCAACAGAACAGAGATATCCACTCATGAAAAGGAAACTCTGGCAGCAATTAAATCTCTTAAGAAATGGAAAATTGATTTACTACCCAAAGAATTTACATTAAGGACAGATTCAAGTTACCTAACAGGTTTTATACGATATAATTTAAAAGTGATTATAATCATGGACGATTAGTAAGATGGCAATTATTTTTGTTACAATATCCAATAAAAATTGAATATATTAAGGGTGACAAAAATGTTATTGCAGATACATTAACAAGAAATGGAGTTCGTCTACAACGCATTAGATCAAGAAATTCAAAAATACGAACAAGAACTCGAAAAATGCAAGCATTGTCAGCAAATAAGGATACAGATCCAATCCCTCAAGAAGGCCATCGAAGCAATGAAATCAACACAACCAAAACCATCAGAGTTCAGCCAGCTCGTGGTGGACAACTCAGGTGAAGAAAAATTCCAGAAATAAAACAATTGCTGAATTATCAAAAAAATCCACCCAAGATAAAAAATATTATGTAATTTATAATGGCCCCATGAAAGGAGTATATGATGCCTGGGAAAAAGCAGCACCATTTACACATCAATCAAGGATAATTCATAAAGGAGGGTTTTTAACACTGGAAGAAGCAAAAGAATCCTTCAGGGAATATGAAGCTCTTCATCCAGAGCAAACCCTAAAAAGAGCAGAGAAAGCTCCAATTCGAACCCAGAGAACAAGGATAATAAGAAACATTCCTACAAGGGCTGAAATCAAGGAAAAGAAAAGGGTCTGTAGATCAAATCTCAGAGAAACCCTTAACATAGTCCTAAATTGGACTGAAGAAAAAAGGGCAATCTTGAGATATTATCCTATTGCCAAAGAACAGCTAACAAAGCTGGTTATATTTCCAGATGCTTCCCCATCTGACACCTATCAGTTTTTCCATGGATTAATTGATACAATTTTAATTTTAATGATTTAAAAATTATTAGTGAGTTTCCTGCAGGATTCGTTGATGCAGTAAAGAGATTTAAAAATATGATTGACAACGTAAATCCAAGGGATATATCCCTAAAATTTACGAATAGTCAACCTATTTTTAAAGAAGAAGAATGCTTGGTTCCAGCACATCAAGTAATCTTCATGTCCGTCTTCCCAGGAAATTTTCAACCAATTGATCAAGTTCAAGATTTAACAATCTACAGTCATGAAGGAAGACTAGCCAGCACACTAGCAAGGTCTTCGAAAGAACTCAAAATAACAAGGGAATCTCACACAAGAATCAATTATAAAAGCAGAAATACTTTGCTTGTGTCCAGTAAAAGGAATGAAATTGAAGAAAGAGAGATGAGACTCTTAGTGGAATTGAATCAGCATTCTACAACTTATTGGACTCTTAGAAAAGCTCCCGAAGGGATAAAGAGGATCTCTGCTATTTGATAAAAGACAGAGAAGACCACAAGTGCCAGCTATGTGTCTCAGAGTTATCTGAAGAAAGCAATAATGAAACGGAATTAACCCACATGATAAAGGAAGGAGACAACGCATCTGAAGGCCACATAATGAAAGGAGGACAGCACATCTGAAGCATCTCTCAACATTATTGCATAATGACGTAAGCGCTTAGGTCATAGAGCACCAACAATGTAGCTGGTGCAAGATAATAAACAATGACGTAAGCAATGACGTCATAAGAAGGGTAAGGATGGAAATTGTCCATCATACCAAACCATTATAAATAGGTTGCTTAGGCAATTGTAGAAGGCATCAAACCATAGAAAGCAGGAGGCTAAGAGTACTCATATGCTAGAGCAAGGAGGAAGCTGCCGAGGCGATTCTATAGTTTGAAGAAGAATTCCCTTAGGAAAAAACCAATTCTAAACTCCCCTCTGGAGTTAGTATCTACAATCTCCCCTCTGGAGATAAAACCATCTTATGTAAAATATTTTAAATAAAGGAAGTTTTTCTCCAGAAAGGTACGCCTTTACCTAATCTCTTAGTTATGAATTATTTAGAAAGTTTAGAATTAACGGAAAATCTGACTATTATAAATTATCTACATTATTAGATATGAAAAACAGGCTGTTCTAAAAACAGAATTAAATCTCAAATCAATGAAATTTTAATAACAAAATCTTTTAAAAGAAGTTTTTAATAGAAAAAATAATATACTATGGAAAAATTCAACTTGAAGCCCCTAAAAGATAAAATCTGCCAATGGAAAACTTGAAATAGCTTTGATAAATGATGAAGAATGAGTAAATCAAATGAAAATTTTAATAAACAAAATCTTTTAAAAGAAGTTTTTAATAGAAAAAATATAATATACTATGGAAAAATTCAACTTGAAGCCCCTATAAAGATAAAATCTGCCAATGGAAAACTTGAAATAGCTTTGATAAATGAAGAATTGAGTAAACAGATTGAGAAAATTAAGGATCAACAAAAAAGATCTAAAATTGGATGGATCCATATTAGTACTATACAAGTCTTAATCAAATCTACATATATGAAAGGAATTAATTCACCAATAAGCTTAGCAATCTGTGACAAAGAATTACTGATGACCCAATAGATCAAATAATTGGAATTGTTCATGGAAACTTGGCAAACGTAAATGTTAAATTCAATGCCCATCTTGGATATGCTATACCTTTTTCAACTGAAAACCTTGGAAGATCTATAAGTTTGGCTTATAAATTTCACAGAAAGAATCTAATGGAACAAGATGATGAACCATTTTCAATTACATATGCAATAAATTATGCTTTAACAAATAGCCATCATAGTATAATATTTAAAAACAGAGAAAGAATTTATGTTGATGAATTATTTCAGAAAATTGTAAAGACAGAAATACCAAAATATAAAGCTATTGAAAACCCAGTTCTTTTACTAAAAGAACCATCAGGAAAATTAGTTTCATCGAATTTTCAAATAAAAGAATCCAAAATTAATAGCCCTTTAAGTTTATCTAAGTTAAAGACTAAAGAAGAAAATTCTGAAATAAAAGAATTAACAAAAAAGGTCGAAAAATTAAATGAAACCCTAAACACTAAGTTATGACAATAAATAAAGAAAAATATATGTAACCTATCAAGACAAGAAACAAGAGCTCTTTGAAAGAGAAAATCGGTTGAATTATTTACAGTTTTCTGAAATAAATCAAAGAGCATTTAAAGCTCTAAAATAATCTATGACAAATTGAAAGGAGAAGTTGAAGAGTTAGAAAAATAATAGAATCTCTAGAAAATAGTGATGAATCGATGATAGAATTTGCAGAAATTCTAAGATAAATAATGAAGTTTACAAAGATTGAAAGACCAGAAAACAAAATAAAAAAAAGGGCGAAAAAGTTAAAAAGTAAAATAAAGTATAAAAGGGAATAAATAATCTTCAGTTCGAAATTAATGACCTTATAATAAAAAGGATAGAAATAAGAACAAATAACAAGTTGGAGCTAAACTTAAAAAAATATGCCTGGAAACCATATTATGATTTAAAGAATTAAAGCTGTTGAAAGAAAAAATGGAAAATGAAGTTGAAAAATTAAAAAGATATTTAGAAACAACAGAAAGTGTAGAAATAAAAGAAGTTTTTGAGGATTTGAAAAATTATATTAAAGAAAAGGACAAACAGATAAAAGATTTTATATACAATAATCCATGCAAAAAAGAATATTATAAACTAAAATAAGATTGAAAAACTATAAAAATGAAATCAGAATTAGTAATAGTAGAAATGGTCAATACTTTTGATTATGAAACTACAAATTATAAAGTGTCACCAACCAAATTCATACAAGTTATAAAAGCAAAATACGAAGAGTTAATAGAAATTTTGAAAAAGAAATTACATTTAAAAAAAATTTACGAAGAGTTAATAGAAATTACATTTTAAAAAATTGGTATCAGAGCCAAGTTAACGATTAAGGGTAACACTTTCTCTTTAAGCAACACTTTTAGTGATACGCTTTTAAAATCAACAAATAACCATAAAAGACAAAAATCTTTACAAATGCATCTGTACACTAGATGCCCCCTTAATATTTAATCATATATATAATCTATAGAAAATATGTTTTGTAATTTGTAATGACTTCAAGGTCTTTTAGTTAAAGTATAAATTACTTATCATTTTAACTACTAATTTTATATTTATTATTTTTCATATATTTAATTTATAAAAAGATAGTTAACGCTTAGTAATATACTGTAGCTCCTTATGTGTAAGTTGAATGTCATCAGTCAATTAATTCGAATATGATTATAATAATTTTATTAAAATAATTAAACATAATATTATTATTGTTATAAGTTGGGACAAACATATATGCCAACTACGTACCAACCTTTACTATCACCATCACGTGCGGTTCAAACTGTTGGAGATAAGGGTATATATTCAATAAAAGCTGGATATTAAGATTTTATAATTATTTTTATGTGAATATATTTTTTTTGTTTATTGGATGATGAATTATAGAGTTAAATTTTGATATTTATAAAAATATTGTTTTTGTTTAAAGTGTGATTAAATAAATAAATCATACTTTTAAACAAAGTATCTTTATAAAAAGATATTTTTATCATTTTTATTTGAATAATTGCCTTAATAAAATACTATCATAAATAATAATAATTATTATTATTATTCTATTTTATAATTCATAATAGTGTCTTTAATTAAATAAGAAACGAATAATTACTGATAAAAATCGTAATAATGAGATATACATTTTTTAAATACTCTTAATTTAAATTGTTCTTAATCGTAAAATCACTAAAATTAAAATATTAGTAATTCGAATAGATTAATATATATGTAATAATCTTCATTAGATGAATATTAATAGATCTCATTTATTAAATTATACTAATGTATGTTCCCGTATCCTATACGGGATAATACATAAAATTATATAAAAAATTTTATTAAAAATTAAATAAAATATATATAATAATTATTATTATAAATATTTTATAAAATTATAATTAAAATCAAACTCTTAAGATTTTTAATATTAAAATATTAAAAATAATTAGTATTTGTATTAATCAATTTGATTTTATTGAGTGATTATCTCACTCGTCTGCTTAAACAACTATTAGGAGTTAGAAACTCGACTTGTGAGTGTAGCAATCAATTAGCTAGCAGTAAATCCTTAATAAATGAAGTATCAATACGTGGTTAGACTTGGTAAGAGTACCCGAATACACGAGTACTCAACCCGTCTATACCCGCTTGGAGAGGATAATAACTTGACTCGAATCGGGGCTGACTTTGCTCAGGACATGACATGGTTGGGTTTAGGGTGTACCCGCTCCGGATATATACATATAAACACTTTTTAGGAATTAGGATTTGTCTCACATCACAGATTCAGTGATTTACAGCTTCAGTCCATACTCTATAGGCATGCAAGAGAAACCCAATCATCCTCACCTAGAGTCTTCTTCTTCTTGGCTTCTTCACAAAAGTCCTCATAGCTCCCGTCATCGTCGTTGCTGAGCCTATCGTTGCCTACCCCTTCACAACTCCTATCGCTGCTTATCTTGTTACCGTCGTTGTTAGGTAAATCTCCCTCTCTCTCTCTCCCTCCCTCCCTCCCTCCCTTTCTCCCTCCCTCTCTCTCTCATTGTGAGTCTCTTAAGTTCTTCTCTTCTTCTTCTTCCACAAACTCATTACTTAGTTGCCGTTGCAATGAGCCTGGGCATTGCCCTTACAGTTTCATCTGAGTCTGTCACCAAATAAAATAGAATTTTTATTCAAATTGGACCAGTTAGAAATAGGCACGCATGAGATCATTTTTACATATAATTTCTAAATTTTTTTCATCCAAATTTAATTTATGTGGTTGAGTATTTTAGTATGGCGATCATCGTGGGTTCATTGCGATACTAATGTGATAAAAGTTACAGTAATTTTATAACTTATATATGAGACAGACCAGATTATTAAAGTAATAAGAGAAATAACATTCAGAAGCATGTGCGCATAAAATTTATAAGATGTGATTATCTCAGGAAAATATATATGTATAGTCTAAATGAAAGATTGTTAGGAAATTATTATTTCTTAATATATTTATGGACAATACATATATTAATTATAATCGCAAATTAAGTAATTTCACATTAAATCACTTATATAATGGTGGTCTCATTTATTGTCATAAATATTAAATTAAATAAATCATTATTATTTTTTATTTGGATAAATGAGATTAAAATCATAGATACTATTTTATTTGAGTTTTAGAGTTTAATGAGTGTCACACCCAAATATAAATAATGACTTCAGAATTTTGGTCTCCAACAATATCAAGCTCACCTCCGTAACTCTTTTTTCACAGTGGAGTTGTGATTTAGCCCTATTAGGAAAACAGAAGATTTTGGTTGACGAAAATCAAAGAACCACAAGAGTCAAGCTCTCTGATCTCAATCATGCTCTTGAATGAAGGGACGCTTCCGCGTTCTCAGTTATATTTTTTAATTATTTAACATGGATGATCTTGAAGTTGAGAAATCCTAAGTTTTTCAAATAAAATAGAATTTTTTATTCAATCAAATAATGATAAATAAATTTATTGAATTAAATTATACTAATGTGATCATTAGATGATAAAGAATGCTAGACAAATAACTAAATAATATTTTAAGAGTATAAAAATATTAAATTATCATTTTAATTTAATTTTTCAATCAACGACAATAAATATCTTGAATTCATTAAATTTTTACAAAAAATTATATACCTAAAATTATTTTATTTCTTCAAAAATCTTTTGAACATACAATGGTTTAATGAGAGGTTGACTATTGAAAATTGAATATAATATTTTTAAATTCGTATTTTCAATAAAAAGATGAACTTAATTCTATCCATCCTAAATAATTCTATATTCACTATTACTAATCCAGCTGAATAATTCAAACATTGATAGGATATTGTTTTCAGATGCAAAAAATTTAAATATATTTATTCTATTTCAAAAATCAATATTCATATTTAACTTAAGATTTCAACAAATATGACAAAAAATATTATATTTTTTAGTTAAAAAAGTAAAATGTATATAAATATATTTTTGTGCTTTAACTTTAGATTTTTCAAAAAAAAAAAGTGGCAAGTTAATAGAATCAAATCATATTTCTATAACATATATAAGAATGTATATTACACATAAATAAAAAAGTTAAGTGTAATAAGAACAAATACATAAATTAAAGTAAAATTTAGAAAAATAAGAAGCAATAAAATATTGAAGGAAAGAAATATAAATAGAAGAGAAACAAAATTATTAGACAGAAGAGAAATAATTTAATAAATTTTATGTGTATATAAAAAAAAAGAATAAAAAGAAGATATATAGTACATTATTTAATTTAACAAGATTTATGAGAATAAACACATAGAATAAGAGAATAAAAAATAATAAAAAAATAAATATCTGAATTAATATAAAAAAATAATAAAATAATAAAATAATAATAATCTATCATAATCTTAATCTTTTAATATAATTAATTAATAGCAATATAATTAGTCTATCATAATCTTAATCTAACCTTTTAATATAATTAATTCTAATTAAGTAATCAAATAAATTGAATCTAAATATGTCTAATATAATTATATAAAGAAATAGTGAATTTTCTATAATTAGACATATTATATATATTGGGGATAAAATGTCACTTTAAAATGAGATTATTATAATTAATGACATATAAATATTAAAATTGTATTAATGCATTAATTGAAATACATTATTAGAATAAAAAGTTGTACGAATTAAAATAACTGAAATTTATTAACTTTAATTAGTTAAATTAGCAGCATAAAATAAGAAAGAGATTATTAATCAGATTAAATAAATTAAAAAATATTACTGAGCAAAGTAAATATCACAATAATTATATTACTAATTGAAAAAAATAAATTCAATCAATTCAAATTTTTATTTAAAATAGACAATTAAAGATCACCAATGAACAAAAATAAATGGGATATAATAAAGAATAATTAAATAATTAAATTAAATTATTATATAAAATTTTTACTTTTTACCTTATTATAATTTCAGTTAACATTAATGGTAAAAAATAATTTTAAATGCCTCAATTTGTATTTTACAACATAATCAAAACACGATTCATAATTTTTTATTTTTTGATTAATCAACATTTTTTAAATTTTTTGGTTAAGTCTTCCATATTTTATGATTGATAAATATTTTTTAGAAAACACAAATTTGTGATAAATTATTACAATCAAAATTAATTAAAAAAATCAAGAAAAAATTATAAAAAAATCAAATAAAAGATAAAAAATAGAGTAAAAATTTATTATGAAATTAAAAATTTGTCAATTGTGCTAGAAATTCTAAAAATTTGTGTAACACCTTTACTATCAAATTCAAGGCAAACACAGATACAGAACAGTTACCAGTTAAACAGAATTCATCAAATAAGTAAACTAAAACACTTAAGCAACATGATGCATGTCTATTCCTAACGCAGGTAATGAGCTCATTTGTCGGTTTCGACTCGCACCCGATGCAATCCGACTCGCAAATCAGATAAGGCATTCCAGCGACATAACCTCTGCAAGGTCCCAAACCACTTACTGTTCGTCACCCTCTCGTGACTTTTTAATCATTTCATAAATCATACGTGCCGTGTTCTCTTTACCCTTTCTTTCTTCTTATTAACAAACGGAACTCAAATCATAACTTATACAAAATTTCTCCTCAAAAGATTGAATTTAAAACATTATATTTTTTCTTAATAAATCGAATTGAAAACAAGACTCTTTCCATAATAAGTCGAAATCAAATAATATCCTTAAAATCAAATTTGCTTTTAAATAATGCTTTAAACAAAGTTTTAAAGTTTCATAAAAATTTCGGCAGCGTTTTGCTCTAAAACTAGGACTTTTGCCGCCCTTCAAGAGTCCCAACAAAAATATTTCTCAACCCTTTTTCAACTATTTTCAATAACTCAAACTAATTCCAAGATCAGAAATCATCTTCCAAAACTCAATTCATATCCAACAATTCAAACTAATTTCCAATGTTAAAATCATTTTCAATTCTCAGAATCATTTTCGATAAATCAGCAAAGTTCATTCCTAATATCTCAAATCATTTCAAATATCGATTCATTTTCAATATCTAATTAACCCGAAACCATGAAAATCATTTTCCATAACATTTAATCTAACCAACTTTTCAACTTAATAATTAGAAACAATTACAATTCGATCATCATCATAACAACCTTAAACCAAGTACAACACCTAGCTAAGCATCTTCAATCAATCAATAAACTATTCAAACTAACATTTACATTCATTCCAGGCAACTCGGTTCAATTAATAAAACTTGCAAAATCATAAAAATATAATTTTTATATCTATATCGACTTAAAACAATTCTTAGTAGTAAATTAATTTTAAGAAATCACCCCTACCTCATTCGCGACTTAACTACGCGACAAAACTCTTAAAACTCTTATTTTAAGGCGGCGGCGGCAAATTCGACCATCCTCCAGCAGTCACAGCCTCTAAGCATAGCACGCAAGAGCATAGTTCAACCCTAAAACATTAACGTCGCGTAAAACTCAATAATCTATAACAAAACAGCGACAAAAAGGGGTTTTCAGAGCAAAAGACCTACCGCACAAAAGGAACTAAGAACGAAGCAGCGACAGCTTTAATCAAAACATGCACTGACCGAAACGCGATCCCGTAAGAGAAGAACCTGACGAAAATGACAGGAAGTGAAAGCGGGGCAGAATAGTAGTGGTGGTTGCTCCGGTCAGCACCGACGGCGGTGCAGTTTCTCAGAGATGATGCAGCAACCCCACGGTGAAGTCCCAACCCTCAAAACGGTGACGGCAGCGGCCTTTGACGGCACCGACAGCGGCCTTTAACGGTGACGAAGGCAGTGCTGCTTCCTCTTCTCCCACGCGAACTCGTCTCTCACCCTCTCCTCTATTCGCGATTCACAGCGGTGATGACGTGCAGCTTGGCGACGGTGATGGCTCCAAGGCGACGACGAGGCAGGCTCAACCGCAGAACGGCGACGACGGTGCAGCTTCTCTAGCTCGCATCTTCTGCAGCAGACCTCTCTCCTCATGCGGTGCTCTTTTTCGACGCCTCCTCCATCCTTGGATAGCGACAGTGACGCAACGACGGTGGCGGCTGGCTGGACGGTGGCTAGGTGCGACCGTGGCTCCCTTTCTTTCTCTCCTCTTCATCTTCTTCGGGCATGTATTCCTCCTTTATGTGTGTGTGTTGGTATTTTGTGCTACGGTGTTGTTGTGAGGGGTGAAAGGGGAATGTGGGTGGGTGTTAGGTTAGGGTAGTTTTAAATTAGGATTTGTTTAGTAATAAAATTAGGGTTAATGGTAGTGTATGTATTTTTAATAAAAGTAAGAAGATTGTCTAATAATTTAAATTCAACTTAAATATAAAATAATTATCTTTAAAATATTATTTTATTATCCTTTTGCAAATCATTTTTCAAATAAATTTAATTCAATAAAAATTAGAAATAAATAATTAATATTTCTTTATTTATAAAATAAGGCTGATAAGTTTAATATTCAAATCAAAGCAAATAAAATTTTTATTATTTTTTAATTGCTAAAATTTTCAATCATCAATAAGAAAATATCCAATTGTTATAAAAATCTCAGATAATATATTATTGAATAAATAAAATAAATCATAAATAATTTATTGTTTACTTTTCAGAAATTTAGGGACTTACATTCTATCTCACTTATAAAAATTTTCGTCTTTAAAAATTAGTATAAAATAGGAGAAATTCACATTATCAACACTTTTGAACACATTGGGAAAATGCAAAATGCTTTGGCATCTATATATATATAATTTTAAATACCAGAAATATCACATGACATAACATATAAGGAATGAGCAATAAGGTCTCACTATATATAATTTCAAATTCCACAGTTTTCATATGGCATAAAAATACAAAGGTAAAGTGGGATTCGAAGTAGACGCTACAAAGTAAGTTTGATGCAAAAGTTTATATGATTCAAACATGCGATGGAAAATAAAGGCGATGAAGGGTTATAAAAAAAAGCATGGGTTAAAATGATACGCTTAACATCCGCACATTGATCTCATACAAACCTTAGAGCCCTAACTTTCCAAACTTCAACCTCCAATGTCTCCCGAATCCCACGATATGCGTTACCTATTAGCTCTATTTTGCCTACAATAACCCGTTAGTGCTCTCATTTACATAAACCGTTAGTGTTAAGCCGGCCAAATTTAATACTGTAACACCCTAATTATCCTAAGCCTTACTTCGCGCCATAAAGCAAAGGTTAATCAAAGGTTACGATAGTTCTAAAGCTTATACATATAATATAGAAAGACGTAATATATTCTAGAAGTCTGATGAAAGATATAGCTCAAAAACAGAGTTCGAAAAGCGCAAAACGTACACACGAAGCTAACTTAATGCATAAGAAATAGATATAATATAAAAAAAATACAATAGTAGAATAGTATAAAGATCTAGCCATGGCTTGCGGAGTTTAAGCCGGCTAGCTATATACAGACTATATAGAAATCTGAAAGTTAAAATAGCTTATCCAAGTTTTTCTCTCAAAGTAAGCCACTAGGCAAAAGTAAAATACAAAAGTGAGAGATTGAAACAAAATGATCAAAAAGACTCCAAAACATATTCAGGATCCTCCGCTCTGTCACCATCAAAGCAACTCACCGAGGTGGGTTGCGACCAGCATCTGAAAAACAACAACAGAATATGGTATGAGAATTGGAGGTTCTCAATATGGTAACAGTGCCCAGTGATGTAAGATATAAGACCCCGGGACGCCAAAGGCAATCCTAGAACTTCATATCCATCACAAGATTCATCTTAAAGCATAACTAAAATAGTAAAGCGTAACTTAAAACCATAACATAATAAAAGCGTAATCTAACTTAGGGGATTTTCTAGTCTAACAGTTCTCCGCTGTTCCACAGCCTTCACCAAGCTATCCTCCGTGCAATCCCATCGTCACCGCCTTCCGAACTACCTCAATCCTAGTAGAAAGCACAGATAATATCAATGCAAGTAAAACACAAGTATAGGCATATATGGCAAGTAATTCAAGTAGGCAATTAGGCATGTTATACAATTAGGCAAGCAATTACAAGTCGGCAAAACAAACAAACAGATAGAAGATGCACATGATGAATGCCTGTCCTATGGGCTGTGATATTACATTGTCGGTTCAACTGCCAACCTGACACATCTCCATGGAGATGTCGCCCTTCAGAATCATAATTGGGAACCCCGAGATACGGTGCTCGGAACACCATCCAGGATTTTGTGCCTGCACACTCTAGTGATCCGAAGGGATGCGAGCGAGATACCCTTGTCACGGACCTCACATCTCAACGCAAGCGGCACGAACCACCACCCTTACGCCACCGCCGCTACCTCGATAGGCGGGATCCAACCACCGTCCTTGCCGGGCGCATACTGTCTCAACAATCTCAGTATAAAACAGTAATTCAGTGGTTTTTAGAAAACATTTTTCAGTATATCATGGATCCATCATTTCATTCCGAGTCTTTGACTCATCTCAACCACTGTCAATTCAACATTTCCATTCCGAACTCATTAGTTCATCAGTTTCTCAATTTATATACTATTCTTCCTTCTCATTCTACCAAACCATCCTCATTACACCAAAAACCTAAGCATATGTTCTCTAACTTTTCAAGAAAAATACCAATTAATTCTACCTAAGACTTTTCTTTATGTTTTAATATCCAAAATAAGCCAAAAAATCTTAAATAAGTGTCACAAAAGTTTACAAGCTTGTTAGGAAGATGAAATAATTAAAAAGAAGAATTTAGTTGAAAAATAGGGCATGTGCGTACGCACAGGGGTGTGCGTGCGCACGCCCAGGAGATTTTCAATATGTGTGCGTACGCATAGAGGTGTGCATACGCACAAGTGTAAAATTTTTCAATTCTGCTCGCTCGCACAAGGCGTGCGAATGCCCTCAACAGAATGCACCTTCCAACGTGTGCGTGCGCACAGCTTGCCAAACCTCGTTGGTTATGTGTGCGCACAGGTCATGCTAGTGCTCTCAACAGCAAGCCTTCTCCTGTGTATGCATGCGCACATGTTTAAAAACTCACAGGGGTGTGCGTGCGCACACAAACCAGAAACCACAAATTCTGCAGCAAGCACAGAATTCAGATTTTGACACCAAACTTTGAACGATCATAACTTCCTCTACAAAAATACATTTCTTACAAACTTTATATCCATTTAAATATTTTTCAATGAACTTTATTTAAAGCAAATTTCAACAAAATTTAAAAACCGAGGCTCAAGTTATGATCCATCAAAGTTTACCAAAAATCTCTTTTTACCAAAAAGTTCACAAGTTCTCAATTTTCCAATTTCAAAACCAAAACTAAATCACCATCTCATCAAACTCTCAAAACACATCAATTTTCACAGTTTTCATACCTCAATTCACCACCCCACCTTGTGCAATCATCAGTCACCATATCAAATACATAACAATACATTCATTTTCAACCATCACATTAATCAAATATCATTCCACCATTACCAACCATCATCATAATCAATTGCAATCTCAATCTTCAATACCATACTATCAACATCAACATTTTAATTCATCAATAACCCCAAATCATCAAATCATCATACAACAATTCCAACAACCAATTTAATTTAATCCTATCCTATGGGTCACTAGCCTAAGTGTCCAAAAATATTATATATTACATAGAGAAAACTAAAATCATACCTTGGCTGATTCCCAATATACACTAAATTACCAAGTTGAGCTCAACCAAGCTTCCACAAGTTCTCAAACTCAATCAAGCCATCATTTCAACTCCAAGCTCCAAGTAAATGCCAGTAATCACAACTTCAAACTATATATACACATACTTTCATAACCAATCAACCTAGGGTTCAACTTAATCACAATTTCACAAGGGTTCAAGAATAACTCACCTTATCCAACAGTTTTGGAAACAAAACCCAATGGTAATCAAGTGCTAGAGTGTACCTAAACACCCAAAATTATAAAATTTCACTCAATACAAAATCCTAAAAATTCGAAATTTTGGGAGGAAGAACTGAGATTGATTTCTTGATTTTCTTACCAATTTCTTGGTTGAGTTTTCTAGAGCTCTTCACGAGGATTGCATGGCCACAAACAGTGCGGTGATCAAAGCTCCGTAGCTCAAGTTATGAGCTTAAGAAGAAGATGATGAATAATGCTTCTTCTCTCTTCTCCCTCTTTTCCTTTAAGCTGGTGTGTGTGTAAGTTTGGTGATGAATGAGCTAAATGAAGCTCATTTAAGTGTATTTATATGTCGGGTTTGGGCCCAACTTAGGCCCGGTCCAACCCGTTAGTGTTTTTGACCCGTTTGGTCTAACTTTTGGCCAAACCTTTAAAATTAATGCTCGGTTTTCAATGTCTAATATTTTTCTAAGGTTTCCTACTGTTTATAATTTTTCTCGTACAGTACCGGACATACTTAAACTCAATCAAAAAATGTATTTTCTGCCTCACAAAAATCTACTGAGTCCAAAAATCTTATTTAAATCCTCAAGTTCTTACTCTAAACTTTTGAATCCCATTTTGGGCAATATTAATTATTTAATTAGATGGTTAATTAGTCTCGGTTCTTACAAATACCATGATGTATGCAATGATAGAATAACGACAGTAATCAATAGGCAGTCATGTGCATAAAACTCTAATTCTCGTCATTAGGACAAGGCCTATGACATGACAGACGCTCAGAGTATGAAACTGAAGCACATTCAGTCCATTCCCAAGGCTCTAACAGGAACGAGCTGCTCTGATACCATAATGTAACATCCTCACTATCAAATTCAAGGTAAACACATATACAGAATAGTTACCAGTTAAACAGAATTCATCAAATAAGCAAACTAAAACACTTAAGCACACCCAACCAAAGCACACAAATGCAACATAATGTATGTCTATCACTAACGCAGATAATGAGCTCATTTGTCGGTTTTGACTCGCACCCGATGCAATCCGACGTGCAAGTCAGATAAGGCATTCCAACGATAAAACCTCTGCAAGGTCCCAAACCTTTGCAGGCACTGATTCTCCTGCTGAAGTATGCTGAATATAACCTTTGCAAGTACTTGCAGGTGCTGATTCTGCAGGTGAAACATGTTCATATTTCTCCTGGAAGCCACTCTATATACGCGGGCATCCCCGCACAATCATTCACACAGAAAGCCTACAGCTTAATATTTTCACTTCAGCACCTTAACCACTTACTGTCTGTCACCCTCTCGTGACGTTTTAATCATTTCATAAATCACACGTGCCGTGTTCTCTTTGCCCTTTCTTTCTTCTTCTTAACAAACCGAACTCAAACCATTACATTTTTAAAATAGTTTTTTTTCTTCAAATGTTTTGTATATTGTAAGCTTTGACTACAAACTAATTTTCAATTTTAAAATTAACCTCAAATTTACATTATCCATTAGTGATCAATGATGAGCATTATGAGATACAGGATCAATCTACATTAAAGATTACTGGAATTAGTAAATGTGGAGAAGGGTTATATACAATGAATAGAGAGGTTGAAAATTTTCAACAAAATTCAATAAAAGAGGCTCACCTAGCAGAAGTAAATTAACATACAACATCATCCATTACTAGTACCAATAACACCAACATTTAGAATCTTAGGTTAGGTTATTTACCATGCATACGTTTAGCATCCTAAAAAAGGATCATCCATACATACAATGCAATGATAAAAAATTGCTTTGTAAATCTTGTCAACTAGCGAAATAGAAACAGTTACCCTTTGATTACAGCAATATTATAGTTGATAAATTCTTATTTTATGATAATTTTTTGAATGAAAAGAGTGAAATTTATCAACCTAACTTACACTTATTCATTAAAAATGCATACCTTTTTGAATTTTTTTCTAATTGTTCTTAATTTATTAAAATATGGCTTTTAGGCC
The DNA here is from genome assembly GCF_014773155.1 of Arachis stenosperma. Lineage (NCBI taxonomy): Eukaryota > Viridiplantae > Streptophyta > Magnoliopsida > Fabales > Fabaceae > Arachis > Arachis stenosperma. The sequence continues at coordinate 77,622,083 of NC_080386.1, read as the reverse complement.
TTTAAAATTGTTTAATTAATTTTACTTTTATTTTATTCAATACCTTGATATGTTTGTTTGAGTTGTTTAAGGTTTAAGAGGAAAGGATGACTTGAAATAAATGGAAGAAAACTATGCAAAAGTGGAGATTTCATGAACAAATGAATATTGGGAGAAGCTGCAGGAATGCGTAGGCATGGTGCGTACATACGCGCTAAATCCAGCGTGTGCCTCAATTAAAATAGCACGTGACTCGCGATTTTTTGCCCATTCTTGACCCAATCTAACACATTTCTAAAGCTATTGAAGCAAGGAATGAAAAGGGCAAGCCACACTCATACACACTTCATCCATTTCACATTTTCTAAGTTTTTAGTTCATAGTTTTAGTGAGAGAAACTCTAACTTCTCTTTAGGTTTTCTAGTTTTCTTCTCAATATTATCTCTTGTTTTAGATTTTAATCTTGTTTAGTTGTAGTTTTGTCCTTAATTTCTTGTTCTTCTACACTAGTTTTGTTTAGAGTTTCTTGTTGAGTTACTTTACTTCATTTTACTAGTTTATGAACTTTGTGAATTTCAATTTCTATTAATGAATTGATGTTTTTATGCTTTATTTATATTTGTTGGACTTGTTGATATTGAATACTTATAGTGGATAGTTATAGATTTTATTAATTCTTGTAATTTATGATGTTTTTTTATGAATACCAAGTATTTCATAAAATATTTGTTTTGATTATGGAGTAGATTTTCCAATTCTTGGCTTGGGGTTAAGTAATTGGGTGACCTTGAGTTATTAATGTCCAATAGCGATTGGTAATTTAGGGTTGTTAGTTGATTTTGTTCTCACTATTGCTAACTTTTTACTAAATTCAATTGGTAAGTTGTTAAGGATTTGTGAATTAAGATTAATTATGCCTACTTGACTTTTTTCACGTTTGGAGGTTGACGAAGTGGGACTAACTCTTCATAATTATCATGTTAACTCTTCATAATAATCATGTTTGTGGTTAATGACAAGGATAGGAATCCTAAACTTTCAGCCCTAGCCAAGATCCTTTAAATAGTTGAATTTCATCCCTTTTATTAGTTCTTTTCTTTAATCTTGTATAGTTTGATCTAATTACTTATTAGTGTAGTTATCTTTAATTGTTGCTTTCTTATAGCATGTTAGCTTTGTTGAAAATTCTTAGAATTCCTTAATCCCAAGACTATTCACATTAAACCATTGAAAAAGATGACTAAAAGTAGAAGCATACCTGAATTCGTGAATATAATTGAAAGAGTTTAGTTCTTTAATTTTCTTCAACCAAAGCCTTCTGTATCTCTAATAGGGCTAAATGCAACTCTTATAATGAAAAAAGAACTACGAAAGTGGCTTCTGTAGCATCATCTGTGTACCCGAGCTTAGGTGTAGAAAACAGTTGTCGCGTATGCACACCTTCCGTTGTGTAGGCATGCACGTAAAAATGAAATTTTCACGTATGCATGCTAGTGGTGCACACGCATGAGCACTGGGCAGAGGCCCATTCCTGCGTACGCATGGCCTGTTTGCGTACGCATGTCTCCAAATTTTTAGAAAAAACTGTTTTACTGCAGAATTCAGTTTTTTTCACCAAACTTCAAACGCGCATAACTTTTTTGTTAAAAACCATTTTTCATCCATTCTTCGAATGGCATAAACTACATGAACCCAATTTTCATTCAAAATAAATTTCACACAATATAGGGGTCCAAAAACCACGTTATACCCCGTTGAAGTTTGTCAAAGATAGATTTTTACCAAAACTTGCAAAATCCTCTAGTTTTCAAAACACTCAACTTAAAGCCAAACCAACCATACTCAAAACATTCCTCAATCATTTCTCAAGCATTCAAACACCTAAATCATTCAACTCTCACCTCATCAACTCATTCAATAATTTCCAATCCAACCTAAATCACACCAATACTCATCAATTCTCATCAACATCAATAACATCATCATATTCATTATACACCAATTTCATTCACATACTCATCAATATTCTATAACATCATGCAAACTCATTCAATCTCCATTTCAAACATTCTCATATCACACACATTTACAATTCTCAATAATAATTCAATCATTCATACAAATTCAACTTATCTTAAGGTAACTAGCTTAAGTCTCACGCAACATTACATATTAACTAAAGAAAACCGAAATCATATCTTGGCTGATTTTCTTCCAAGCTTGAAACACCACAAAAAATCTTACACAAAAGCTTCCAATCCTCCAAACCAAAATCACAAACTTAGCCACCAAAAACTCAACTTCAACGACTCCAAATTTGCCAATTTCAAGCTCCAAACAACATCAATTTCAAGCTAGATCATACAAATTACCATAATCAATACTAGAATTCACAAAATCAATAAACCACAAGAGTTTTGAGTCTTCTTATCTTAACCACTGGTGATTAGAGTAAAACCTCACAATAATCCAATACTAGATAACACCTCAACAACCAAAATCACAAAATTTTCTCAATAACCAAATCTAAAATTGCGAAAATGTATATAGAGAAGAACTAAGCAAAAAATACAAAATTTTTTACTAATTTATTTAGATAGAATTGAAGAGCTCAGTAAGACAAATGCGTAGTCACAAACGGCACACCAAACGGAGCTCCAGATCAAAAGTTATGATTCAAAGAAGATGAAAGTGAATAGTGCTCTCTCTAGGATTCTTCCTCTCCAATCTCATCTGCACTCTCCCTTTCAAGTGATGGAATGAGGCCGACATGCCTCATTAAAGTGCTTATATATGTTGGGCTTGGGCCTAACGTGGGCATGATCTAACCGGGTTGCATTTTTGGTTCGTTTGGCCCAATCTTAGGCCAAAACCTTTAGAATAAGTGTCCGATTTTCAATTCTAAATTATTTCTCTATGTATTTCTATAGTTTTTATTTTCACATACATAGTTCTGGACAGACTTAAGTCGGTACTACCTACTAAATTACAAGTACGGATTTTTACGCATTTTTCGCAGAAAATTACATTTTCCTACTCAAAAAAATTCGCTAAATTCAAATCTCACCTTTAAATTTTTAAATTAATATTTCTAAATTTTTCAACCTATTCCAAATATTTAAATTATTATTTTATTCTAATTAAAAATACTAACAAATTTTTAGTTCTTACATGATTCTCCTTCTATTATAAGATATTTAGAGATACAAATGGAAATGTATTTTAAGCTCAAATTGCATATTGTTACTTTAATGAGACAATATTTCTAACATTAGGAGAGAGAATAAATAACTAGTAAATTAAAGGAGTTAAGTTGAGTGCATCATTATTGATACATTTGAATCCTCGATCAAGGCAATGTGAACTAAAAGTTTAAAAGATTGTACATTTTGCGGAATTGCTTGATGAATTTTCTTATATAAAAAGAATAACAAAATTCAATATACCAGCTGAAAATGAATCAATTCAAATTGATATTTCTATTGGACAAATGGTCAATAATGTAAACACGTGCCAAAAGTATGGTAGATTAGTTGGTTCTAAAAATAAAAATACTCAAGAAAGAAGAGCAAACTATGGTAATGAGGCAAATACTCTTCTTATTGAGAAGGACAAAAATATAGTTGGGATACCTGAAGTTGTCCAAAGTCATGACATAATTGAAACATCAAAAGATGTTTGGGTACATGAAAATTGTCAAAATAATGAGATTTAAATGAACTATGTCTTTACGTGAGAAAAGTATAATTGAAGAGAAATAACTGTCAGTGATATATTTGCATATAATGTACTAATAAATATTATGCATGAAATGAGGATCCTGAACAAAAAAATTATCGAATAATGTCGACGAAGAGCGAAAGTAGAAAGAAGCCTTGAAAAATGAATTAGACTCACTTAAAAAATGTGAAATCTTTAGACTGTAGTCTGTACACCAAAATGTGTGAAACCTGTTGGATACAAATTGGTATTTGTGAGAAAAAAATGAGAATAATGTAATTGTATGCTACAAAGTTCGACTTGTAGCACAAGATTTCTCACAAAAACCTGGTATAGACTACAAGGAGACATACTCTCATGTAGATGGAATTACTTTGAGATATTTGATTAACTTATCTGCATATCATAACTTAAATATGCATCTAATGGATTTGATCATGGCTATCTATATGGGTCTTTAGATTGTGATATCTATATAAGAGTCCCTGAATGATTAAAGATATCTAAATCATCCAAATGAAGTTCTCAAGGTTTATACTCGATTAAGATGCAACACTATTTATACGGTTTAAAGCAATCTGGACAGATGTCGTATAACTGTCTTACAAAATATTTAATGAAAATGAGATTCAAAATCAAGGTGATCTAATGATTTAAAATCTAGTACATAAAATTGAAATGCATCGATTTTAAAATCTTGTATGATGTTACCAATAAGGGAGAGACCGTATTCTTTTTCCTAATTAGGTTTTTATCCCACTGGGTTTTTCTTAATGAGGTTTTTTAACGAGACAGTTCTCATTACAAAGGATATTGTACTTTTTTTCCCTTTAGTCAGGTTTTTATTATTCCATAGAATTTTTCTTGACAAGATTTTTAACGAAGAATATCCCTAATAGAGATCCATAAAAGAATATTATAAATATTTGGATGTCCTACCATTAATTAGAATTAGATCACTAAATTTTCTAATGAAGCATTAATCCTTGTAAAGTAGAGCATTATTATCTAAAGGTAAAATTAGTGGGTTTAGTAATTAAACTTTTAACCTCTATAAATACCGAAGCTCCAAACTTCATAAAATAAAAACATGCATAACATAGCTGCATAATTCAAGTAGGCATTTTACTCCTTTGAGAGAACATTATGTATGCAATGATATTGTGTATGTGTTAAGTTATATTGAGTGACACATATTGAGAATTAATAACAAAATTCGAGTTAAAATCCATTTTGGTCCCTGAAATTTCAACTTAGCCTCAATTTCAACCCTAAAATTTCAATTTACCCAATTGTAACCCCCAAATATTAAACTGTAGCTCACGTTTGCCCTTAGAGTGATCTCCATTAACAAAGCACTTATGTGACTGTTAAGTGGATAAGGTGTGTTTTCATATTGTTTCAAATTTTCATGTGAAAGGGTAATAGATACATGATGTGGTAATATTTTAAATAACCTAAATAAACCCTCCAAAAGAGAGTTAAAATCCTAAATTACACCTCCATTTTCAACCTTGTTGAGAAGATGATAGGTTCAGGCAGCCAAGCTTCAGGACCTCTGTGAGTTTGTTTTCCCATGATGCCTTTGTGAGAAACTTAATCGTGGTAGATTGTCATTAGTGTAGGTGTGAGTTAACCTTCTTACAATGTACCATTCGTATAATTAAGAATCAAACTACATCGTACAAATCAAACTATAAAGTTCTCTAAAATCTCAAAATTCAAATTCGACTCCAATTCAATAGCCTCTTTATAAGCCTTTGTCCTCTATTTTCTTCTTATATCATTGTCCTAATAGACACCTTCCTCTCGCATTCTTCGGATTCAGCTAGGGGTGGCAAAACGGGTCGAACCCGCTGGGTCAAACCGCCAAAACTACCAAAAAGGTAGGTTGGGACGAGATTTTGAACCCGCCAAATTTTAAAAATTTGCCAAAATCGTAGGCCAAGGCGAGGGGGAGGGGGCGGGCTGGCCTAACGGGATGCCATCTTGTTTTTTTTAAAGGTATTTTTGTAAATTTACAAATGATATAAATAGTTCTTTGAATAGAAAATTAGGTTTTGCTTCCCACAAACAACAATCGGCCCTAACCCTTCCCTGACACTGAGACCCTGACCCTCAGCTTTAGCCTTCAGCAGCTCATTATCATCGGTCTCCCCATCGCCGGTTCCTGTCTCATCTCGTCAGTCCTCACCAAATCGAAGTCCTAGCAGCACTGTCTCATCTTGGCTCTACTATGCCCTTTGCTCCTCTCTCTTCCTTTGCCTCTTGGGCTTCGGCGGTTCTTTGTCCCGCTAATTTCCGCCGGCGCTCCTCTCTCCTCCTCTGCCTCTCTGCGGTTGTGATTCAGTAAGTGAAGATTTTATTTTCTTTTTTTTAAGTAAGGAACTATTATTACAGTTTACCTATCGTTTGTTTTTATTATGGCTCTATCATATATTCATATGTTTGTGATTGTGGACAGCTTCTTTCATGCTTTTGAAATTTTTTATGGAGTCTATTTCCATACATATATGAGTTTTGTCAAAGTCATAATACATCTACCTAAGTTCGTTGCACTGAAACAGATTAAAAATCTCCCGTCATGTGGAATTGAGATTATAACTTTTTAATAAGAGCAATTGATTAAAATTAAGTTAACTGTTGATAATTTCATTATTAAAATGATAGTCATAGTCACTATTTACGAATTTCGGTAAGACAATGCCACTGATTAACATGTTCGGCTTGAAATTCTAAATTAGTTTCAATTTTAGCTCTTGAAGAATAAATTGGAACAAGACATAGGCAACTCTCTTTTTCCTATTTTTAAAATGCTAACTAATATAGGTATAACTATAGGTAGCTATAAATACGTTTCAAAAGCTAGCAAGTTGACAACTAATTTCTAATATATGTATGTTAGTTGATATGCATTATTTGATTTTGAATGGGTACTAGGAATGTATTTTGGAGGCTCTGATCATTGCTAAAATAAATTATTCAATGTGTTGGTTCCAACAGTTTACGACGGGTAGGAGGATATGAATTAGCTTTAGTTTTAATTTGTTGAATGCTTGGTGTATGTGTTTTGATGCAACATTATCAAAGATTATTGATGGTTCAGTTCTGATGCTTAGCTTCTTTCATTTCTTTTAAAATTTTACTGTTTCAATATTTTTTTATTGATTTATTACTTATTTAAATATTGTTATGTATTTGTGTTATTTAGGTTGAGTTGTTGATTTTTCTATGGATAACTCTATCTCTATGGAAGTTGATGGTGGGAATGTAACACAAAACCCTGAAAATGAAGAAAGATTTGAAACTGCAGAAGATATTAAAAAAAAGACAAAGGCAACAACATCTAATGTGTGGAGATATTTTACAAAGCTTGGACCTGGGACTGATGGTATAGATCGTGCTCAATGTGATGGATGCAAACAGAAGTTTAAGGCTGGTGGTAAATAATATGGGACATTGGTGCACGAATCCCCACACTTTACACAACTAAACCAGCAAGTGCACTGGGTCATCCAAGTAATACCTGAGCGAGTCAGGATCGATCCCACGAGGATTGTGGTTTGAAGCAAGGTATGGTTATCTTGCAGATCTTGGTTAGGTGAGTAGAAGATGTTGGTATGTTGTTTCATTGCATAAAAGGAATAATGAGATTTGAACTAGGTTGACCTGTTTATAATGATAAGAAGATGGTTAAGGCTTGGAGATGCTTTGTCCTTCTAGATTAACTCTGCTCTTATTGTCTTCTTCAATTGTGAATGATTTCTTCTATGGCAGGTGGTGCACGAAATTGTGATACACAATGGCGCCAACAACTTGGTCGCACAACTGTAATCTCACTTCTTTGTCACAACTTCGCACAACTAACCAGCAAGTGCACTGGGTCGTCCAAGTAATAAACCTTACGTGAGTAAGGGTCGATCCCACGGAGATTGTCGGCTTGAAGCAAACTATGGTCACCTTGTAAATCTCAGTCAGGCGGATTCAATTGGGTTATGGAGTTTTCATAATTAAAAGATAAATAAATCATAAAATAAAGATAGAGATACTTATGTAATTCAATGGTGAGAATTTTAGATAAGTGTATAGAGATGCTTTGTTCCTGTTGAATCTCTGCTTTCCTACTGCCTTCATCCAATCCTTCATACTCCTTTCTATGGCAAGCTGTCTGTTGGGCATCACCGTTGTCAATGGCTACTCCCGTCCTCTCAGTGAAAATGGTCCAAATGCGCTGTCACCGCACGGCTAATCATCTGTCGATTCTCGATCATGTTGGAATAGAATCCAGTGATCCTTTTGCGTCTGTCACTACGCCCAACACTCGCGAGTTTGAAGCTCGTCACAGTCATCCCTTCCCAGATCCTACTCGGAATACCACAGACAAGGTTTAGACTTTTCGGATCTCAGGAATGGCCGCCAATAATTCTAGCTTATACCACGAAGACTCCAATCTTTCAGAATAGAGGCTAAGAGATACACACTCAATCTTAAGTAAAACGGAAGTGGTTGTCAGTCACGCGTTCATAGGGGAGAATGATGATGAGTGTCACGGATCATCACATTCATCATGTTGAAGTACAAGCGAACATCTTAGAATAAGAATAAGCATGAATTGAATAGAAAATAGTAGTCATTGCATTAATATTCGAGGAACAGCAGAGTTCCACACCTTAACCTATGGTGTGTAAAAACTCCACCGTTGAAAATACATAAGTGGTCTGGAGGTCCAGGCATGGCCGAATGGCCAGCCTCCCCAAATATGAAAATATGATATCCAGAATTCTCTATATGATCCCAAGATGAAAATACAATAGTAAAAGGTCCTATTTATAATGAAACTAGCTACTAGGGTTTACAGAAATAGGTAAATGATGCAGAAATCCACTTCCGAGCTCACTTGGTGTGTGCTTGGGCTGAGCATTGAGCTTTACATGTGTAGATGTCTTCCTTGGAGTTAAACACCAGCTTTGGTGCCAGTTTAGGCGTTTAACTCCAACTTTTATGCTAGTTCTGGCGTTTTGACGTCAGAAAAGGGCAGAGAGCTGACGTTTTGACGCCATTTTACATCGTCAAAACTCGTGCAAAGTATGGACTATTATATATTGCTAGAAAGCCCTGGATGTCTACTTTTCAACGCAATTGAGAGCACGTTATTTGGAGTTCTGTAGCCCCAGAAAATACACTTAGAGTGCAGGGAGATCAGAATCCAACAGCATCTGCATTCCTTTGTTAGTCTCTGAATCAGATTTTTGCTTAGGTCCCTCAATTTCAGCCAAAAAATACCTGAAATCATAGAAAAACACACAAACTCATAGTAAAGTCCAGAAATGTGAATTTTGCTTAAAAACTAATAAAAATATACTAAAAACTAACTAAATTATACTAAAAACTATATAAAAATAATGCCAAAAAGCGTATAAATTATCCGCTCATCACAACACCAAACTTAAATTGTTGCTTGTCCCCAAGCAACTGAAAACAAAATAGGATAAAAAGAAGAGAATATACAATGAATCCCACAGTATCAATGAAACTTAGTCCTAATTAGATGAGCAGCGCTTGTAGCTTTTTGCTTTTGAACAGTTTTGGCATCTCACTTTCTCCTTTGAAATTCAGAATGATTGGCATCTATAGGAACTCAGAATTTTAGATAGTATTATTGATTCTCCTAGTTTAGTATGTTGATTCTTGAACACAGCTACTTTATGAGTCTTGGTCGTGACCCTAAGCACTTTGTTTTCCAGTATTACCACCGGATACATAAATGCCACAGACACATAACTGGGTGAACCTTTTCAGATTGTGACTCAGCTTTGCTAAAGTCCTCAGTTAGATGTGTCCAGAGTTCTTAAGCACACTCTTTTTTTTTGCTTTGGATCACAACTTTAACCACTTAGTTTCAAGCTTTTCACTTGGAACCTTCATGACACAAGCACATGGTTAGAGACAGCTTGATTTAGCCGCTTAGGCCTGGATTTTATTTCCTTGGGCCCTCCTATCCATTAATGCTCAAAGTCTTGGATCTTTTTTACCCTTGCCTTTTGGTTTAAAGGGCTATTGAATTTTTCTGCTTGCTTTCTCTTTCTCTTTCTCTTTTTTTTCTCTTTTTTTTGCAAGCTTTTCTCATTCACTGTTTTTTCTTGCTTCAAGAATCAATTTCATGATTTTTTTCAGATTATCAATAGCATTTCTCTTTGTTCATCATTCTTTCAAGAGCCAACAATTTTAACATTCATAAACTTCACTATAAAAAATATGCACTGTTCAAGCATTCCTTCAGAGAACAAAAAGTATTGCCACCACAACAAAATAATTAAACTAGTTTCAAGATAAAATTCGAAATCCAAGTACTTCTTGTTCTTTTGTAATTAAGCATATTTTTCATTTTAAGAGAGGTGAAGGATTCATGGAGTTATTCATAACCTTAAGACATAGACACTAGATATTAATGATCATGTAGTGAAGACATAAATATAGATAGAACATACAGCATAAAGCCGAAAAACAGAAAATAAATAGACAAGAAAATTAAGGAATGAGTCCACCTTAGTGAGGGTGGCGTCTTCCTCCTCTTGAAGAACCAATGGTGCTCTTGAGCTCTTCTATGTCTCTTCCTTGCCTTTGTTGCTCCTCCCTCATAGCTCTTTGATCTTCTCTAATCTCATGGAGAATGATGGAGTGCTCTTGGTGTTCCATCCTTAATTGGTCCATGTTGTAACTCAAGCTTTCCAAAGAAGTGTTGAGTTTCTCCCAATAATTGTGTGGAGGAAATTGCATCCCTTGAGGCATCTCAGGAATTTCTTGATGAGAGACTTCCTCAAGCTCTTGTTGAGTGCCATGAATGAGCTCTCTAGTTTGCTCCATACTCTTCTTAGTGATGGGTTTGTCCTCTTCAATGAGGATGTCTCTCTCTATGACAATCCCAGCTGAATAGCAAAGGTGACTTATGAGGTGAGGAAAGGCTAATCTTGCCAAAGGTGAGGACTTGTCAGCCACCTTGTAGAGTTCTAGAGGTATGATTTCATGAACTTCTACTTTCTCTCCCATCTTGATACTATGGATCATGATGGCCCAATCCATAGTTACCTCAGATCGGTTGCTAATGGGAATGATAGAGTGTTGGATGAACTCCAACCATCCTCTAGCCACAGGCTTAAGATTCGGTCTTCTCAATTGAACCGGATTGCCTCTTGAGTCTCTTTTCTATTGAGCTCCTTCCACACATATGTCCATGAGGACTTGGTCCAACCTTTGATCAAAGTTGACCCTTCTAGTGTAGGGGCGTGCGTTTTCTTCCATTATTGGCAAGTTGAACGCTAGCCTCACATTTTCCGGAATGAAATCTAAGTATTTCCCCCGAACCATTATAAGCCAATTCTTTGGGTTTGGGTTCATACTTTGATCATGGTCCCTAGTGATCCATGCGTTTGCATAGAACTCTTGAACCATTAAGATTCTGACTTATTGAATGGGGTTGGCCAGAACTTCCCAACCTCTTCTTTGAATCTCTTGTCGGATCTCCGAATATTCGCCCTTTTTGAGCCAAAAAGGGACCTCAGGGATCACCTTCTTCTTGGTCACAACTTCATAGAAGTGGTCTTGATGGACTTTTGAGATGAACCTCTCCATCTCCCATGACTCAGAGGTGGAGGCAGTTGCCTTCCCTTTTCTCTTTCTAGAGGCTTCTCTGGCCTTAGGTGCCATAAATGGTTATGGAAAAACAAAAAATAATGCTTTTACCACACCAAACTTAAAATATTTGCTTGTCCCTGAGCAAAAGAAGAAAGAAAGATGTAGAAGAAGAAGAAAATAGAGGAGATGGAGGGTGTATAGGGTTCGGCCAAGGGGGGAAGAAGGTGTTTGTGATGTGTGAAAATGAAGGAGTGAAGGGGGGTATTTATAGGGAGAGTGGCCGAATGGTTTGGGTGGGTTTGGGAGGGAAATGGGTTTGAATTTTTAAAGGTGGGTGGGGGTTTTTAGGGAAGAGCTAAGGAAGTGATTGGTGAATGGTATTTGGAGAAAAGATATGGAGGTGATTGGTGAAGGGTATTTGGGGAAGAGTATTGTGAAAAGGTGTGAAGATGAGAGAGAATGAGTTGAGATTGGTGGGATCCTGTGGGGTCCATAGATCCTGAAGGGTCAAGGAATTCTTATTCCTGCTCCAATTGGGAGTACAAAACTCCTTAGAGTGCAATCTTGGCATTTAAACGCCAGTCTGCTGCCTTGTTCTGGCATTTAAATGCCAGCTTTCCTTCCTGTTCTAGCGTCTAAATGCCAGTTTGTTGCCTTGTTCTGGCATTTAAACGCCAGTCTGGTGCCCTATTCTGGCATTTAAACGCCCAGAAAGGTGCCAGATTGGGTGTTTAAACGCCCATTTTGCTACCCTTACTGGCGTTTAAGTCTTTCCTCCAGGGTGTGCTGTTTTCAATGTTGTTTTTGATTTTTTCCTTTATTTTTGTAATTGTCTTTGTGACTTCACATGATCATCAACCTAAAAGAAAACAAAATAATATAGATAAAATTAAAATAAAATTGGGTTGCCTCCCAATAAGCGCTTCTTTAATATCAATTGCTTGAAAGTGAGCTCTCATGGAGCCTCACAGATGATCAGAGTATGGTTGAGATCTCTCAACACCAAACTTAGAGTTTGGCTGTGGCCTTCTGATGAATGGATTTTTGATGGTTTAGAATTTCTCAAATAAAATCTCGTTGTAAAGTATAGTTTCTAAACCAAGCAATAACCCTTTCATACAAAAATTTGTTTGTCACAAGTAACAAACCCCTAAAATTAATAACCGAAGTATTCAAACCTCGGGTCGTTCTCCCTAGGAATTACAATAAAGTGTCTTGTTATTGGTTAGAAATGTATTTTGGGGTTTTGGATAAGAAGCATGAAAGTAAATGGCAAGAAAGTAAACTAATGCCTAAAAAGGTCTTGGCAAGGGTTGGTGGTCAAGGATCTCTATCCTAATCACTAACCACAATATGAGAATTGACAAGGATTAATCTCATTAAATCATCCTCTAACTAGTAGTAAAGGAAAGTCAAATGAGCTATATCAATCCTAGTCCATAAGTCCTAACTCTCCACTAATTCAATTAGTGAGAACTAGAGTCAATGGCTCCCAATCATCAATTACTTGGACATTAGTAACTCAAGAGGTCCTAAGTTACCTTTCCAAGCCAAGAGTATAAAATTCTACTCTAAAATCCAACCAAGCATTTCATCAAACACTTGGAAGGCATAAAAGAAAAGCATAGTAAAATTGCAAGAAAAGTAAATCTACACTACTCAATTGCAAGGAATTAAACAACAATAAATCAAATGAACACAATTATTATGAATTACCTCTAATTGAATTGAAAGAGAATAGGAGGAACAAAAGTAGATCCACAACAAAGCATAAGAACAACATAAAGGAAATTACAACAAAAGAATAGAGGAAGATGAATGTAACAACAAAGAATTGAAAGGTAGAAGTAGAAGAAAGCAAAGATTAAAACCTAGATCTAAGAACTAATCCTAATCCTAATCCTAATTCTAGAGAGAAGTAAGAGCTTCTCTCTCTAGAAACAACTTCTAAAACTAAACTATGACTAACGGTAACTAACCTTTGTTTCCCTCTTCACTCCTTGGGTTAAATAGCATCAGAAATGAGTTGGATTGGGCCCACAAGGCTTTAGAAATTCGCTGGCCACGTTTTGCTTTAAGTGAACCAGGTGGCAGCAACGGCGCGTGCGTGTACTTTGCGCGTGCGCGCCACCATACGTGTAGCAAGTATGGCAAATCTTATATCGTTTCGAAGCTCCGGATGTTAGCTTTCTAACCCAACTAGAACCGCATCATTTGGACCTCTGTAGCTCAAGTTATGGTCGTTTAAGTGCGAAGAGGTCGGCTTGACAGCTTTCCGGTTCTTTCATTTCTTCATGAGTTCTCCAACTTTTCATGCTTCTTTCTTCATTCCCTTGATCCAATCTTTGCCTCCTAAACCTTAAATTACTTAGCAAACATATCAAGGCATCTAATGGAATCAAGGTGAATTAAATTTATTCATTTTAAGACCTAAAAAGCATGTTTTCACTCTTAAGCACAATTAAAGGAGAAGTTATAAAACAATGCTATTTCAATGGATAAATGTGGATAAAAGGTGATAAAATCCCCTAAATTCAATACAAGATAAACCGTCAAATTGGGGTTTGTCACCTCCTAACACCAAACTTAGAGTTTGAATGTGGGGGCTCTGTTTGACTCTGTATTGGGAGAAGCTCTTCATGCTTACTCTCCATGGTTACAGATGGAGAACCTTGAGTCTTTACTACAAGGCATTCTTCATTCACATGAAGGATCAACTCTCCTCTGTCAATATCAATCACAGCTCTTGCTGTGGCTAGGAAGGGTCTTCCAAGGATGATGGATTCATCCTCATCCCTCCTAGTGTTTAGGATTATGAAATCAGTAGGGAAGTAAAGGCCTTCAACCTTTACTAGCACGTCCTCTACTAGTCCATAAGCCTTTTTCATAGGTTTATCTGCCATCTTCAATGAGAATTTGGTAGCCTATGCCTCATAGATTCCCAGTTTCTCCATTACAAAGAGTGGCATCATATTTATCCCTGACCCCAGGTCACACAGAGCTTTTTCAAAGGTCATGGTGCCTATGGTATCAAGAATTTACCAGGATCCTGTTTCTTTTGAGGTAAATTTTGCTGAACCAATGTATTCAGTTCATTGGTGAGCAAGGGAGGCTCTTCCTCCCAAGTCTCATTACCAAACAGCTTGGCATTCAGCCTCATGATTGCGCCTAAATATTGGGCAACTTGCCCTTCAACAATGTCTTCATCCTCTTCAGAAGATTAATAGTTATCAGAGCTCATAAATGGTAAAAGAATGTCCAAGGGAATCTTTATGGTATTTGTATGAACCTCAGATTCCTTTGGTTCTTCATTAGGGTATTCCTTACTGACCATTGGACGTTCCCTGAGGTCTTTCTTATTGGGATTTACGTCCTCCTCCTCCTCTAAGGTTTCGGCCATGTTGATTATATCAATGGCCTTGCACTCTACTTTGGGATTCTCTTCTGTATTGCTTGGGAGAGTGCTAGGAGGAGTTTCAGTAACCCTTTTACTCAGCTGGCCCACTTGTGCCTCCAAATTTCTAATAGAGGATCTTGTTTCAGTCATGAAACTAAGAGTGGCCTTAGATAGATCAGGGACTATGTTTGCTAAGCTAGAAGGATTCTGCTCAGAATGCTCTGTTTGTTGCTGAGATGATGATGGGAAAGGTTTGCTATTGCTAAACCTGTTTCTTCCACCATTGTTATTATTGAAGCCTTGCTTCTGTTGATCCTTCCATGAAAAATTTGGATGATTTTTCCATGAAGGATTATAGGTGTTGCCAAAGGCTTCACCCATGTAATTCACCTCTGCCATTGCAGGGTTCTCAGGATCATAAGCTTCTTCTTCATAAGATACTTCTTTAGTATTGTTGGATGCATTTTGCAATCCATTCAGACTCTGAGAGATCATATTGACTTGTTGGGTCAATATTTTGTTCTCATCCAGTATGGCATTCAGAGCATCAATTTCAAGAACGCCTCTCTTTTGAGGCATCCCATTACTCATAGGATTCCTCTCAAAGGAATACATGAACTGGTTATTTGCAACCATTTCAATAAGTTCCTGAACTTCTACAGGCGTTTTCTTTAGGTGAATGGATCCACCTGCAGAGTGGTCCAGTGACATCTTGGAAAATTCAGACAGACCATCACAGAATATATCTAATATGGTCCATTCTGAAAGCATGTCAGAAGGACACTTTTTGGTCAGTTGCTTGTATCTTTCCCAAGCTTCATAGAGGGACTCACCATCTTTTTGTCTGAAGGTCTGAACATCCACTCTAAGCTTGCTCATCTTTTGAGGAGGAAAAAACTTGGCTAAGAAAGCCGTGACCAGCTTATCCCAAGAGTCCAGGCTATCTCTACGTTGTGAGTCCAACTATGTTCTAGCTCTGTCCCTTACAACAAAAGGGAAAATCATAATCTTGTAGACTTCAGGATCAACTCCATTGGTGTTAACAGTATCACAGATTTGCAAGAACTTAGTTAAAAACTGATAAGGGT
The DNA here is from genome assembly GCF_014773155.1 of Arachis stenosperma. NCBI lineage: Eukaryota > Viridiplantae > Streptophyta > Magnoliopsida > Fabales > Fabaceae > Arachis > Arachis stenosperma. The sequence continues at coordinate 77,606,267 of NC_080386.1, read as the reverse complement.
CTTCTGATGAAAGTCTATGAAACTTGCAGTTCTGTTGCAGTAGACAAACTAATTGAGGCTTTAGCTCAAAATTGTTTGCTCCAATGGCAGGGATTGAGATGCTTCTTCCATAGAAGTTAGAAGTTGGTGTAGTAAAATCACCAAGCATCTTCCTTGCATTGTTGTTTGATTCGGCCATAATTGTTTCTTTTGTTGCTTCCTTTTCAAAAATTTCAGTGAGGTCCTCTTCAGAGTTTTGTGCTTTAGCTGCTCTTAGCTTTCTCTTCAGAGTCCTTTTAGGTTCAGGATCAGCTTCAACAAGTATGCCTTTATCTTTGTTCCTGCTCATATGAAAGAGAAGAAAACAAAGAAAATATGGAATCCTCTATGTCACAGTATAGAGATTCCTTGAGGTGTCAGAGGAAAAAAAGAATAGAAGAAGGAGGTAAGTAAAATTTTGAACACACAAAAGAGATGGAGTTCGAATTGACAATGGAGGAGGAATGTTAGTGTTTAAATAGAAAAAGATGAGAGGGGGAAAATTTTCGAAAACTAAATTTTTAAAAAGAATTAAGTTTTAAATGAAATTTTGAAAAATTGGAAGTGATTTTCGAAAATTGAAGTAAAAAAATATGGTTAGGTGATTTTAAAAAAGATAAGAAATAAATTTGAAAAGATAGGAAGTTAGAAAAAAGGTTTTTGAAATTAGAATTAAAAAAATGTGATTTGAAAAAGATATGATTTAAAAAAAAAGATATTTTTGAAAAACAAATTAAAAAGATTTGATTGTTAATGACTTGATTAACAAGAAACTAAAAGATATGATTCTAAATTTTAAATATGGAATGTCTCTTAACAAGAAAGTAACAAACTTGAAATTTTTGAATCAAGATTTTTGAAAATATGAGGGAAAGATTTGATTTTTGAAAAAGATATGTTTGAAAATATTTGATTTAAAAAAGATTTGATTTTGAAAAAAAATTATGAAGATTTGAAAAAGATTTGATTTGAAAACAAAATTCCTCCCCTAGTGTCATCCTGGCATTAAACGCCCAGGAGCTGCATGTTTTGGGCGTTTAACGCTCAATTGCTGCATGGTTTGGGCGTTTAAACGTCCAGCCAGGTACCTTGGCTGGCGTTTAAACGCCAGTTTTTCTTCTTCACTAGGCGTTTTGAACGCCCAGCTTCTTCTCTGTAATTCCTCCACTTTATGTTCTTGGATCTTCATTTTGCTAAATCCTTTATTCAAGAAGATATGTTTTAAATTTTGAAATACAACAAAATAAGTCAAAACATATAATTCTAGGATCAAAACACAAGATATATGCAAGAACATTGTGAACGTCAAGATGAACACCAAGAACAATCTTGAAGATCAAGATGAACATCAAGAACTCAGTTTTCTTAATGAAAGAAAACATGGAGGACACCAAACTTAGAACTTTCTCATGTTTGGGCCAATGAATGCAAGAATGCATATGTAGAATATCATGCAGTGCAAATTAATAAATCATGAAGATCAAAAAAGGCAATTCATCAAGAACGGCTTGAAGATCATCAAAAACACAATGCATGTGTTTCGAAAATTGCAAGACAATTAAAATCATGCAATTGATACCAAAATTAAAATTTGGCACTAGATTCAAACAAGAACCATGAAATATTTTTGAGTTTTTATGATTTTATGAATTTTTTTTTGGATTTTTCCTAAAATTATTTTGGAAAAACGAAAACAAATAAAAAAACTTTTGAAAGATTTTTGAAAATTTTTTGAAAAGAAAATAAAAATTACCTAATCTGAGCAACAAGATGAACCGTCAGTTGTCCAAACTCGAACAATCCCCAGCAACGGCACCAAAAACTTGGTGCACGAAATTGTGATACACAATGGCGCCAACAACTTGGTCGCACAATTGTAATCTCACTTCTTTGTCACAACTTCGCACAACTAACCGGCAAGTGCACTGGGTCGTCCAAGTAATAAACCTTACGTGAGTAAGGGTCGATCCCACGGAGATTGTCGGCTTGAAGCAAGCTATGGTCACCTTGTAAATCTCAGTCAGGCGGATTCAATTGGGTTATGGAGTTTTCATAATTAAAAGATAAATAAATCATAAAATAAAGATAGAGATACTTATGTAATTCAATAGTGAGAATTTTAGATAAGTGTATAGAGATGCTTTGTTCCTGTTGAATCTCTGCTTTCCTACTGCCTTCATCCAATCCTTCATACTCCTTTCTATGGCAAGCTGTATGTTGGGCATCACCGTTGTCAATGGCTACTTCCCGTCCTCTCAGTGAAAATGGTCCAAATGCGCTGGATCTCACAGACAAGGTTTAGACTTTCTGGATCTCAGGAATAGCCGCCAATAATTCTAGCTTATACCACGAAGACTCCGATCTTTCGGAATGGAGGCTAAGAGATACACGCTCAATCTTAAGTAGAACGGAAGTGGTTGTCAGTCACGCGTTTATAGGAGAGAATGATGATGAGTGTCACGGATCATCACATTCATCATGTTGAAGTGCAAGCAAACATCTTAGAATAAGAATAAGCATGAATTGAATAGAAAATAGTAGTAATTGCATTAATACTCGAGGAACAGCAGAGCTCCACACTTTAATCTATGGTGTGTAGAAATTCCACCGTTGAAAATACATAAGTGGTCTGGAGGTCCAGGCATGGCCGAATGGCCAACCTCCTCAAATATGAAAATATGATATCCAGAATTCTCTATATGATCCCAAGATGAAAATACAATAGTAAAAGGTCCTATTTATAATGAAACTAGCTACTAGGGTTTACAGAAATAGGTAAATGATGCAGAAATCCACATCCGGACCCACTTGGTGTGTGCTTGGGCTGAGCATTGAGCTTTACATGTGTAGAGGTCTTCCTTGGAGTTAAACACCAGCTTTGGTACCAGTTTGGGCGTTTAACTCCAACTTTTATGCCAGTCTGGCGTTTTGACGCCAGGAAAGGGAAGAGAGCTGGCGTTTTGATGCTATTTTATATCGTCAAAACTCGTGCAAAGTATGGACTATTATATATTGCTGAAAAGCCCTGGATGTCTACTTTCCAAACGCAATTAAGAGTGTGCTATTTGGATTTCTATAGCTCCAGAAAATCTACTTCGAGTGCAGGGAGGTCAGAATCCAATAGCATCTGTAGTCCTTTGTTAGCCTCTGAATCAAATTTTTGCTCAGGTCCCTCAATTTCAGCTAGAAAATACCTGAAATCATAGAAAAACACACAAACTCATAGTAAAGTCCAGAAATGTGAATTTTGCTTAAAAACTAATAAAAATATACTAAAAACTAACTAAATCATACTAAAAACTATATAAAAACAAAGCCAAAAAGCGTATAAATTATCCGCTCATCAGCAGGCTGTATGTGATTGTCGCCGGTTGAGAGGTCGCCAATGCTCCTCTAGATTTGAACCCCAGGGTTAGCGTGGATCCATTCTGATTGAGGGTGAAGCTCCTGCAGTCCATTCTCCTTAATGATCATACTCAAAATGCCACATACAAGGTCGGATCTTCAAGATCAAAGAATGCTGCGCCGTTGGGTTCTAGCCTCTACCACAGAGACCCTAATCTCTCCATACCTCGGCTGAACTGGTGTCTCGAGAAGTCTCCAACGAAGTCGTGGATTAGCTGTCTAAGAGATGTATAATCAAGTTGGTGGTTCGATGCTTTCTAGTTATGTATTCACACGAACCCAAGAAGAACACGGGTGGTTGTCAGGAACACGGTCTTAGTATGAAGAATAAAGATGATTATCATGGGTCATCCCATTCACCAAGTTGAAGAATGAAGATACATCTTAGAATTGAATCAAACACGGATTGAAGAGAAATAGTAATACTTTTATTAATCCATAAAACTCAGCAGGGTTCTTCCCCTCAACCTAAGAGGTTTAGAAACTCATACTGATAGAAAATACAATGTGAAAAATGAAAAATGGCGGATCTCCCTTTGAAGATCGTGTAAAAGTTCTTTAAATACTAAGCTAATGACTAAAGATTACATAAGAAAGGGTAAAACAGTCTTTTAGTGCTAAAATTCACTTTTGGGGCCCACTTGGTGAGTGTTTGGGCTGAGCTTTGATGAGATCCACGTGCCAGAAGGCCTCTAGGACATAGAACACTGGCTAGGGGATCCTCTTTGGTCGTTTGGACGCTGGTTTCCTCCTTGTGGGTGCTGGACGCCTGGACTGAGGTAGGAGGCTGGCGTTGGATTCTGGTTTTGGGCCTTCAATTATGAAGCAATGTATAGACTATTATATATTGCAGGAAAGCTCTGAACGTCAGCTTTCCATAGCCATTAAAAACACTCCATTTGGAATTTTGTCGCTCCAGAAAAGCTCTTTCGAGTGCAAGGAGGTCAGATCTGGACAGCATTTGCAGTGCTTTCTCTGCCTCTGAATCAGATTTTTGCTTCAACTCCTCAATCTCAGCCAGAAAATACCTAAAATTACGTAAAAACATACAAACTCAAAGTAAAATCCGAAAATGTGAATTTTTACACTAAAACCTATAAAAACTTAATAAAAATGAAACAAAATATGCGAAAACTATATGAAAATGATGCCAAAAAGCGTATAAAATATCCGTAGCATAGTCATTCCAGGTCCACGCATGTTGGAGATAGTTGTTATAAAATTTATAGAACCTAAAATGGATGAAACACCAGATATCCTGCTTTTTCTTCTTCGTCAGGGTACCTCATGGGTTCATAGGCAGGCAACAGATGTTCTCCCAAGTGATCCGCAATCGCACTGCCTTTGATTAGCTTAGAACTTCTCCTTAGAAAAAAAAGTTTGATCTATTGGATTCTAATTTTATCCCGAACCTGCCGTGGACACTTTACTGGCCTATCTAAAGAGAAAGCATTGGGACTCTTTCTTCCTTGTCTAATCTGCTGCTCAGGGTAGTTGTCCTCAAGGTGTCTATATCTCACACAGTGGTAACTGATAGTAGGGAGCCATTCATATTCAACCCTCAAGGCATGATCATCGACTTTGATTTTGGAAACTAGCGGTTTAGAGAGATCAATAATGAACGCTAGACGAGCAAATCGGCCTCTATCTCCAGTTTCCGTCTTCTAATCAATATCCATCCTAATAACCTCGCCAAGAACCTGTGCAATTGCCCTCAGCTCGACTGATAATAACGCTAGGGCAGCCTCTGTTCCAATTAGATGTGAAAAATGCCTTCCTGAACGGGGACCTACAGGAATAAGTTTACATGAGTCCTCCACCCGGTTGTGTCAGGGGGGGGAGAACAAGAGAGGTCAACTGGAGTGGAAGCCAAACGACGGGGCCGAGAATCCGTGATCGATCCGAAGAACCACTGCCAGATACGATTCTGCTCCCCCTTCGTACTACCAATGCGATTCTTGCCCGGCTTTCTTTCGGCTGGCTTAAGAAGGCTGCGGTGAGAATGAGGATCACTTCGGAACTCTAGGAAAATGGGCGTTTTAGGGCGGGATCTAAAAGTTCTCCAACGTGTTGCGGAGCCTTCGGCCGTGAGAGGGTCTTTTGGCTTCCTCAGGGCCGTGTGAAGCTTAGCTTTAGCAGCCACGTGATGATTCAAGATTCGTGGTAGGCGTAGGAGCTGGGCGAAGCGGTAGCGAAGCTCAGGTGGTGATGCAAGTGCGCGGTGAGCGAGAATCTTTCTTACTCCGTCTACAGAGCATGCCACTATGCGTAAGACATTGAAATGGAATGGCTAGCAAGACACTAAAGCAGGAAAGGAGGAAAGCAGCTTCCAAAGGAAAAGGGCAAAGACTGACTTGATTCTTTGCTCTTCGATCTCGCTACTCGCCCCTATTCGATAAGTAAAGGAGAGGGCTTAACGCTCCTGCGCTGAAAGCATCAAACTCTCATCAAACATCATCACTTAAAAGTCATTTGGACAGGTGCGTGAAAATAGACTTTGAGGATATTGGTCAATCTTTGATAGAAATGCAAAATAAAATAGGGGCTTTCAAGATAGATAATTATGTATCGCGTGAGATGTTTGCTGCCTTTGTGATGTTTCCTTTTCTATTGTTGATAATAAAAAATTTAGGAATTGGGTAAAATATATCAATCTAACTCTAGGCCTGATTACTAGAAATACTCTTAAGGAAAATGTGCTGAAAATTTACTCAAGGAAAAAAGAAAAGCTTAAAAGTACTTTAGTAGCCATTCCTAATAGAGTTTGTTTGACTTCTGATTTATGGACATCCATCACTACAGACGGTTATTTATGCTTAACTGCTCACTTTGTTGATTTGAACTAGAAATCGCAAAGTAAAATTTTGAGTTTTTGTCATATGCCCCCTCTTCATACTGGATTTGAATTGTCTTCCAAGATTTTTGAGCTTTTAAATGAGTGGATAATTGAAAAGAAGATTATGACTCTTACATTAGATAACGCATCTGCTAATGATACATGCCAAGATCATTTGAAAAGTACTTTAAATGTGCATGATTGGTTGTTGTGTAATGGGGAGTTCTTTCATATTCGTTGTTCTGTTCATATGTTGAATCTCATTGTGCAAGATGGATTAAAAAATGCTCATGATGCATTTGATAAGATTAGAGAAAGTGTGAAATATGTAAGGGGATCGAAAAGTAGAATGATAAGGTTTAAAGAATGTGTTTCAGCAATTAAATGTTTGGTTTTTACAAGTGGGTTGCATCTAGATGTTACTACTCGATGGAATTCTACGTACGTTATGCTCGAAAGTGCTATCAAGTAGCGGAAGGCCTTTGAGTATTTGAAGGCAACCGATCATGCTTATAAGCATTGTCCTTTGGTTGATGAATGGGGGAGAGCTGAAAGGATATGTGAATTTTTATATCCCTTTTATGAAATTACTAATTTGATTTCTGGCACATCTTACCCTACTTCGAATTTGTATTTTCTACAAGTCTATCATATTCAATGTATTTTGATGGAAAGTTTGAGGAGTGAAGATTAGCTTCGAAGGAGCATGGGAGAAAAGATGATGAACAAATTTAAGAAGTATTGAAAAGTATAGTGTCATTCTTGCATTTGGTGCTATTCTTGATCCTAAGCTTAAGATTGCTACTTTAGAGCTTATGTATGAAGAGATTGATGCTGAGACTACAAAGGAAAGGTGGAACATGTGAAAAAAAATTATACAAGCTTTTTAAAAAATATGATAAGAATTTCCTTTCAAATGTTGAAGCACAAGGACCTAGTATTCAATCTTCATCCATAGCCCATACCCCTGAAAGTGCAAGCAAGAAGCGACTTGGGATTGTTGGTGTAAGTAACGTTTATCATATTTTAATTCTTTTATATTATTAATTGTCATTTTTCTATCATAACAAGATGTGATTATTTCTATTTTGCTAGAAATTGATGAAATGTTACCATCAAGCTGAGGTCTCTAGTGGAAAAGAATCCATTTGATACATACTTGGAGGAACCACTTTTATTAAAGGATTGTTTGGAAGATTTAGATCTTTTAGAATGGTGGAAATTATATGAGAATCGTTATCCGAAGTTATCAATCATGGCATGTGACTTATTGAGTATTCCAATTACTACGGTTGCATCATAATCTGCCTTTAATATTGGAGCTCATGTCATTAACAAATATAGAAGTCGTATGTTGCCAGAAAATGTTGAGGCTGTGATTTGTACTCGCAATTGGAATAAAGACTTTGTTGATGGTAATTACTAATTAGATTGTTAGTTACTAATTTAATATTTATATAATATTTAAGTATTTATATCTTGTTCTAAATTTGAGTATTTTTCAACTTCCGGATCATATTCAAATTTTATTAATTTGAAAGTTGATAATTGATTTATGAATTTTTTTGGGTATCTTGTCGATTTATGGATTATGTTGTGTGTTTTGTTTTAAGTATAGTAGGATTATTTGAAATGGATTTATATGTGGATTATGTATTTGTTCTATTATTGTTATGCACTTATATTTGAGACTTGGGACTTATTATTTGTTAAGTTATTGTTATTTGTTAATTTCACATAAAAAAATTAATACGGTTAATTATAAATTTTTTATGGATTAATAATTAATTTAAGATATTACTCTATATATTAAAAAACTAATTCGATAAAATAATTTTATTATAAAATAAAATAATTGTTATTATGTTAAATTGAATTTCATCATAAAAAAAATTTAGTTAAAAAATATTGAAAAAAAAGAAGCGAGTCGGCCCGCCAACCTGCGAGTCCGCCCTTTGGCGGGATAGGGAGTTGAACCCATATTAGTTTGGCGGGGTGAGCCGGCCCGCCCCATATTTGGGAGGGCTTTAGTAAGGTAAGGCAGGCCAGCCCGCTTTGCCACTCCTAGATTCAGCTTCACCAACTGGTCAAATTGGCAACCGCCGAGTCAACTCAGCCTTCATCTTGCTCGCTTATTGCCATCTTCAGCTCCGCCCGCTTCACCAGTGTGTCGTCCCTCTCTTTAGCAATTTCCTGCCATTTGGCAACAGCGCCGCATCGATTGCATCAAGCTCCGAGGTTCGGGACCCTTGTAGATTGAGGATCATTACTTTGAGTAGGTATGAAGCTACAACCCTTGGATTGAGCACAATTGTTGATCTACTTCAGCTAGGGCTTCGTTTGCGAGAGAATTAAAGTTGGAAGATCGGTTCTTCTTGGTGGTTCGGGCTTTAGTGAGGAGCTGAGCGCTGCGAATGAAGTGCCGCTTGGTTTGGACGGAGCATCCCCTTGGGAGGCAAAGCCAGGTGAGGAGCCTCTTTGTCAAAGTCACGCATGCGAGAAGAAGAGAACGAAGTAGAATAAGAAGAAGGAGAGTCTAGTTTAGTTTGTTTGGTCATCATTGTGTAGACTATAACACCCCACCACACAGAATTTTACGCTTAAGTCGTAAAATAGAGGTGGTATGGTACTACGACCTCTAGAATATATATATATATATATATATATATTGAAAGAATATAACATACGAGGAGCCTTGAAGGATAGGTAAAGCAAAATCGTAAAATTAAAAGTACAACGCTCATGAATAACGTTTACTTGCGTACGAAGAAAGCATATATATATATATATATATAAGGCTAGTCGGAGAATATTTACATACATATATATAAAGTTCTGAGTGCCAAAATATACAATAGAAATCTTAGTTTTCCATAAAACATCTATGAGGTGCAACAGTAGAATATATACATAAGGAGTGTTCTATACATTTAGACATGTCTAAGCAGAACAAAACATAATATTCCAAAAGACTCACTTTGCTGCAAGAACTCTAGACGACTAGTGAGGTGTCTCTCGACCTGCATCTGAAAAACACAAATATTCATATGGAATGAGAACCGGAGGTTCTCAGTATGCTAATGGTGCCGCATACATAAGATATAAGGTTCTCTAAGGTTCTTAACTTAACCAAAACCTAACTAAACCCCTCAATCCTCTGCCTTTCCTCCAATCCTCCAACTCTGGTGGAACCACACAGACAAACAAACACAATTAGAATACAAGTAATGCAAGTAGCAAATATAGCAAATATAGCAATTAGACATACTGATTCACAAAGGCACTCCCAATTAATGCACAAACAAGCAAAGGAAACATATGCATATGATGTATACCTGTCTTATGGCTGATGAGTCTCATCTATCGGTTATGAAGCCAACCCGACATGTCCGGCTGTTAAACCCTGGACAGTCCTTCGTACGCGCATCCTCAAGAGTCTATTTATAACTTTTTCCCATTTATAAAATAAATTTTGCTCATTGGGGTAATCTTCCAGGGGATTTAATAAGTGCCTGGTCACCTTTGTGACGTACGTCAATAGAATATTAAGTCTCAACTTGGAGCCCGTGGTGGCAAGACACTACATTTTACCCAGAAAAACTCGTATCTCAGATAAAAGAAGTGCATAAGCCTCATTCTCATTCATATTCATTCATAATCATTCATTATAGCCATAAATATCACATACACGTCATATCTTTGCACTTCTCATACATAAGTGGTAGGCGGAATTATTATCACCAGGCATGGCTCCAAAAACTTGGTGCACAATACCATGATTCACATGTCTCTTCACAATTTCGCACAGCTGACCAGCAAGTGCACTGGGTCGTCCAAGTAATACCTTACGTGAGTAAGGGTCGATCCCACGGAGATTGTCGGCTTGAAGCAAGCTATGGTCATCTTGTAAATCTCAGTCAGGCGGATTCAAATGGTTATAGAGTTTTGATAATTAAAAGATAAATAAACATAAAATAAAGATAGAGATACTTATGAAATTCATTGGTGGGAATTTCAGATAAGCGTATGGAGATGCGTTATTCCTTCTGAATCTCTGCTTTCCTACTGTCTTCATTCAATCATTATACTCCTTTCCATGGCAAGCTGTATGTTGGGGATCACCATTGTCAATGGCTACCTCCCGTCCTCTCACTGAAAATGGTCCTCTACGGTTTCTGTACGGCTAATCAACTGTCGGATTTCTCGTCTCGGATGAAAAATACTAGGCACAGCTACCACATGGCTAATCAGCTATTGGTTTTCGATCGTATCGGAATAAGATCCAATGATCCTTTTGCGTCTGTCACTACGCCCCACAGTCGCGAGTTTAAAGCTCGTCACAGTCATCCCTTCTCAGATCCTACTCGGAATACCACAGACAAGGTTTAGACTTTCTGAATCTCAGGAATGCTGCCAATTGATTCTAGCCTATACCACGAAGATTCTAATCTCGGATTCAGATGCCCCATTATCAGAGGGTAGTCGATGTGAATCGTTGATTAGAAACCCAAGAGATGCACACTCTAGCTTTCGCAGGTAGAACGGAAGTGTTTGTCAGGCACGCGTTCATAAGTGAAAATGGTGATGAGTGTCACGGATCATCACATTCATCAGGTTGAAGTGCGAGTGAATATCTTAGAATAAGAATAAGCTTGAATTGAATAGAAGAACAATAGTACTTTGCATTAATACTCGAGGAACAGTAGAGCTCCACACGTTAATCTATGGTGTGTAGAAACTCCACCGTTGAAAATACATAAGTGATGAAGGTCCATGCATGGCTTAATGGCCAGCCCCCAAGTCTAAGATAGCATAAAACTGATCAAAGATGTTCCAAAAGACCGGTCTAAGGACTAAACATCCAAAGATGTGAGTACAATAGTAAAAAGTCCTATTTATACTAAACTAGTTACTAGGGTTACAGAAATAAGTAAATGATGCAGAAATCCACTTCCGGACCCACTTGGTGTGTGCTTAGGCTGAGCATTGAAGTTTTCATGTGTAGAGACTTTTCTTGGAGTTAAACGCCAATTTTTATGCCAGTTTGGGCATTTAACTGTAGCTTTTATCCTGTTTCTGGCGTTTAACGCCAAAATAGGGCAGGAAGTTGGCTTTTGAACGCCAGTTTGCGTTGTCAAAACTCGAGAAAAATATGGACTATTATATATTGCTTAAAAGCCCAGGATGTCTAATTTCCAACGCAATTGAGAGCGCACTATTTAGGTTTCTGTAGCTCCAAAAAATCTATTTCGAGTGCAGGGAAGTCAGAATCCAACAGCATTAGCAGTCCTTTTTCAGCCTCTGAATCAAATTTTTGCTCAGGTCCCTCAATTTCAGCCAGAAAATACCTAAAATCACAAAAAAAACACACAAACTCATAGTAAAGTCTAGACATGTGAATTTTGCTTAAAAACTAATAAAAATATACTAAAAAGTAGCTAGATCCTACTAAAATCTACCTAAAAATAATGCCAAAAAGTGTATAAATTATCCGCTCATCACAACACCAAACTTAAATTGTTGCTTTTCCCCAAGCAACTGAAAATCAAATAGGATAAAAAGAAGAGAACATACAATGAATCTCACAATATCAGTGAAACTTAGTCCCAATTAGATGAGTGGGGCTAGTAGCTTTTTGCTTCTGAACAGTTTTGACATCTCACTTTATCCTTTGAAATTTAGAATGATTGACATCTATAGGAACTCAGAATTTTAGATAGTGTTATTAATTCTCCTAGTTCAGTATGTTGATTCTTGAACACAGCTACTTTATGAGTCTTGGCCGTGGCCCTAAGCACTTTGTTTTCCAATATTACCACCGGATACATAAATGCCACAGACACATAACTGGGTGAACTTTTTCAGATTGTGACTCGGCTTTGCTAAAGTCCCCAGTTAGAGGTGTCCAGAGTTCTTAAGCACACTCTTTTGCTTTGGATCACGACTTTAACCACTCAGTCTCAAGCTTTTCACTTGGAACTTCATGACACAAGCACATGGTTAGGGACAGCTTGATTTAGCCGCTTAGGCCTGGATTTTATTTTCTTAGGCCCTCCTATCCATTAATGCTCAAAGCCTTTAATCCTCTTTACCCTTGCCTTTTGGTTTAAAGGGCTATTGGCTTTTTCTGCTTGCTTTTTCTTTTTCTTTCTTTTCCCCTTTTTTTTGCCATTTTTTTTTGTTTTTTTCCGTAAGCTTTGTTATTCACTGCTTTTTCTTGCTTCAAGAATCAATTTCATGATTTTTTTCAGATTATCAATAGCATTTCTCTTTGCTCATCATTCTTTCAAGAGCCAACAATTTTAACGTTCATAAACTTCGCTATCAAAAATATGTACTGTTCAAGCATTCATTCAAAAAAATAAAAAGTATTGCCACCACATCAAAATAATTAAACTAATTTCAAGATAAAATTTGAAATCCAAGTACTTTTTGTTCTTTTGTAATTAGGCACATTTTTCATTTAAGAGAGGTGAATGATTCATGGAATTATTCATAGCTTTAAAGCATAGACACTAGACACTAATGATCATGTAATAAAGACACCAACATAGACAAACATAAAGCATCAAATTCGAAAATCAGAAAAATAAGAACAAGGAAATCAAAGAACGGGTCCACCTTAGTGATGGCGGCTAGTTCTTTCTCTTGAAGATCCAATGGAACGCCTGAGCTCCTCTATGTCTCTTCCTTGCTTTTGTTGCTCTTCTCTCATGGCTCCTTGATGTGTAGTCAAATGCTCTACTACTGAGCTATGGACCCATGAAATGAATCTCTCCATCTCCCACGACTCGGAGGTGGAAGCTTTTGCCTTCCCTTTCCTCTTTCTAGAGGTTTCTCTGGCCTTAGGTGCCATAAATGGTTATAGAAAAACAAAAAGCAATACTTTCACCACACCAAACTTAAAAGGTTTGCTCGTCCTCGAGCAATAGAAGAAAGAAAGAAGGGGAAGAAGAAGAAAATGGAGGAGATGGAGGGTGGTGTGTGGTTTTTTGGATTGGGTTTGGTAGGGAAAGGATTTGAATTTTGGAGGTAGGTTGGGTTTTTGGGGAAGAGATATGGAGGTGATTGGTGAAGGGTATTTGGGAAAGAGTGTTATGAAAAGGTGTGAGAGAGAGAATGAGTTGAGGTTGGTGGGGATCCTGTGGGGTCCACAGATCCTGAGGGGTTAAGGACTTCTCATCCCTGCTCCATTTAGGCGTGCAAAATGCCCTTAGAGTGCAATTCTGGCGTTTAATGCCAGATTGCTGCCTGTTTCTGGCATTAAACGCCAGCTTTTATACCTTTCCTGGTATTTAACGCCAAGCTGTTGCTTATTTCTGGCGTTTAACGCCAACTTGGTGCTCTGTTCTGGCGTTAAACGCCAGTCTGGTGCTCATTTCTGGCGTTAAACGCCCAGAATGGTGCTAGACTGGGCGTTTAACGCCCATTCTGCTACTCTTACTGGCGTTTAAACGCCAGTAAGCTTATCCTCTAGGGTGTGCTGTTTTTAATGCTGTTTTTGAATTTGCTTTGATTTTTGCAGTTGTTTTTGTGACTCCACATGATCATCAACCTAAAGAAAACATAAAATAATAATGGACAATGGAAATTTAACATAGATAAATAAAAATTGGGTTGCCTCCCAATAAGCGCTTCTTTAATGTCAATAGCTTGACAGTGGGCTCTCATGGAGCCTCACAGACATTCAGAGCATGTTTGGGGCCTTCCAACACCAAACTTAGAGTTTGGTTGTGGGCTCTCAACACCAAACTTAGAGTTTGGTTGTGGCCTCCCAACACCAAACTTAGAGTTTAAATGTGGGGGCTTTGTTTGACTCTGTATTGAGAGAAGTTTTTCATGCTTCTTCTCCATGTGTACAGAAGGAGAACCTTGAGTCTTGAATACAAGGTAGTCCTCATTCAATTGAAGGACCAACTCTCCTCTGTCAACATTAATCACAGCTTTTGTTGTGACTAGAAAAGGTCTGCCAAGGATGATGGATTCATCCTCATCCTTCCCAATGTCTATGATTATGAAATCAGCATGGATATAAAGGCCTTCAACCTTCACTGGCACATCCTATACTAGTCCATAAGCCTGTTTCATTGATTTGTCTGCCATCTCTAGTGAGATTCTTGCAGCTTGTACCTCAAAGATTCTTAGTTTCTCCATTACAGAGAGTGGCATGAGGTTAATACCTGACCCTAGGTCACACAGAGCCTTCTCAAAGGTCATGGTGCCTATGGTACAGGGTATTAAGAATTTACTAGGCTCCTGTTTCTTTTGAGGTAAATTTTGCTGAATACAGGTATTCAGTTCATTAATGAGTAATGGAGGTTCATCCTCCCAAGTCTCATTACCAAATAGCTTGGCTCAGCTTCATGATTGCTCCTAAATACTGGGCAACTTGCCCTTCAGCAATGACTTCATCTTCTTCAGAAGATGAATAGTCATCAGAGCTCATGAATGGTAATAGAAAGTTCAAAGGAATATCTATGGTCTCTGTATGAGCCTCAGATTCCTTTGGTTCCTCATTGGGGATACTCCTTAATGTCCAGTGAACGTTCCCTGAAGTCTTCCTCATTGGGAATCACTGTCTTTTCACTCTCTCCAGGTTTGGCCATGTTGGTCACGGTTATGGCCTTGCACTCTCTTTTGGGATTCTCTTCTGTATTGCTTGGGAGAGTGCTAGGAGGAGTTTCAGTAATTCTTTTACTCAGCTGACCTACTTGTGCCTCCAAATTTCTGATGGAGGACCTTGTTTCATTCATGAAACTGAGAGTGGCCTTAGATAGATTAGAGACTATATTTGCTAAGCTAGATGAGTTCTGCTCAGAATTCTCTCTCTGTTGCTGAGAGGATGATGGAAAAGGCTTGCCATTGCTAAACCTATTTCTTCCACCATTATTATTGTTAAAGCCTTGTTGAGACTTTTGTTGATCCTTCCATGAGAAATTTATATGATTTCTTCATGAGAGATTATAGGTGTTTCCATAGATGTGAGTACAATAGTAAAATGTCCTATTTATACTAAACTAGTTACTAGGGTTACAGAAATAAGTAAATAATGCAGAAATCCACTTCCGGGCCCACTTGGTGTGTGCTTGGGCTGAGCATTGAAGCTTTCATGTGTAGAGACTTTTCTTGAAGTAAAACGCCAGTTTTTATGCCAGTTTGGGCATTTAGCTGCAGCTTCTATCCTGTTTCTGGGGTTTAACGCCAGAATAGGGCAGGAAGTTGGCGTTTGAACGCCAGTTTGTATCGTCAAAACTGGAGCAAAGCATGGAGTATTATATATTTCTGGAAAGCCCAGGATGTCTACTTTTCAGCACAATTGAGATCGCGCCATTTGGATTTCTGTAGCTCCAAAAAATCCATTTCGAGTGCAGGGAGGTCAGAATCCAACAGCATCAGCAGTCCTTTTTCATCCTCTGAATCAGATTTTTGCTCAGGTTCCTCAATTTCAACCAGAAAATACCTGAAATCACAGAAAAACACACAAACTCATAGTAAAGTCCAAAAATATAAATTTTGCTTAAAAACTAATAAAAATACACTAAAAAGTAGCTAGATCCTACTAAAATCTACCTAAAAACAATGCCAAAAAGCGTATAAATTATCCGCTCATCAATAAGTCATCACAATTCAAGCTTACGTCACCTCTAAGTTACTTCACCTCTCTAGTTCAATCCCCTTCGTTACTACTATAACTCAATTCTATGGTCCTAGGGGGTAACAATAGAGGCTCAGAGGTTCCAAACCATGTTTTAAATCATAAAATATAAGTTGCTGAAAACATGGTGTGTGCATATGCACACTTGTACAAATTTTTAAAGGTGTGCGTACGCTCCAGGGTGTGCGGACGCACTCAACAGCAAGCATGTCCATGTATGTGCGTACGCGGCATAGTGTGCGTACGCACGCTTTCTGAAAACCACAAGGTGTGCATGCGCACACCGCTCATGCATACGCACGAGCCAAAACACAGTTCCTGTTCGGTGCATGCACACATAAGTGTGCGTACGCACACAAACCAGAAGTTCTAGTTTTTGCTGTAACTTAAGAAAATTTAATTTTTGCACAAAATTTTTGACGTCCATAACTTCCTCTACAAAATTTTATTTTTCACAAAATTTGTACTATTTTAAATCTTGTAAAATTATCTTTGCTTTGAAATAAAATTCATTCCTATCCAAAATTCGAGGCTCCAGTTATGGACCGCCGAAGTTCATTAAAAATCAAATTTTTCATCTAAAACACCAAACCTCTATTTTTACCACATTTCCAACTCAAATAAAAAATCTCAAGTTTTCAAACTAACCTCAAACAAACTGAATTTAATCCCAATTCTTCTCAATCATTCCATTACTCATTAACATACATATGCCTCAATTTCAACTCCAAGAATTCAAAAATCAACATAGTCTCAAACTTACCCATTAACATAGCATCATTATTCATTCAACACATTACCTAATCAACCATCCACCACATTCATATCATCCAACATCACTCTCACTTATCCACATACAACCCGACATACATGGCATTAACTAAAACTACCAAACATGCAACAAACATATAATTCAACTTATCTTAAGTCGTCTATCCTAAGTTTTCATGAGATATTATGTTTTATATATGAGAAACCAAAACCATACTTTAACTGATTTCCTCATATAACCCAAATACAACTCAATTAGGCAAGGTCCAAGTCTCCACCATCAAAATTCAGCACCCAAAGCTCCTACTAAAGCTTCCAATCTTTTTAATTCTGTTCCAAATCCACTTATAAACTACCTAACACATTTTATCATATCCATGCATATAAACTCAATTTTCAATCACAATTAATTAAAGGATTCACTAGGGTTTAAGGATTCTTATCTTGTATGTGTCTTTAATCAAACAAAAGTCCACTAATTTCTCAAGTTAATTTGACTTTAAAACATCAAATTGACCAAAATCTCAACACCCAAAACATAAAATTTTCGAAATTGGGGGAGGAGGAATTGAAAATAAAAACGTGACTTCCTTACCTAATCAAGTACCGAGCTTTGTAGAGCTAGACAACGCAAACGCGTTGACACAAACAGTGCAGCGATCAGAGTTCGGAGTGAAAAAGTTATGTGGAATCAAAGATTTGAGTGAGGATTTGTAATTGGAGAGTGTTCTTCCCCTTTTTGGCCGAGCTTCAGCATGTTTGCATGAGGAGAGAGAGAGAATGAGCTGAAGCTCATTAAGTTAAGTGGGTTGGTTGGGCCTATGGGTTCGGTTTAGGTCTGGTTTGATCGGTTCGGTCTTTTCGATTTAATTTTGGATCAAATTTTTTAAAATTAGTGTCAAAATTCTTATTTTAATTAGTTCTATCTCATTAAATTATAAAATTTATATTTCCCATTTTTTATTAAAATTTAATTTATTAACTAATTATTCATTAATTTTACAAGGAATAGACCAAACGTTTTTAACCCTGAAACGACATCGTATTACATGAAAACTGGGCGCAGATCTAAAACAACACCGTTTTGATCATTCTGATTTAGCAACTTAACGTGCCACATTAGCATTCCGTTAATGAAAATCTCCCTAAGAATAAACATGAGTCACGATTTAATATTTGGGGTCTCAGTTGGATATATTGAAATTTTTAAATCAAAATTGAGGCCAAATTAAAATTTTGGGGGTAAAATAAGTATTTATTCAACAAGATTCTATTACACTCTCTTCTAAATTTCTAGTACATTTCTATATATTCATCTTAATTTCACAACAAAGACACTAAATTTTGTTACTATTATTTTCTTCAAACACGATTTAAAAAAGGAGAAATTATCATTCTTAAGTTTTTATAATTTTAAAAACTGAGTAGATATTTTTTGGATTTTTTTTTGTGAACGGTCGAATTTTTTTTGAAATAAAAAAATCTATATATTGAATTTTGCTCCAACTTTTTGCACATAACTTCTAAACAATTATCTAAATATAAAATAACAAATATTTATTTACAAAATATTTAAATATTACACGAATACTTAAATATTAAATAATTAAAAATTTTAAAATAATAATAAACTGGAAATTTATATTTTTTTATTAATTTTTAATTTTTAATACTTAAAATTTAGATTTATATATTATAAAATATCATAATATTAAAAATTTTATTTATTATAATAATATTAAAATTTTTTTTGTATATATAATATAATAGTTAGAATTTCAATTTAACTCTTAAACTATTTTGATATTATAACTTTAAATTAATTAATTAATTTTATAGAATTTATAATAAATTTAATAATTTTACAATTTAAATCTTATTACAATTTTAAAATTTTAAGTATTTAATTTATTTTTTTCATTTACCGTAAAAATTTGGATTTTGTTTAACTTGGTCTGCACGGCTAAAATACCCTGGTTGAAAACGTAAAGGAGAGAATGAAGGGGTTTAACAAGGGCTTTATAAGTCCACCCAGATGAACACTACGAAGTGATTGCTGTTCCACAGAGAAATCGGAAGCTTGAAAATGGCGACGACCATTTGGAGAACCAATTCAGCAAGAAACGCAGTTCGCTATTTCACTCAGCTGAGCCGCCAGTCCCATCTCACTCATCGCACAGCTTCTTCCCCTTCTCCTCCCTCTCGATTCTCCTCCCTCCGCCACTTCCGATCTAGTCGCGATCCTATCTCTAGGTTATTTCATGTCTCTTCTCACCTCATTCATTCATTTCCACTGAATTTTTTTGTTTATAGATTTTGTGAAAATTTAATTGATTGATTGTGCAGGAATTATGAGATTATTCCTCCGATGAATTGGGGGATTCGCGTTGTGCCGGAGAAGAAAGCCTTTGTGATAGAGAGATTTGGAAAGTACGTTAAGACACTTCCCTCTGGAATTCATTTCTTGATCCCCTTCGTTGACCGCATTGCTTATGTGCATTCCCTCAAAGAGGAGGCTATTAACATTCCTGACCAATCTGCTATCACTAAAGATAATGTCACTATCCTCATTGATGGTGTTCTCTACATCAAGGTCTTCATTGTTCTTTGTTTTCTTGCATCCCTATTTCATTTATTGGTCAATGGCAAATAATGTTGTTGATAATTATCTATTTAAATTTTGTGTTTATTTAGTATTTGAATTTCTGGGTGCAGATTGTGGATCCTAAGCTAGCTTCTTATGGAGTAGAGAATCCCATTTATGCTGTCATTCAGCTGGCACAAACGACGATGCGTAGTGAGCTTGGTAAGATTACCCTTGACAAGACATTCGAGGAAAGGGACACGCTGAATAAGAAGATTGTGGTAAGTAATTGAGTATAGTTTTCTGTTATTTCCTTTTTTATTCTTACTTAAGGAAGCATCCTAGCTAATTGAATTTCAAGTTGTATGGTGTTGGTGTAAATCTTGGATAAGAGGAACATGGTGCCTCTTTACATGGAACTGTTGGACTTCCTGGAACTGCAGCTGATGTTCTATTTATCATATAGTAATTTTAAAGTCTTATTTGAATTTAGTTATACATGAGGGACAAGTGCGGAAGCATAATGTTCACCAAGTTTGTGACTGTTTTGTTATTAGTCCCTATCCTCCAATGAAATAAACTTGTTTCAATATCCAATTCGGAACCGCTATAAAGTAGTACATTTATTTTGAGAGGCTATTACTATTATAATGGTGACTGTAAATACATGCTAAGTATAAATAAGGCTTATGTTAGAAATATCTTGTCACTGTGTATCATGTATGCTCTTCTACTAAATACCTTATCAATGTGTCAGTGTGTCATGCTGCAAAATTAATTGATTGGAGCATTCTAGCATATGTAATAGCTGAATATCTCTCTTTCTTTGCCCCAATGATTGTTTCTTGAACTGTAGTGGATTTGGAAAGGCACAGTAATATGTTTCGAACATATCTGCAGTAGGGAAATCGAAAATATCCTTCCACAAACATAGATCCTAAGGCTTGCAGTTGCTGGAAAGAAAATATCTCGTCATGCATTTACGCTGTATTCTGATTTCGGGCTAGGACTTAGGAAGTAATTCGATTATTTGATTATGGATTTATAAGCTAGGTTTATTTTCAAAGTGAAAGCAAGCTTACTTTGTTAATCGAATTTGAATATCTTCTTTCAAATCCTGAACATAGTTTCTAAATTTCCTTTGTCCCTTGGTTTCATTTAACAATGATGAGAGAGAATAGACATCAAATAATGGCTATAGGCTTTTCCATCCATAGTTGTTAGACTAGTGTTTTCTTTGTGATGAAGAAAGAAACAGGATTTTCAAATTCTTCTCAATGAACCGAAAGAACAACTCTTTTCACATCTGTATTCAAATAACGAAGATTGATTATATGGAAAAAATTGTTCCAGGAGGCCATTAGTGTGGCTGCTGAAAGCTGGGGGCTGGAATGCCTTCGATATGAAATACGTAAGTTTAACATATTTTATAAACTGAAATGTTTTCCTTTCCCCCTGATTTTGTACTTGACAATATGTGTAATTTTTCTTTCAGGGGATATCTCTCCTCCACGTGGAGTGAGAGCCGCTATGGAGATGCAAGCAGAGGCAGAGCGGAAAAAGAGAGCTCAAATTCTTGAGTCTGAAGGTAATCAAATTGATTTTCCATTTATTGAGAGGTTCTACTGTGATATTTTTACATTAATTCTCATCCTGGAATTGACTTTGGCACCCATGTCATCCAGCTTTTTAAGATTGTGCGTGTACTGGAATTGATGCTGTTTAATGTTAAACAGGAGTGAGACAGGCCAACATCAACATTGCTGATGGTAAGAAGAGTGCAGTGATCCTAGCATCAGAAGCTGGGAAGATGGATCAAGTCAATAGAGCTAAAGGTTAATTTCGTGTTTTGCTCTGTTTCCATCTTTCAATTATGTATCCATATTAATTCTTAAGAAGGATTTGGCATCACCGCTGAGCATCACAGGCAAACTCTTCATACTTATAATGTGTAATATGTATGCTCTCTTTGTGATAAAATGTTGTTTCGTGTGAGAAGGGAGGGGGATGATGAAATGTAGGCTGATGGTCCAAAGTATTACTAGTATTCTTTTATATCGAGCCACCACTTACATAGTGTTCCAATTGGCATACAATCACTTCTCTGTTTCCATTATGTATCCTTTACTTTTTTGAAGAAACTAAATTGTTGCTTTCTCTTGATATCTTTAATCTCTAAATCTTTATAATTACAATTATACTTCTTCAGGTGAGGCTGAAGCTATCCTTCTTGTGTCAAAAGCCCTGAAAGAAATTGGAGGAGCAGAGGTGAGATTTGTCATTTTATTCATATTCCATCTGCTGCATCTTGTGCAAGTAATAAATTATATTTTGGTCCATAACTTCTTAGAATTTTGGCCAATTGTGTAGCTATTTGAATATATTTACCAAAATGGATGCAGCATCTAAATTTCTACTGTTTATTTGCATCTAAATTTCTACTGTTTACATGATGCATTATTTTTTATGTTCGGGGGCTTGGGGCATGCCAGCATTTTTTTTTTGCATGTGTGAGAGAGAGTCATTATTACAGTTTTCATTGCAGTGTCTGGTTGACTATTTTATGTAGTTTTGATTTATTGTGAGAAATCCATAATCAAATAGGCTAGAATGGTGTTTGAGTTGACATCATCTCTGAAACTGATAAAGGAAATCTAGTGTATAGATTTGCTCCTAATTGGCTCACTTATTTTAAATTTTCCATGTATCATGGAATAAAAGGAGGGATGGAATTGATGTTTTCATTTGCTTTGCAGGCAGCAAGTTTAAGGGTTGCAGAGCAATATATTCATGCTTTCAGTAACATAGCCAAGGAGGTAGTAGATTACAAGCTAACTTATATGCAAGGACCATTTAACCCATTTTTTTCACTTTGAAGTTTGTCTTATGTTCTCTTACTTTTTTCTCAGGGAACGACAATGTTGCTTCCTAGCTCTGCATCCAATCCTGCTAACATGATGGCTCAGGCCCTTACTATGTATAAAAGCCTGCTTGGTAATGTTTCCGGAAACAAATCTTCATCAACGTCAGGGCAGTTGGAAGGAAATGATTCCTCTGGCGAGGGTAACGATGAAGGTACTGCAACTAATACTTCAGCTCTGGAAATCCCAGATCATCATGAAAAAATAGGGTTTTCACTTCAGAGACCCAAAAGAAGGGAATAGTCTTTGATTTTGCAAAACTTTGCCATTCTAGTGATTTGATTTGATTTTAGAGAGGGAAGCTGAAGTTTGTTTGGACTTCTGTTGCTAGTTGCTTAGCATTGATCACAGGATACACAGAGAATTTATGACCATATATTCGAAATCTCTTTTCTTCCTAACGGGCAAATATGGCAAGAGAAGAGGAGCAATTCTTCTGTCTATCATGTATATTCATATACTGCTACTCCTTGTTTACTTCCTTAAATAATTCTTGCCTGCACCATTGTTACATAGCTTCATTTGAAGTTATTTAATTTTTCAAAAGGTGGGGCTTGATTATATTTTAACTAATACATAGGAGGTGCTGTAATACCCTGATTCTCCACAGGGTTATTCTCAAAAATTCTGTGATAAGAAATTCGATAAATATCTGAGAATCACCTCATCATAAAATAATAAGGTGGATTTAGACTTGATAAGCGAAAAAAATAGATATATCATGTGAGATAAGAACATATCTTAAGCTAAAAACCGTACCAAACAAACTCTATCTTTTCATAATTAAACCGGTTTTTTCTTCTTCTATTATAAAGTCACGGTTTTCTTTTCTTTTTTCCGGTTCAACCAAACCATACTTTCCTGAAATAAACCAAATCCAAGGAAACTCTTATTAAACTCATCTTCTCTTCTCTTCTCACAATCGAACGTGTTTCAAAGGAAACCATGGTCACCTTTTCATGTAATCAATACTGAGATGTGGTGTTGCAAGAGGAAGAAGCCACGAAGTTTTGCCCCACCAGCTCATTCCTTCCCACCTCCTATAGGTTATATGGATGAGCCAAGCCTTTCAATTTCTCTGGAAACCACACGAAGGGAAGAAAGGAAGCAAGAGTGGCGACTGATCAAGGAAGAGAAGGAGGAAACGTCAACAGGATCATCATCATCTGTGTTCTGTTGCTTTTCCTAATTCAAAGGTTCTACCCTTGTTAAATTTCAATTTCTTTAATTGGTGACCAAATCAATCAAATTCAGCCCATTACAAGAGTAAAACTCCTGGTGCTCTATGTGAAGCTTGGTCAATTGCCTTTATGAATTGATAAAATTCTTTAATTACGTTTGTTAGGATTTTTTCATTTAAGGTAGCAAAAGGACAGACCTTGGTTTGTGAATTCTCGAAGAAAGGTAAGGGATAGTTCATACACAGAATATTATGTTTGTTGTTGTATGTGCTGGTGATGAATGATGGTTCATTATGGATTGATAAATTTTTGTGTGCTTGAATGATGATGATTAATGATTTATTATGTGTATGATTGATGATGAGCTCCTATGAAAAAATTTTTTTGTTTATGATGGTGCAGAAAAATACATGTTCAATTAAGTATATGTGCACTTGTGAAAAGGGTGAATTGATGAGTTTGAACCAAAGTTGCGAGAACCGAACCGGTCAATAAACCGATAAGATGACTGGTTTATTGGTTTAATGGTTGACCAGAATTCAATCGAGATTCAACCGGTTTAGTTAAATATTAAATAAAATTATTAAAAATTTAACATATAACTTCAAATATTTAAATTGAGTAAAAGACAAATAGGTCCCTGACCTTTTAAAATGGGGACATTTTCATCCCTGAAGATTGGAAAATACATTTTGATCCCCCACGTTCTAAAACGGCCGACAATTAAACCCCTCCGTCTGTTTTGGGCCAAAAAGGGCAACGAAGCCAGCTGACATAGAGGGGTAGAGAATGACGTGGCCGTTACGCTTGCTGAAGTGGATTGGGACGAATTTTTAGTGGACAAATTCGTCCCTTAAGTGCCAAACGATGCCGTTTTCAGCATCCCCCAAATTTGAAGCTTCGCAATCCCCATAACACCCAAGAGTGACTCCACATATTACAGAAAACCCTATCAGAACACGAATGCCCTTCTCCCTCCAAAAAAAGAATGACTTCCTACAGTTGAAAGGGGTGGTGTGTGGTCAGTCGACGTTGTTGTTGAAGGTTACGGCAAGCTTTGCGTGGAGAAGAAGCTGCCATCAGCTACAGAGGTAAGGGTGATAATGAAGAGTATATATGTTGTTTAACCGAGAATGCATGGGGTTGGGATATGGGGTGACTGCAAGGTTTTTTTTTGTTAAAAGAATGAGGAAAAGCTATGTGAAGTTAACTGATTTCGAAAATCTAATTAGGTAGGATTTAATCTCTAATTTATGTACTTGTGGATAATGCAGAAGGATGATATGTATGTGGTACCTGTTTTTCACCACGAAGGCCGTTTTGGTAGAAAACCCAATGGAACTCTTGAGTATATTGGTGGAAAAGTTGACAAATTTCCGAAAATGGACTTAGACTTCGTGAATTTTGGGGATTTGGTGACATTGTTTAAGGGTTTGGGGTATGCTCCATATATGGCAGTGTATTGGTTTGACCCAACTAGCAGTAATCTTGAGTCTGGGCTGCACATTCTGAGAGGAGATGCAGGCATCAATGAACTTCGAGGGAACAACATGAAGAATTCAACCACGGATGAGTTCTACATATACTTCGACCATCCCGTTGACGAGCCACAGATAGTGGAAGAAGGGGCTACGACAGAAGCAGGGGTGGAAGAGTTTGATGACCCTATTGATGTGGACAGCATCATGAGAAAGCTCCAATCATCACCATCCATAGAAGCTAATGGGGAAGAAAGTGAGGAGGATGAAATGTATAAACCTCCTCCAACTGACTCGGAGACTGTTTCAGATGAGGACTGTTTCAGTGTTGATGAGGAAGATGATAGGATGAGGAAAAAAAGAAGTCTGAAAGGAAAGGACAAGGTTCTGCCAAAAAAAAATAGCAGTGTGAAAGAAGGGACAGGGGCAGAGTCAAGTGGAGTTAAAAACAGAGGTGGAGTAAGGAGTGCAAGTGGTAGTGTTGCCAAAGGTGATAGGCCTACTGTGAAGACCAGAGGAACTGCCAAGCCCAAGAAAACAGGGCCAAGAGAAAAGCCCAAAAAGACCAGGCCTGCTGGGAAGCCCAAAAGGAATGGGCCTAATGCAAATCAACAAAGAAGTAGGCCTGCTGTACATGTTGAAGAAGCTGTGCCTACTGTGCAATCCAGGGATATGCCTCCAATTGGACTCTATGTGAGTGAGGAGGTTTCAGATGATGATGATTCGATTTATGAGTATGCATCAGAGGAACTTCACACATCAGTGTCTTCAGAGGATGAGCGAGAGAAGCATGAGTTCCCAGTTTTTAATGAAGAGTATGGGTTCGGGGAGGGTAGGTTCGAGATTGGAACCAAGTTTGCAACAATTGATGGGTTCAAAGAAGTGGTAAAAGATATGTTCATTTCTAAAGGGAGGGAATTGGTGTGGATAAAAAATGATAAAGAAAGGGTGAGGGTTGGATGCAGGGGTGAAGACTGTCCATGGCTAGAACATCTATCCTACAACAAAACATTGTTATGTTATCAGGTAAAGACTTACAAGGCAGAGCATACATGTGCTAGAGACCTGGGCAGTAATGCTGCTGATCAACACTGGGTCAGCAAGAATGTGGAGAAGAGGATGGCAAGTCAACCTCATATGACAACTAATGAGGCAATTGACTTTCTTAGAGAAGAGTTTAATCTAGTGTTACATCCAAAGATGATTTATAGGGAAGTGAAAGAGGCCAAAGAGAGGATTATGGGAAACGAAAAGGAATAGTATAGGAAGCTTAGAGACTATGGCATGGAGATCATTAAGAGTAATCCGGGCTCCACTGCAAGAGTTGATGTGATACCAATCCCTCAATCCCTATCTGTCTTCGACAAAATATATATCTGCTTTGAGGGTTGTAAGCAAGGCTTTAAGACTGGGTGTAGGCCTTTCATACATCTAGATGGAGCGTTTTTGAAGACATACCATGGAGGCCAACTACTATCAGCAGTAGCAGAGGATGCGAATAACCAATTCTACGTAGTGGCATATGGAGTTGCAAGATCAGAGACGAAAGAATCATGGAAATGGTTTCTCACACTGCTTCAGGAAGATATGGGTGATGCACATCAATTTGGTTGGAACTTTATGTCCGACCAACAAAAGGTTAGACTTCTAAATTACTGTAGATTAGTGTAGCATGTTAAGTTACTGCATCTAAATGTAGGTGATTAAATTACTGCATGTATGTGTTAGAAATTAAATTTCTGCATATTAGTGTAGCAACTTTAATATACTACATGTATGTGTTTGAAATGGAATTTACTGCATATATATGGATGCAATGGATATTACTGCATATTAGTATATGAAATTTTGAATACTGTATATATGTGTTTGCAATTGAAGTTACTGCATATTAGTATGTGTTTGAAGTTACTGCATATTAGTGTTTGAAATTTAAACTGCTGCATATATGTGTTTGCAATATTATGTGTTGGCAGGGGCTGCTACCAGCCTTAAAGAAGGTAATGCCGAGAGTACATCATCGGAATTGTGTCATGCACATGTGGAAGAACTTCATAAATAGGTTCAAAGATATGCACATTAGAGACATAGTATGGAATTGTGCTAGGTGCACAACTGAACCAGAGTTCAAAGAGAACATAGAGAAGCTGAAGGGGGTGAATAAGGCGGCATGGGAGTATTTGATGAGATTTGAAACAGCCACTTGGGTTAAGGCTTTTTTCAGTCATGGCGCCAAGGTGGATAACCTAACTAACAACATGTGTGAAGTATTTAATGCAAAAGTGATTAAGTACAGAATGAAGCCCGTTTTAACCATGTGTGAGGAAATTAGGTGCTATCTAATGCGGAGAATGACCAAGCATCTTAGGCTGTTAAAGCACCATAGTGGAAAGCTTGCACCCGTCCAGGAGAAAAGGTTGCAGAGGCGGATAAAATCCAGCAGTAGGTGGATTGCCGAGTGGGTAGGAGATAACGAACAAAAAAGATTTCAAGTTAGCAGAAAGCAGACCAAAGTAGATGTGGATTTGATCAAACACACTTGTTCATGCAATGTTTGGCAATTGACCGTTACATAGTTTATTTTGAATGTTTATATTTAAGGCTGATCTTGTATAATGCTAGGTAATATGTTATGTGATTTTGATTCAGGCATGCCATGCATTCACGGTATTACTGCAATTAGAAAGAGGCATGACCAGGTAGATGATTATGTGCATCCCTGATTATGCAAGGAATCTATTCACAAGACATATGCACATTGCATAAAACCAGTTCTAAGTGAGGAATTTTGGATAACCACTGACCAGTTGAGGCCTACTCCACCACCCATCAAGCGACCTATTGGGAGGCCAAAGGTATACAATCGCAACAAGGATCCTGCTGAGTCTCATATTCATGGTGGCAAGCTTAAGAGAAGCTTTCAAGTGACATGCAGCAAGTGCAATGAGAAAGACCATAACTATAAGACCTGCAAGGGAGCACCAAGCAACCCAAACTAGAAACCAAAAAAGAAAAAAGCTAAGAAGACTGATGAAAACACACAACCCTTGGTGCTTCCCCTTTCACAATCAGCCCCTCAACCAGGGGTATCTCTGCTATGCTTTAGGATAAAGCTGTACATTTTAAATTTTGTCAGTGGTTACCATGTCTTTATAACTTTTTTTAAGGACTAATTTGTCCGTGTTGTTTTCTTGCTGGATCTATGTTGCATTGGATGAAAACCAGACACAGCCTGAATGTTTTCCTGATAATAGTGCTGTGCAAGAAAACTCTCCAGTAAACCCCCCTAAATAATACACTCATAATGCCAATCACTTTATTCTTGTCCATGCATTTGAACAACCGAATAATTTGGTTACTTTTGCAGACTGATGTCATCAACCAAAATGCTGCAGCAACAACACCATCTGCTCCAGTCCAACCTCCATTCAGGCCTCCATCCCAGCTGCCAAGAATCGGACAACCCAAAACACCAGCTGCTGCCTCTAAATTCAGACCCAAGCAGACAATCATAAGGCCCTGAACAAGTGCAAATCCACCTTCAAATCCACCACCAACTCCACCCCCAGATACAACCCAGACTCAAAGTACCAGTGGCAGTGTTGCTACATCAAAGGAGACCTTGAAAGTCGCTGGCAGTGAGGCCATAGGAATGAATTTCATCCCAACTCCTGGATCCAACAATCAGAAGAACTAAACACTACTGAATGAATTTCTATTTTTTGTCCTAGTCTTTAGTATGAATTAAACAACACTGTCTACTTATCTTAGTTTGGCAAACTTGTTTAAATGCTAACCAAATGTTTTGTTATTTTGTGGCAAACTTATGCTGTTATGTTTTGGATTAAGACATATATATTGTTGTTTATATTTTGGTCATAATCTATGCAGAAGTACTACCTTATATAATACATGATTCACAGTATTTCTTACTTGTTCAACAATGGCAATTTTCATTAAATAGCCAACAATGGCATTTTTCATTACATCTTCAACATTGTACATCAATTCATCCTCACCACTTTAAGAAACATACAGCAACAACAAAAACAACTAAACTAATCAAAGTAATATGCCACATACTCATTTTTTTCCCTTCTCCATACATAACAGTTTCCTCTCTAACTCTTCCATTTTTTTCTTCGGTTCCTGACTTCGCACCAGTTGAATTTTTTTTCCAATTCCTCACTTCGCACCACTTCATCTTCAACGTCTACCCCTCCAACATCATCCACAGCACCCAATGCTTCAGCTTCCATGGCCCTAATTTTTTTCAGGTGTTCATCAAGCCAGACAAAGTACCGGCAATATCGTTCTTTAACCTGGAGCAATTTTTCAGATAACGCCGTAATTATACACAGAACAGTCTCATCCAACTACTATCAAAATAATCACTCACCTTGAAGAATGGACACCCGAGAAATATCCTATTGGGATTAGATGCTGTTCTTGACTTGTAAAGAATGGCATAAACGCCGCAGAAGCTCTTCAGCGCAACCCCATCTCGATCACATCCTCCTGCAACAGCGCATGAAGATCCATGTCCAGGTCTTGTGCACAAAGAGGCCCCCTCACTCGTCATGGACGATCGCACAGCAGCGGCCATGGCTACAACCTTGCATTTTGATGAAATAGGGCTCACTGGTGGAAACGGCGTCGTTTGGCACTTAAAGGACGAATTTGTCCACTAAAAATTCGTCCCAAACCACTTCAGCAAGCGTAACGGCCACATCATTCTCTACCCCTCCATGTCAGCTGGCTCTGTTGCCGTTTTTGGCCCAAAACGGACGGAGGGGTTTAATTGTCGGCCATTTTAGAACGTGGGGGATCGAAATGTATTTTCCAATCTTCAGGGACGAAAATGTCCCTGTTTTAAAAGGTTAGGGACCTATTTGTCTTTTACTCATTTAAATTTAATATTTTCAAATATTAAATAATATTCAGTAAGCTCCATATTTTTGTCACATGGCTTCTTGAATCTCCCAAAATAACAGCAAAGATAGCATCAAATTCTCCTGCTCCTGGAACTCTAGCCAACAACACTCCTTCCAAGTTCAGAGTAGCATCTAAAAGTTTTGTTTGTGATTCTGGTTCAATCTGCATGAATTGCAAAGAAAGAGTAGTTACTACCAGCAGATACAATTTATAATCAACATCATTCAGACAGAATAAGCATAATAATAAATGTGAAATCAATGAAAGGAACTTATAGGAACACTTACAGTCTCATCTAATCCCAAGCATAGCTTCTTTTGAACCTAACAATGCTTTATTAACTGCTTTCTTATTGGGTTTAGAAACTTACTTTATCCACTGTGAGAATTGCATTTTCAACATCAACACAAAAGAAAAGCAAGAACATGAGAGCATGAAGTGTAAAAATCATGACCAAAATTAACTCAGCAAAAAATATTTGACAGAATCATTTAACAATTGAAAACCAATAAAGCCAATTCAAATTAACAAAATTAGTAAATCCAATATTAACAAAATCAGTGAAAATTAATAAAATCTGAAAACAGCAACTCAATATTATTAACAACAATGCAAATTACAAAATAATAAAAAATAATTCCAATGAACAGTGCTTATTGGCAGCGAGGGAGGAAGGGAAGTGAGGGGGCGGAGGAGTGGGAACTGCTGGCAAAGACAGAAAGAGCTCGAACAGAGGAGACGACGACCGAGAACGATGAGAGGAGAGGAGAGTAGGAGACCTTCTTACGACGGCGGCAAAAAGGAGGAACGACGAGAAAAGGGATGGTGGCTGCGAGCTGCGTTCGAACTTCCACTGAACAGAGCCTTCAACGTTCCATACACGACGTCGCACCCACCGTCTGTCCTCGGAAGAGAAGAGTGGCGATGACTTCGAAGAGAAATGGTGGCTGCGAGCTACATTTGAAGTTCGGATGAGAAGAGTTTGGCCGTTTGGGGACTAGGGTTCTCCAATTTTCACTTTTTCAGAGTGAAACGGGAGGAGTGGGATCTGGGATGTGGGTATTGGGGCAGGGGTGGTTTTCATTTTTTTAATAAACTTAAATGGCGACGTTTTGGGGTAGCCACTAAACCAGAAACCTCAAGAAAACCTGGCCGGTTTCGACAGTTCACCGGTTAACCGCTGGTTTGGACGGTTTTTTAACCGGTTTTTTAACAATCGGTAACCGAACCGATTAGATGACCGGTTCTTGGTTATTCTAGTTGAATCGGTCGGTCCGATTTGGTTTTCAAAACCATGGTTTGAACTTCTGAGACTGTGCTAATCACTTTTGTAACTTTGATTAGTCAAAAGAAAGTTAGAATTATGCTTTTAGAAGAATTTTAGGCTTGAATATAAAATTTGTATGAGAGGTTGTTAAATTACTTAATGCAAAATTTTATGCATATCTGGCAGTAATACAAAATAAAAACTAGGAGCAATCTATACATGATTTTCAATCCAAATTATTTTTCTATCAAACTTCAAGAAGTCATGATTTCTCCATAAAAATTTCAAGAAATTTGGCCTAGTGGTTTGGAAGATGTGAATTTTTGAAATTTAGTAGTTGCTATAGAATTGTCTGATTTTATGGTTTT
Source organism: Arachis stenosperma (assembly GCF_014773155.1). Lineage (NCBI taxonomy): Eukaryota > Viridiplantae > Streptophyta > Magnoliopsida > Fabales > Fabaceae > Arachis > Arachis stenosperma. Next base: position 77,574,848 of record NC_080386.1, on the reverse strand, counting down.
ACAGTATCAAGTTCCAAACACTAGAACTTTTGATTTATTTCACATTTTAAGTTGCTACTAAAGGGATTCTGAAGGACTGTAAGTATACTTTAATTGAGTACAAATTTCATGTCCATATCTATTTTGTAGACTTAATTAAGTCACTTGGAAGCTGGGTTGCTGTTGGAAATTCTAAATCGATTTATGAAAATAGTTAATCACTTCTAGTTGACAATTAATTAATCAAATGAAGTGATATGAACCTGAAACTTATTTTTTCTGAAACTTAGGGATGTTAAGTGTATCCTCACCAAATTCTAGAAGCAACGGATTGGAAGTAAATTTATTATGAATTTTACAAAAACAGAGCTGCCTGCTATTTCCTGAATTTTTATGAGTGTAACAGCAAATTTTTAAAGTTTGTTATCAAATTCAATTCTAATATAAATGCAGTAAAACCTAATTCAAATTAAAGACTAGGATCTCTAGAATGACCTTGTCAAGAGAGATAGCTCATGCCTAAACCTTTCATGGCGTGAAACCACGTAACAAGACGGCAATGTGTTGTTCCAAAAATCTAGAATAATAGTCTTGATTTATCTTTAATAGCTAGAGTTAGATTGTCCAGAAAAATATGATTCTTAGTTCTATAGAAACTTGAGTTCAATACGGATGTGTGGACATAAAGTTTGTAGAAGTCTGAGTTCGTTTATTATATTATATGTTTAGTAGAAGACTGGTCGCCAAGGAGGTATTAGGCTAAACAAGCCAGGATAATGAATAAAAATGTAAGTTGTCCCTAGAAAGGTTTAAAGTTAAAAGATAATGCTTAGTAATTTGGTGATGTGGAGGTATGCTTAGTTATGTGGTGATGTGGAGGTATACATGTCTATAAGGTGATGCGGAGGTATGATGAAAAGAAAGGAAATGAGAATGAATCAAAGAGATAATTGAAAATGGATCATTATTCATGAGAATTGTATGTTTGAATGGGGCTTTGTTTCAAATTGCTAATGCAAAAGTGCCCGCCTAACTGATAGCCTAAAGTTGCGAATGCAGGAATGTTCGCCTAACTGATAGAACTGTTTCCTACAATGATGTACATTGAAAAGTTAATATAATGAGGCCTAACTGACACGAGTAATCGTGATGCCAAGGTATCCTAACTAACATGTGTTCGCCCATGTTGATACCGATGTGTCTGACTGACACAGTAAGGAAACCATATTCGGAGTTCGCTCCGAGTAATATTGGGTTGCGGGTAGACAACCAATGCCTGAGCTCATGGCCTGCATTAGGAACATGCATGCATCACAAATTTGCGCATTTGAGTGTGGTTGTTTATTGTTCATTATTCATTATTTCTGCTATGTGTTATCTGATTCTTGTCAATCTTCTATTTTTTTATTTTGTTTGTATTTTTAGAATTATATGACTTAACTTTCTCTAAAGCTTATAATAAGCTGGTAAAGTTAGGAATAATAGTCATGAAAAAATAGCGTAGGAACGGCATTGATCTCAAAGAAAGATGCCAAGAAAGAATTATTTTAGAGCCCGCGATACGAAAGTAGTCGAGAGACTTAGCATGCGAGTTGTTACGATAGAGCCAGAACTCTAGATTTCGAGAAATGCATTTTCACGATGCCACCTTACTGGGAACCATATAGGTTCTCACCCCTTCCTTTTCCCTTTTCCCCACAGATGGAGGATTTCGTTTTGACTACCGCCACTGGAGATATACCCAAAGAGATACCAAAAGAGAATGTGTTGTCAGACCATACAGAAGATGCTCGACACTAGTCCTGAGAAGATTCCTGCAGTCTTGTGTCCGGATGGTGAAAAGAATGTAGGGTAGATAATCTTTATTCCTTAGACTTTGATTTTCCTCACCTTTGTAGCATTTTGAGGGATAGGACTTGATATTTTCTTTTCTTTTATTAGTCCGGGTACCAGTTTAGGGATTTTCTATATGAACCAGGTATTTGGGAAGTTGTCAGTTGTATATACGTCTATATACTAGTGTTAAACCCGTGTGATGCACGGGCTTACATTTTAATTTGACATGTTAAATCGAAAATAATATTTTATAATAATAAATTTCTCGAGTTTAGTATAACATTATCATCGTCATTATATATAAAGTATTGAATATCCTGTTTTATTTTTACTCAAAATAAAATGCAAATGGAACAGTTTAAAGTCTATAATATTCTTGAATCATAAGAAAGAGACCTAAAAAAATAAGAACATATATAACTATAATAGTACTATGTCAGTTTTACACTAAACTTTATATCAAAGGGCTAATGAAAATTTATCGACAAGCTAGTATTTTACTAACCTCATTAGAAAAGCAATTGGCATATGATGTTGTGCTCCCTATTACACATTTCATTTCAAGTCTGAAAATAGAGTTATAGATAAATTAGTTATATCTACAGTAAATATTTGTACAAAAGTGTAATCATAACATGTTATTAAAATGAAAATACTATTTTTCTTACCTAAATAGTATTAAAAACCTCTTTGAACACAACATTTGTTGTTGATGACTTTGGATTGTCGTCTTCATCCAAAATTAGAACCTTGAGTCTCCTGTGACTTTTAACTCTTGACAAAATAATGTAAAGTTATCAATGGGTAAACACTGATTTTGGCAAGTAAAGTCCTACATGTGATAATGATTGACCCTGACTCTTGTTGATGTCATTGCAAAGCACATTGTTAATAAAATTTGTCTCCGTTGAAACTTAAATGGCAATCCTGAATCTGAAGGGATCAAGTTCATTCTTAGAATGTACACTTTGTCGCCAATATTTCTACCGATCACTACCGTCGCTCCAATTATGTTGTTGCCAAGTTCGTTAACTATTAACCTTGACCCGTTGCATAAACCTGAAGTCTGGTCTATGTCTCGCAGTAGCATTACAGTAACTCTTGGCTTCAAAGTCAACTTGTGGTTGGGTAATCCCAAACATTTGATGTCATTTAGGAACTCTGGTTTGAACCACTCTTGTTGTACATTTTCATTCTCATCAACTTGATATGTTATGTCAGAACTTAGATATTCCTTTTCCATCCTTGGGAAGATTGTCAAGACGAAGTCGTGACGTCGGGATTTTTGCTAGTAAAGAATTTGTAAAAATATAGTCGCGTTGTAAGTATAGATTCTAAACCAATAGAAAATCCCTTCGTACAAACGTTTTGGTTGTCACAAGTAACAAACCCCTAAATAAATTGATAACTGAAGTATTTAAACCTCGGGTCGTCTTCTCAAGGAATTGCAGGGAAGTATGAATTATTATTGGTTATGCAAAGGTATAATTCGGGGTTTTGAAAAAGGTTTGAATAAGAGAAATAAATTACAGGGAATTAATAAATTAATAACTAATAAATCTTTGCAAGGTATGAAAACTGGAGGTCCTATCCCGGTTATCCTTATCAATTGTGATGAGAATTGGATTTTTCTCCCACTAAGTCAACTTCTAACTATGAAGGTAAGTCAAGTGGATGAATTAATTTTTATTCCTCAGGTCCTAGTCTTTCCTTGGGAAAGGCTAGAGTTATTGGAACTCAAATTAATTCTTGAAGAATTCCAATTTTCAGTCAACAATGAGTTTGATAACTCAAGAGTTACCAATTAATCAACCAAAGCCAAAAGGGAAAAATCTAAATTAAATTAAAAGCATCAATAACATAAATAGAAGAAGGCAATCAAATTACGTTTAAACATAAATTCAAATTTAGCATGAAAGAGTTCATAAATTAAATTGGAAAAATAAATAAAAGGAATAATAAACCTGGAACTCAGAAGAGATTGTAAGTTGAAATAATAATAAACCCTAATTTCTAAAAATCCTAATTCTAATCCTAATCCTAAGAGAGAGGAGAGAACCTCTCTCTCTAAAAACTACATCTAAACTAAAAATTATGAATTATGAAAAGCATGTTGAGTCTCTGCATGTTCCATGACTTTAATCTGTGTTTCTGGGCCGAAAACTGGATTGAAATGCGGCCCAGAATCTCTGCCAGTGACTTTTGTAATTCTGCAAATCGCGCACGTCACGCGTCCGCGTCGTCCACGCAATCGCGTCACTCAGCTTTTTCGTATCACGCGTGCGCGTCGTCTACGCATTCACGTCGTTCGTGCAGCTTCCAATCCGCGCGGTCGCGTCAGGCACGCGAGCGCGTCACGGTAATTCCTTCTATTTCGCGCGGTCGCGTGAGCTATGCGACCGCGTGACTTCTCGCTGGTCATCTCCTCAATTCCTTCTGTTACTTCCATTTTTGCATGCTTCCTCTTCATTCTCTAAGCCATTCCTGCCCTATGAAGCCTGAAACACTTAACACACAGATCAAGGTATCGAATGGTAATAAGAGAGGATTAAGATTAGCTAAATTAAGACCAAAGAAGCATGTTTTTAATCATAGAACTAAACTAAGAAGGAATTGTAAAATCATGCAAATCCTATGAATAAGTGGGTGAAAAGCTTGATAAAACCACTCAATTAAAAACAATATAAACCATAAAATAGTGGTTTATCAACCTCCCCACACTTAAACATTAGCATGTCCTCATGCTAAACTCAAGGAGACTTAATAAATGAGTAGGGAAAGGCAAGACTCATGCAATGCAACCTATGAATATGAATGCAACTACATGCTAAAAATGATTCTACCTACTTGGTGAAAAAGTAAATAAATCCTTCAAGAATAAATATGAACTGGATTTCACTAATTCAAATCACAAAATACAATACAAATAACTTGCAAGAAGAAGATAGCTCATGAAAGTAGGGAACATAGAATTAAGCACTGAACCCTTACTAGTAGTGTATATCATTCTAACTCTCAAGTGTCTAGGGTCAATTCTCTCAATTCTCTAATAATCTTGCTTTCTATAGCTTGCTCTTCATCTAACAATCAACAAAAATTTAATGTACCAATACACAAATCAAGAGGTCTTTTAAGGGTTGTAATGGGGTTAGGGTCAAGGTAGGATTGTATTTGGCCAAGTGGACTAAAATTTGAATTCTTAATTAACATAAACTTTCCACCTAACTTAAGACAATCCATTTAATTAAAATACAAAATCTAACTTCCCATTAACTGTATTTTCCACATATTCATGCATCCTAAATTTGAGTACAGTACATATGCATTGATACCAACACTTACTTTGGGGCATTTTTGTCCCCTTTATTATTTGCTTTTATTATTATTATTATTATTATTATTATTATTTTCTTTTATTCTTCTCAATGCATATGATTAAAGTTTTGAATGCATAAACATGTTCTTAACATTTTTCACATTTTTACACAAAGTCTAACATACTCAATCCTCAAACCAAACGTTTCCAAACCTACTTTCCCCACACTTAAATCATGGGCACTTTTACTTGTCTGAGCTAACTAAGGATTCAAATTAAGGACATTATTGTTTTTCGCTTAGAGTTAGTAATGAGCTAAAGTAAAGAACAAATGGGTAAAATAGGCTCAAATTGATTTGCAAAGGATAATGGAAGGGTAAGGCCATATGGGTATGTAAGCTTAGTGAAACAATGCCTCAATCATATAAGTGCATGCATACATCAAACAATGGAAATATAGAATTAAGAAAGATAAAGATTACAATTTTAGAGAGAATAACACACAAAAATAAAATATATTGGTTGATAAAATGCAACCAATCAAATAGGCTCAAAAGCTCACTGGTTTTGTGTGTTCGAGCTCTAAACTGTGTTCCAAAATAATATTTCTTCATACAAGTTTTTTTTTCAGAAAGTTTTTAATTTAAATTAGTGAAACACTATAAAAAGTTTCTTGAAAAAGAAAATATTACTTCAACTAAGTGGTAAAATATGCACAAAATCAAACAAACATGCAATCAAACATGCAAATGTAATAATGAAAAACAAAAATTGGTGTTGAGAAGGGACTAACTAACCCGTGGAGATCGGTATCGACCTCCCCACACTTAAAGATTGCACCGTCCTCGGTGCATGCAAAGATGTGCAGGTGGCGGGGGTTGTGGTTCCTCAGCCGGTGCTCGTTGTAGAGTCTTTCTCTTTACTCTTCCTGGTGGCCAGCCTGAAAAAGGGAGAAGAGAAAGGGACATGAAGTCAAAGGGATAGAGCAAGGGAGAAGGCAGTACTAGTAAGAATCATGCCAAAATAAAGAAGAATGTCGTTAACACATGGTCGCGACTCCATGAAATTAGGACAGCAATGGAAAAAGGGCATGATAAATTGAGGCAATTAAATGCAAGATGTTTATTGGCATGCTGGCAAAGGCATGAGTAGCGTAAATCAACCATTAAAAGCCTTAATGTATTATTAGTCTTGAGAAACTAACAATAACGTTTGTATTGACAATTATATTTAATTAATAAAATAGTAAAGGGAATTTGTGAAAAGCAAGCATTGAATAGTAGAATAGAATAATGTAGAAAAGTGCATGATGCCATACGGGCTTTTTCACAAACACATAGCATGCATGGTAAATAAGTTATTGAAAGTATTAAATTGAACATGCAAGCAGCCTTTTTTAAAAAGTTATATAATTGTCAAACAATTCTTTGAATAACCCACAAGCAAAATAAATGAATTTCTAACACCAATGAAAATAATGCAATGAATGAAATTATGCAAATAATTTAAATAGAAGTGAAGAGGGATGAGAAGAAGAAAGTAAGAGAAGGAAGAAGAAAGAAAAAAAGAAATAAGAAGGGAAGAAAAGATTTAGATATAGGGAAGAAAAGATAAGATATTTGGCTGCTTTGGAGAAGCTGTGCGCTGCATGTGACGCGGACGCGTGAGTAACGTGTTCGCGTGGATAGCACTTCTATGACATGACGCGGACGCATCATCCGCGCGGTCGCGTGGATTGATTTGTGCTATTAGCGCGAGGGCAGCCTCGCGGCCGCGCAACTTTCTGTTTGAAACTCATTTTGCCAAATCTCTGGGTGACGCGATCGCGTGGATGGTCTGAATTTGAAAACGGCGCGGACACGTAGGGCACGCGTACGCGTGGCAAGGCTGGTGCTTCTAGCATGAGTCCAGCCCAATTCTAGCTCAACTTTCGGCCATACACCCTTTTTACGTCGAATTTGAGGCACGCGTACGCGTGGGTGACGCGGGCACGTGGGAGGCATTTTTCCCACATGACGCGAACGCGTCATCCACGTGGTCGCGTGGATTAATTTGTGCCAAAGGCACGCCTCCAGCCACGCTTTCGCGTAACTCTCTGTTCATATTATTTTCTTCCTAACGCACATATGTCGCGGACGCGTCATCGACGCGGTCGCGTCGCGTGCGAATTTTTTTTTATGCAGTATGCAAAATGCAATGAATGTCATGTGAAAATTCCAGGTTCAAACAAAATTCAAAAATAAAGTAGAATAGAGAAAGAACGATCATACCATGGTGGGTTGTCTCCCACCTAGCACTTTTAGTTAAAGTTCTTAAGTTGGACATTTGATGAGCTTCCTGCTATAGTGGCTTGTGCTTGAATTTGTCCAGAAATTTCCAGCAGTGTTTGGAATGCCAGCATCCTCCGGGGTCCCAAACAAGGTATGTAAAGCCCTTACGTGAGTTGAAAAAGGCTTCAAGGCTCCCGGAGTGTTGAATGTCAGGATAGATTCTAGGATCCCAAACTCTACTTGTACACCCATTTTTATCTTGATCTACATTTTTCCAGTCGGGTGACAAGTAATTTGAATTCTCACTGCAGTGACCAAACAGCTTCTGAGATCCTTTCAATTGAGCTTGATACCAATCCTTGCACCTCAAATTGAAGTGTGAAACCTCATTGAATCTTGCATTCCATCTCTGAGTGCGAGTCATTTCCCTTTTACTCTTAAAGCCGCAGAGAACTCTAAGCTGGCCATCTGTTTTAAGTAAACCGTATTCAAGTGGAAAAATACAGATAAGAGTCAAGGATTTTACCCACTTGAAGTCTGTATTGGGTGGTAATGGCATTGGGATCAGTGTTTCCAGTGGTTCTGCAAGATCTACTCCCTTGTGGTCTTTAGTGAATTCCTCCAATTCTTTGCAAATTTTTTTCATGTCAACCATGTCTTGATCAAAGTCACTGATATCTTCCTCGTCACTGGAGTCATAAATTGGAGGTTGAGAAAAGTCGACCTCTGCATCATCTTCGTATTCACTTGGGGAAGATTCTTCTGTCTCAAAGAATTTACTTGCGGATGCAAGTTCATTACTAAGAGAACTCGACTTGTGATTATCATCATCAAGGAAACTTGAGTCTTGGGTCATTCCGTCCAATTCCTCATAAGATACCTGCCTTGGGGATTGTGCACTATCCTCCTTAGCATTAATTGTAACGTCCTTGACGGAATTCTCGACAACTCTGGCTTCCTGCGGAGGTTCAGCATCTCCTAAATCTTCAACCAACTCTTCTTCTTCTACAATGACAACGTCCTCTACTTGTTCCAGTACGAAGTTATGCTCTATGCTGTCCACTGGAGTTTCTTGTGTCTTCTTCACAATACATTCTTCATTAGATTCTCCACATGAAGCCATGGGGGTCTGTTGAGTGTCCAAACGTCTGGAAGATAATTGATTTATTGCTTGTTCTAGTTGATGAAAGGTTGCATTAAATTGGTTTACTGATTCCTCGAAGCGAACCTGTGATTCTTGGCTTGATGGATATGGACATGGTGCATAAGGGAGTAGTGATTATTGGGAGTAATTGGATTGGCGTTGGGGTGGATAAGGATCATGTGGTAGTGAATGGTGAAAAGAAGCTTGTGAGTGTGGTGGTTCGAAGTTATGTCGAGAGGATGGTCTCTAAGCACAGAGTGTGGCTTGTTGGTAGTTACAAGGCGGTCCACCAAATCTATCAGTTAGGCATGCATTGTAAAATGGTCTTTGTCCATGATATCTAGGAGGATGTTGTTGCCTAAAGGGGTGATCAGATCCTCGTGGCTCCAACCATCTTTGATTGCTTAGACCTTGATGCATAGTCCTGTTATAGCTTCCATTCCTTGCAACAAAATTAGAACCAAACTCAAAGCGAGAGGGGTGAGAATTCATAATAACTATCAAAAATAAGAGGGAAGAGAGAAAATAAATAAACAAGTAAAAGAAAATTTTATTTTTTTTTTGAAAAATATTTACAATAACCAATAATAAGGCACACGTTTGCAACTCCCCGGCAACGGCGCCATTTTGACGTCGGGATTTTTGCTAGTAAAGAATTTGTAAAAATATAGTCGCGTTGTAAGTATAGATTCTAAACCAACAGAAAATCCCTTCGTACAAACGTTTTGGTTGTCACAAGTAACAAACCCCTAAATAAATTGATAACCGAAGTATTTAAACATCGGGTCGTCTTCTTAAGGAATTGCAGGGAAGTATGAATTATTATTGGTTATGCAAAGGTATAATTCGGGATTTTGAAAAAGGTTTGAATAAGAGAAATAAATTGTAGGGAATTAATAAATTAATAACTAATAAAACTCTTGGCAAGGTATGAAAACTGGAGGTCCTATCCGGGTTATCCATATCAATTGTGATGAGAATTGGATTTTTCTCCCACTAAGTCAACTTCTAACTATGAAGGTAAGTCAAGTGGATGAATTAATTTTTATTCCTCAGGTCCTAGTCTTTCCTTGGAAAAGGCTAGAGTTATTGGAACTCGAATTAATTCTTGAAGAATTCCAATTTTCAGTCAACAATGAGTTTGATAACTCAAGAGTTACCAATTAATCAACCAAAGCCAAAAGGAAAAAATCTAAATTAAATTAAAAGCATCAATAACATAAATAGAAGAAGGCAATCAAATTACGTTTAAACATAAATTCAAATTTAGCATGAAAGAGTTCATAAATTAAATCGGAAAAATAAATAAAAGGAATAATAAACCTGGAACTCAGAAGAGATTGTAAGTTGAAATAATAATAAACCCTAATTTCTAAAAATCCTAATTCTAATCCTAATCCTAAGAGAGAGGAGAGAATCTCTCTCTCTAAAAACTACATCTAAACTAAAAATTATGAATTATGAAAAGCATGTTGAGTCTCTGCATGTTCCATGACTTTAATCTGTGTTTCTGGGCCGAAAACTGGGTTGAAATGCGGCCCAGAATCTCTGCCAGCGACTTTTGTAATTCTGCAGATCGCGCACGTCACGCGTCCGCGTCGTCCACGCGATCGCGTCACTCAGCTTTTTCGTATCACGCATGCGCGTCGTCTACGCATTCGCGTCGTTCGTGCAGCTTCCAATCCGCGCGGTCGCGTCAGGCACGCGCGCGTCACGGTAATTCCTTCTATTTCGCGCGGTCGCGTGAGCCATGCGACCGCGTGACTTCTCGCTGGTCTTCTCCTCAATTCCTTGTGTTACTTCCATTTTTGCATGCTTCCTCTTCATTCTCTAAGCCATTCCTGCCCTATGAAGCCTGAAACACTTAACACATAGATCAAGGCATCGAATGGTAATAAGAGAGGATTAAGATTAGCTAAATTAAGACCAAAGAAGCATGTTTTTAATCATAGAACTAAACTAAGAAGGAATTGTAAAATCATGCAAATCCTATGAATAAGTGGGTGAAAAGCTTGATAAAACCACTCAATTAAAAACAATATAAACGCTAAAATAGTGGTTTATCAAGTCGTTTACCTTCTCGACACTTTCAAGCGATGGTATAAGAATTGTCTTACTCTAAAAATACATGTAATCTATCATGTTTTGCAACAAATTTGGATATGCAAAGTATACCGAATGAGATAGAGGATCATCCGTCGTTGTAATCAGTAGACTATATAGAATGTTAACTTCTGACTCATCATCAACAACAGAACCAATATTTCCATTTCCAATATCAAGTATCTAATTAGTAAATCTCTTCATTTCACCATCATGTTTATCTGAAGAAGACATTAGAAGCCTTATGTTCGTATGCAACTTCAAAACCTTACAGAACGACCATAGATGTGATGAGTTAATAGCTGATGACAATATATCGTGTCTACTCCTTTTTGAAATTATCGAAAGTATCTGTCTCAAATCACCTCCGCTCCTAGAACCACAACCTTACCACTAAATAGTTGATGTGTCTTATGTTGATCAGTAACTAACATAAAATTTCTGAGCGTCCAATCAAGTGCTTCAAAGTACATTTTATTGAGCATTGGATCTTCATCCTAAATTATTAAGCTACTTTGGATGACCAAGTCATCCTTCAAACTGCAATGCTTGATGTTGCAAGTAGATTCATCAGTAATTATAATGGGCATTGAAAATCTAGAATGAGTCGTTCTACTACCACGCAGGAAAAAAGACGCAATTTTCTGGATGTGACATTTAAAACAATCTTTTCTCTAGACCGAATAGCAGAAGAAAGTCCATTCCAAATAAATGTCTTATAACACTCACCATACCCATAAACGAAGTAAAATCCACTAGAGTCTGCAATAATAGCATTGACTATCTCACCGAATATTAACTTTTACTCATGAGTCATCTTTTGTTCCATATATAAGTTTATATGAGTAAACTCATTTGTGTTATATTAGCTTATTCTGAAAAAGGCGAATATCACACGAATCAAGATATGTCATTAATAGATAGTCTCTTAAAGATCTCATATTGCTGTTGAGTATCTTCTCAATTTCAATAAGGCAAAGGTTTTTCAATTCATCATTAGTCATGTTTAGTCCTAGCAAAAGCACATGATGGTTTTATAAATATTTAATAAGTAATTCTAAAATAAAGACCATTAATATTATTAATAAAAATAAAAGTAATAAGAGAATACAATCTTGATATAAAAAAAAGATCTAGTGAAATACCTTAATTTTTCAATGCTTTTCTCCTCTCATATAGTATTTCATCAGCTAATAATGTTCAAGTTACATTCCAAACACGATCTGGTTTGCTAACACTATTAGATATTAGTAGCATCACAAATCACGACAACTTAAAATAAAAAAATATCAACTTAAACAAATAATAATAATTTATAATTTAAAAGAATAATAATCTGTAAATAATTTAAAATTTAAAAAGTAACAACTTAAACAAATAGTAAATTAACTTGTGGATAATAAATGAGAAAAGTGGGATGAATGTATGAAGAAAAAAATATGTGGCTAAGATAAAATTTTGGAGGATAATTATCAAAAGTGGCAATTATTTGATAATTGGTTTTTACTGTACTAGATAAAACAGATAATTATACTGGTATGAGAAATATCGGTATCATATATTATTTCAGTTTTAAAACATCTCTAAAATATTTTGGTGAAGTTAAATTAATCAAAAAATATTAGTAAAAAATTTTTACTGAATAAATTTGGACCAGTAAATAAATATTATCATTAAGGAGTACTATTTTGTCCTATATGAAAAAATATTTTATTGGAGAATTTTTTATATTTTATACGAGCCCGCCTCGTCAAGTCGATGTGAACCGTGATTCTTAGATTTTGTAAATTTCAATCGTAGAAAATCCAAAAAATTATACTACGAAAAATCGAATTTTACCCATAACATTATCCTTTTAACAAATAAGGCTAATTTTACTGCAAAATCAATTTCACTTGAGGAAGTATAGGGAGCCAATACATGTTCTGTACAATGCATACAATGGCGGTTAATTTCAATTAAAATTAAAGTATATCAGATGTTTATTATCCCTGGTATCCGAATGGTTATTCTAGATAGTATGGGTGTATTGTGTTTGATAAATTAGTAGTATTTTATCTGGATATTCGAATCTGTATGATAACGGATGGTTACTTCTTCTTATTGGGCCAAAGAATCAGCCCATTGTACACATTGTATACTTATTCTGTTCGCTCCCTAGCGGGATTCATTTCATTTTTATATGGATAGTTTTGTGGTAAAAACTTATATGCAGTTATTTTCATCTGAAGCTGTTAGTTGAAAATTATTAGATAATTTGACATATTTAATTAAATTATTATCTAATGAATTTTCAACTATCTTTACATGAAGAGAAACTCTTAGGGCCAACAATTTTTAGTATTTTTAGCCTTCATTTAGCCAGCAGAAACACTAAATTGTCATTTTACTAATTTATGTGTGTAAATTCTGAAAAACATGGGTGTAAATTGTATTGATTCATAGGTTCAAACTGTATTGATTTATGTGTGTAAAATTCTAGTAAATATAAGTGAAAATTATATATTTTTGTGTATAAAACATATGTAAATATGAGTATAAATTATTGTTAGTTAAATATCAGTAAAAAATAATAACATTTAGGGATAAGTACGATTTTGGTCCCTAACGTAGAGGTTGAAAATTTATTTCATCCCCAACCTTTTTTTCGCTATAAAATGGTCTCCAAGGTTTCAGTTTATTTTAAAATGGTCCTTCAGACAAAAATACCCCTCCCTCCCCTCTTCATCCTCAACCAGAAATAGAAGCAGAAGTAGAAGCGCAAACGCAGGCAGAAGCAAAAACAGGCAGAAGCAGAAGCAACCAAAGCATCAACAACAACAATGAAATAAAAGGAATAAACAGAAACAACCAAAAGCAACATCAACAACAACAACAATAGAATCCTTTGAATCTGAAAAATTAAAGAAAAAGGAATAAAAAATTGAAACAGAGAAAAAGGGTTGCGGTGGTGGTGGAGGGGAGGGGCTGCGGCGGTGAACGGCGATGCGGTGTTGGCGGAGTATAAATCGCCACGAGGAGGGTGCTGTGGTGGTCGCGGCGCTGTGGAGGGCTTCGTTCCTCTCTTGTCGGCGGCGCTGTGGAGGGTTGCGGCGTGGAGGAGCAGCGGCGGTGTGGAGCTGCTGCGGCGGATACCTTCCCCCTTCCCCCTTTCCCCCTTTTCTCTTCCCCCTCTTCCTGAAATAACACCCCCTCCCGCTTCTCTTTCTCCCCCCTCCCCCCGTCTTGGCGGCGTTGTGTTTTTGTTGAGGAAGAAAGAAGCGGCGTGAAGGAGCAGTGGCGTGGAGCGGCTGCGACGGCGACCTTCCTCCTTTCCCCTTTCCCCTTTCCCCTTTCCCCTCTTCCCGAAACAACACCCCCTCCCGCTTCTCTTTCTCCCCCCTCCCCCGTCTCGGCGGCGCTGTGTATTTGCTGAGGAAGAAAGGAGCGGCGTGGAGCGGCTACAGCGGTGTGGAGCGACTGCGGCAGGCGACCTTCCCCCTTCCCCTCCTCCCGAAACAACACCCCCTCCTGCTTCTCTTTCTCCCTTCCCCCTCCCTTTATTTTATTTTATTTTATTTTATTTTATAATTTTTTTAGTTAGGAGTAATTTGGTAATAAAAATAAAGAATTTGGTAAAAGGGACGATTTTAAAACAAACTGAAATCTTGGGGACCATTTTATAGCGAAAAAAAGGCCAGTGACAAAATAAATTTTCGCCCTCTACGTTAGGGACCAAAATTGTACTTATCCCTAATATTTAATAGTTATATAGCATTGCTCTTACACAAAGACAAGAGTATCACATAGTTTAGCAAACATTTGTAATTTGTGTGGATAAAAATAGTTAGTTTGTCAAAATAATGTTAAAAAAAAAGCTTATTATTGTTTCAATTTTGAAAAATATATTAGAGTATTTCTAAATTTAAGAAGAGAATATTATTGGAAAATTTTCAAATGTTCCATTTGCTTTAATGAAACACTGGTATGGCAAGTACGGTCCGGTTGGATGTAACAAATTTGTCGTGTTGTGTGAAATGAAATACCACATACATCCTTAAAATTTGTCTAAAAAGACAAAAAAAGGCAGCTGCAAGACAGCCATGACTCTATGAAGAAGTTACTAAAGCCGAGTTTTGCAAAGTAAGCCACATACAGCGTAAAACAGTTGGACTAAATACTAATCATAAAGGCCTTGTGAAATGTGAACAAAACCACCTATTGGTGCAATAAAATCCTACTGGGTTGTGGCTGAGTTCATTTTGGTAACAATGAATAAATTCTCACTTTATGTATTGAATTTGGCATTTTTAATGGAATTAATAATTTATATAATAAAATAATAATAATAATAATAATAAACAAAGTAAATATTAATTCAAAAATATATAGTAAAAATTATAAAAAAACAAAAGAATAATAAAGTTCCATAAAAAAATATGTATTAATAAAAATAATTAAAAAATTTATATGAATAATAAATATTTAAAATTTCATTACAAAAATACAATAATATACATTAGAGAACATTTAAAAAAATCTAAACAAAAACATCTATATTATAAACAAGAAAAATAAATAAAAAATTGATAAAAAAAAAACAACACTTAGAAAAAATATATTAAAAATAATAGTCTAAATTTTTTTTTGTAAAGTACGACCATAAAAAATTACAAGAATTTTGATTATTGTTCCTAGTATTTCTTATTATAAATGAAATTGAATAATAAATTAACAAAAAAAAATTTAATTACTTTCCAATATAACAATTAAACGGAAACACAAAAATTATAATTTATTACTTTTGAATTAAAATGTGGTTGAAGAAAAAACTTTTAATTTTGTTACAAAAGCATTTACCATTCAACAATTAAATTCAATCTCATTTAATAGGTAAAAGCTAGTGCACTCCAAGTAAAGTAGAGAGTGCAGCACTTTTTAAAAGTTAACCTACTATCAAAGGTTATAAGGTAAATTAAATTTATTTATTACGTTTTTGTTTTTGTTATGGGCTGAATTAGGGCTGAAAGTGAGTCGAACTGAGCCGAGCTAGACCAAGCTCAAACTCGGCTCACAATAATTGAGATTGGCTCACGGCTTGACTCATTAACAATCGAGCATATTTCTTAAGTTCAAGCTCGACTCACCGAAAGCTCACGAGCTGGCTCAAATAATAGAAATATAAATACATAATCTATAATTCTATATCAATAAATTATAACTTATATATTTTAAAAAATATTTAAAAAGTTCAATTTTATATATTGTTATCTATCAATAAATTATAAATTTTTTATTTATGTCCTACATCAAAATTATATGTAAAAAATAAATATAAAATTTCAAATAATTAAGATCATTAATATATATAATTATATAGTACTATTTCATATGTATATATATAATATTAAAAATATAGATTAAATGCATATAGGATATGTGTATTAATAATTATATATAATCGAGCCCGCTCACGAGCTAATGAGCTGAGCTTATCCAAACTCAAGCTCGGCTCATTTAATTTATGAGCTCAATTCCAACCTCAAGCTTGGCTCACTAGCTCACGAGCTTAGCTTATCGAGCTATTAACGAGTCGAGCTCGAGCTAGCTCATGAGCTGGCTTGACTCACTTCCAGTCCTAGGCTGAATAAATAAATTGACACTGACAAAAAAGCTCATTTCCTCGTTTAACACAGTACGACCTTTACACCACAAATATACTCAAGAAAACTTGATCGAATTCTTCCATTATATCTTATCTTCACTGTTTTGTTTGCTGGCGGTGCTTCCACGATCATTCTGCCTACTTGAACCCACTCCCTTCCACCTCTGCCATGAATTCTGTGGTCTCCATGAAGGTGCCAAAATTCTCAGATGACAACGCAGTTAAAGCACAAAATACATGGCAGTTATAACAAGTCCATTATCTTTTATTTTAATTCATCCTCGACGTGTAATAGAATGAAAAAATAAAATACAATTATATTTAAACAATTATTTGTATTATTTTTTTATTAATTTATTCAAAAAATAATTAAACTTTAAAGTTAATTGGTATAAAATATTACGGATATAAAATTAAGAGAAATTTTTATTTGTATAAGAATGAGCCTAATAAATAATTATTTTATTTAATATATAATTAAGATTATTTCTTTCTTTACCAACGAATTATAATTCAAATGGCATATTCTTCTCGTACTCACCTAGGTGAGGAATTTGAGTCTTTTTATTTTTGATAAAAAAAATTTTGAATACTTTTTTCTTTTATTAACTTATATAATATTTATTGAATAGTTCCGTAAAATTTTTTTGTCATAGTATTTAAACAAAAAAATATTATTTTAAAAAAACTAATAATATATTTTTAATAAATTTTTAATACAAAATAATAAATTTTAAATATTCTTTTAAATAATATATTAACTAAAATAATATAATTATTTCAAATAATATATTTTAAATATAATAAAGTAACATATTTCAATAAAAAATTATATAAATATTTTTTTATATGAATTTTTGTTTTGCACAAAATAAAATTATTATATGTTTGTTTGCTTCTTACCTTGTATATATGTTTTTTAAATTAAATTTATATAATACAAAATCTTTTTTCATTCACTTCATATTTAATGTTATAATTTTATTTCACAAAAAATAAAATTATATATATTAATTAAATTTATATAATACAAAATTTGTTATTATTGTGTTTTTATTTAATATTATAATTTTGTTTTACACAAAACAAAATTTATTTAAATTTTAATATTATATACATAATATATATTTAATATTTTTTTAAAGATTCTAATATATCTTTTTTTAGTTTAGTATATAGATTTCAACTTATTTTTTATGTATTATTTATTTTAATTCTAAAGCCCAGTAATATTTTTTGTTGTAAAGACATATTGCTTTTAATATTTATATACTATATTTTTTATTTTGGACTTCAGCTCAATATCTGAAACTTATAAAAAAAATCTAAAATTTTTAAAAAAATGGTTAATCTGATTAACATGTTACCTTTTTAAATCTAGATAATTCAAATAAATATAATAAATAAAAAGTTTAGATTTAACGAATTAATAAAGTGTGCAGCACTCCATAAATAACAAAGAGCATTTAAAGATGAACCCATTTTTAATATGTTGCTAATTAAATATTTCATATGTATTTTCTTATGCAACAAAATTATTACTACCAAGATCATTAATTTTTTAAGCTCACATTAATTTTTTCAAGCTCACTGCCATTTTGTTTTCATTCTCATTGGACCTAACATTCAATTTTTTTCAACATTCAACATACAATAATATAGCAACTTCAATAAAGCTTAATTACTATGCGTATGATTACAATTGGGAATGGATCTTCTCAAATTTTTTTTAAAGAGGTAAAATATAATCTCTCACCATTAATTTTATGAGTGCGATTAAAAATAAATATTAAAGAGAGAGTAATGAAAGGTTAAATATCATATTTTATATTTTTAATTTTTTTAACAATTGAGAGGATCTATTCTCACTGAGTTATTCTCGACATACAAGTATTTTTTCATACAAGTCATACAAGTTATTTATATTCACGTATTTTTTACGTTTTTTTTTTGTGCCCCTTTTTCTTCTTCTTCTTCTTCTTCTTCTCTTTTCGTACCTCCTCTTTTTTTTCTTTTCCTCCTCCTCCTCCTCCTTGTAATTTTTCTCTCTCGTTATCGTTGTCATCAACACCACCTCTTCTTCCTCCTTTTCTTTCTCTTTCTTTTTTCATTAAAATTTCTTCTCCTCTTTTCATTTTTTTCTCTTTCATCATTAGTTATCTCGTTGTTGAAGATAATAAATAATTCAAGTTCAGATTGTCAATTGAACCAGAATAAAATTCATTATTATTTTGAATCCAAGGCTAAGGTGTGGTTCAATTTAAAAGAAAAAATATAGCATTAGAGGAATAAAAACAAAATTTAATTCATCTTTTTTTTATTTTACCTTCTCAAGTTTCTTCTTGTTTTACTCTCTTAACAAGATTAAAAACAAAAAATATTACACAAAGAAGAAGAAGAAACACATAATACTGCAAAATTACTTGAAAGAGGATGAACTTACAATCATTTAACTAAAAAAAGAAAAAATAAGAAAAAAAAAGAAGAAGAAAAAAACACAGCATTAGAGAAAATATTTTTCTGTATTTGCAGCTAGGGGTGGTAAATGGGCCTAAACCCACCGGGCCGGCCCGCATAACCCGCCAAAAAAGGCGGGTTGGGCTGGAAAATTGGGACCGCCAAATAGCAAAAGCCCGCTTAATCCGCACTGCTTAAACCGCGGGCTTTGGCGGGGCGGGGTGGGCTTTCTCGCCGGACTTAGTATTTTTTAGCAAGGGGATATTTTTACAATTTTTTACCGAAATCCAACTTCTCCCAACCCAACTTACAAGAGAATGAAGATGAAAATTGAGTGTTTTGGATTATGTTTATTTTGTTTTAGAGACAATATTTATAATTATGTTTTGGATTATGTTTATTTTGCTTTGGGAACAATATTTATAATTATGTTTTGGATGAAAACTTAGTTTATAATTATGTTTATTAGATATTTATAATTACAAAGACTTTAATATTTGTGAATATAAAAATTATAATTTGTTTATACTTTTAGAAATTATAATAGTTAAAAGTAAAAAATAAAAGAGATTTTTGTATGTCTTTATATATATATATATATTATTTAATAATTAAAAATAAAAAAAGAGCCCACCAGCCCACCATTAGGCGGGGCGGGTTGGAATTTTGGGACCGCCTCACTAGGCGGGGCGGGCGCGGGCCAACCCGCCTAGGGGCGGGCTTCTGGCGGGGCGGGGTGGGGCGGACTTCCCCGCTTGCCACCCCTATTTGCAGCAAATTTGGGTGTAACACGAAGATATTTGGGTGTAATACGAAGATATTTGGGTGTATTTTAAAAATTTTTAGGTGTATTTTTATTCTGATAAGTTCTGCATAATTCAAAACTCTTCCTCTTCTTCCTTCTCATCTTCTATTGTTTCTTCCTTTTTTTATCATCATTACAATTTTTTTCTTCTTTTTTTTCTTATTCATCTTTTTTTTTTATTGTACTTTCTCAAGAGAAGGAGGAGAAGGTGGAACGTGAAAAAGAAGAAGTGTCTTTCATAATGGTGAGTGAGAGCGCGCTTTGAAAATGGTTGAGTGATGCGTGTGTTATCACGCTTCAATGGGTGAATGTAATTTTTGTTAGATTTGACACAACTTGTAAGACTTATAAGCCAAAAAAAACTTGTATGTACAGCATTACTCATTCCCACTACCAGTTACCACTACGCAAACCATTCATTTTTAGACATCATTAATAAAAAGGGCTTCTTAACAATAAATAGCGATAATTTATTAATAGTTACCCTTTTTTTATTCTTTTTTTGGTATTTAGTTACTTTTTCTTGTTTTTTGGTTTTTCACAGTATTTCCCAACCCGACAGGTTAAGGAGTAATCCGTCGCGGTACTGAACTCTATTTAAGAGTTTGTCATTGACCAATGAATTGTTGCATGCACAAGACGGGATTCAAACCCCTTTTGTTTGTCATCGCATGTTACCCTATTTTTCCTTGGCCTACATTTTTTACTTTAGCCCACACAACCCAACAAGAATATGAGCCTACCATTCCGTCGGCTTCAAATTTCAGCCGACAAATTTTCTCTCAAGCTTGGCTAAGCAAAAAGACAAAAATCAATACAATTGTCCATTACGTCATTCTCATAAAAATAAAATAGGTTAAGGAAATGACCCGTACTAGGATCTACCTGCATTCTCTCTCTCAATGATTTACTGTATTACTTAATCATACATCTACACCATCTAAATATTATATTATAAATCTCAACGTCTCTGCACACTGGAATAGCAATAAAGAATTTGGTAAAAAGGATGATTTTAAAACAAACTGAAACCTTGAGGACCATTTTATAGCGAAAAAAAGGTCAATGACAAAATAAATTTTCGCCCTCTATGTTAGGGACTAAAATTGTACTTATCCCTAATATTTAATAGTTATATAGCATTGCTCTTACACAAAGACAAGAGTATCACATAGTTTAGCAAACATTTGTAATTTGTGTGGATAAAAATAGTTAGTGTGTCAAAATAATGTTAAAAAAAAAGCTTATTATTGTTTCAATTTTGAAAAATATATTAGAATATTTCTAAATTTAAGAAGAGAATATTATTTATTAGATCCTTGTCATTGCTGGCTTGCTGCTAGGGTTCGCATTCATCTTAGAATTCCGACTTCTGAGATTTGAGATTTGAGATTTGAGGATTGAGGGAAATGGCCGGTTTACCTGCTAAGCTTCGTATTCAACCCACGGACGTCAAAGCCGCCGCGATGTGGGGTGTCGCCGCTGCCACCGGTGGTCTCTACCTAATTCAGGTCAACATCCCCTCTCTCTGTTTCTATCGACATCTCGTTCATATTTTCATTTATTAGATCATGTCTTTTTTCAAGAATTTCTGCAAATGTAATTTAATTACCTGGTTTTGCTTAGATTTAATTATAGATTTTCTCATTCTGATATGAAATTCCGTTCTCGATCCACTGTTTCCAACATCAATTTCGAAACAACTCTGCCCTTATATTCCTTTTTATTCATTCTGTTTTCAATTGCTTCTTCGAGTAGTCTCACTTGTGGATTCCACATGAAATAGTGAATCGCATCTGAATCTCTGTGCACAACGCTGTTGTATACCGTTCTTGTAATTTAGATTTGCGAGTGAATACAGATTTCAGTTTGTAATCTCATTCAATTTTTCATAAACAATGAAGTCTTGTTTTGCATGTCTGTTCCTCGCTGTGTTTGCAAGCTGGGATATAGATAGGTAGGTGGGTTTAGCTTCTTTAGCATTTGCTCGTTGAAGCTAGTATGAAGAATTGAAGATACACTTTTGTCTTAATCTGATTTTAATTCATTCTATGGTCTCTTCTTCTCTTCTTTTGGTTCTGACGTTTCAATAAGATATGTAGGTATCAGTACAATAGTTTACCCACGGTGTTTCTTTGAATTTTCGGTTAGTGCCTTTGATTATATATATATATATATATATATATATATATATATATATATATATATATATATATATATATTTGAGTTTGACAAGTTTCTGTATGGTTTTATGGTGTACCAAACATGATTGACAGGTAGTTTAATCTGTAGATTTATTTGTATGGCAGTGGAAATCTTCTGTGTTACAAGTTTCCAACAAAAACTGTCTCATATGATCTGCTTTCGATTGCATTGTTGTTGGACTCAACATTCTCTCTTCAATCTTCATTGAAGCGAGCATACATAATGAGCTTTTAGGGAATGTGGAAGTGTCTCCGAAATCCATATAATATGCTCTTAATAGACCTGTTTGTCAAGGCCAGTTGCTCGAGTCTTAATTAGTTTTTGTTTAGTTTTTCCAAACTTCTTTTTAGATATCCTTCCTGGCTTATTGTTATGGATGGCTCTACATTTTTGTAGTTTTGTGTCAAAATTGTGGCATTTTGCTTCTCCAAGCATGGTTGTGCAACTTCTAATGTATCTTTGTTTGAATGATTTACAGCCCTGGGGCTGGTTGAAGAAGACCTTCTTGGAGAAGCCAGAGCCTGAGCAGAAATGAGTTAGGCTATTAGAATATGGATTTGAAATCTTGATCATACTGAGGATGGATAACTCAATAACAGTTGAATAATGTTATTTTTTGCTGAGATCTTCTCTCACTTGTTCCTGGCATTATGAGATTGATTTGGATATAAATTTTTATTGTGTCCTCGTTGTTTTTACGGGAGAGTTTGTTATAAATTGTCGTCCTTCTTTCACGGTTTCACTTTCATGTTGAACTAGTCAAGATTGCATTCTTTTCTGAGCATAACAAAGACTTCAGAAACGTATATAAAAAGTTGAAAGATTAAGCTCAAGAGACGGGTAAAAGTGTTGGAAACACTAGGCAAGTGGTATTGTGTGATTGATTGTCGATTGCTGGCCTCCTCTGTAAAATGAATTATCTGTTCTTGGAGTTTCATATTCTGGCCCAGTTGAATTCTTTTCTTTTCTCTCTCTCTCTTTTTTTTAATTGTTGGTAACATGTGGGAATTGAACTCGGTACATGGGAGAGGGGACACTAGGGTAGCGTTTGTTTTGTTTTGAGGTACTGAGACAGAGACGGAGACTCACTATCATGTTTGTTGGTTCAGAGACTGGTACTAAAATTTTTGTTTCTATCCCTAAAATTTCAGTATTTCAGTACTTCCAAAAAGTAGGGACACATGGGACTAAAATTTTTAGAAATGGAGACTGAAACTTTAATAACATTTTATACCTAAAATATTTTCATTTCAATTAATTAGTTTCAATTTTACCCTTTGTACAAATTAAATTAGAGTTTAATTCTTGTTTCAATTTCTGTCTCTCACTTTGCACTAAACAGAATATTAAAATTTATTTCAATCTCTGTCTTTTAATCTCTGTCTTTCAGTCTCAATCTTTCTGTCTCTGTCTCTCCATCAAACGCTACCTAGGTGATGCCAATTGGGTTACTCCAAGTTGGCCCCAATCGAATTGTAAACTGGCTTTTTTTTTTCTTGGTGAATGCTATGGTACCTAAAAGGTGGTGCTTATTTACTAAAAATGGTTAAAAGTTATTATTTAATTTAAAAGATATAAAAATAAATAATTTTTAAAAAATAAAAATTTACTAACTAAGTAAGTTAGACAAAATTTAGGAAAAAATTCATAGGTACTATAGAATTAGCCTTTCTTCTTATGGAAAAATTTTGGTGTAGTGCAATGAAATGGACATATGTAACAAATTTTCACTGCAATGGTGTCAGCCCAAAATGCAACCTGCGTTTTACCCATTTCATTTGTTTTTTATTTATTTTCTTGCATGAAATTAAACAAACACAGCCTGCGTTTTGCTTTTTTGCCGTTTTCAATTTTTTTTTTTGTTGTGTTTTGGTCCAAACGCAGGCTGCGTTTGTTGAGGGCACTATATTCAAATTTTTTTGGAATAATCAAAACGCAGCTTGCATTTTATTTTATGTCAGCTTTTTATTTTTCAACCCACAAAACGTAGGTTGCGTTTTTGAAGCATCAGAACTTTTTTATCGAAAGCCTAAAATGCAGGTTGTGTTTTACTTGGAAACAATATTTTAATTAAGAGTGTTGCCTATAAATACGAAGCCGGTAGCATTCGAAGGTCTTCACTCCACTTCTACTCCTCTTTTTCCTCTTTCTTGCATATAAATTTTTTTTGGCAGTTAGTTGTGTCGAAAAATTCGAATTAAGTGAGGTTGAAGTTATGGAAAGTATTATCAACTTGTGAGTGAGATTATATCAAACACACACGAAGGAGTGACTTTTGTTTGTGAATTTTCATTGTCATTTGCTATTCCATGCACTATGAGTTTTGTAGAGTTACAAAATGGTCTTTGTGATAACATACAAAGTCACATTTTGAAAAGGGTGAGTAAAATTTTATACAGAAATCCTGTACAAGTATTTGGTGGGCTGATACAGTTTCAAATAATACCCATCACTGACGACGCAAGTATGCAGTAGATGTTCCTTATTTATCAACAAACCCGATTTCACGTGTTGATGATAGAGCTGTACGTTGAGTTTGAACAACATTCCGGGTTGGACGCGGTTGGCGAGGAGGTCAATGTTGATGAGTTCGGGGATATAGATTGGGAAGAAGATAACAACGATAATAAACAGGAGTTCGAAACCAACTATGAAGTCGATGATGAAAACGATGACGGAGACTTGGCAGGCAATCCGATGGTGCAAAATGAAGTGAATGCGATTTTAAGCTGGTATCCCTTTGGTGTTCCATCTTTTATGTGAACTCTGGATCTCGAAGCCATGCATGCCCCGAAATTTCTTGAGTATGTGAATATGAGTATGTTATGATTATTAATTCAAGTTACCACTAGTGTGTATTTTATTTCCCTTGTTTGACTGATCGTGGTGTGCATGTCGTACGTGAAGGCAACATTGCGGCGGAAGATGGTGAATTTAGTGTCTGAATGAAATTTGGCTCTAGAGAATCGGTGATATCTGCAATCAAAAGCTACATTATCTCTAGAGGAGTTGATTACACTGTGTATGAGTCTGAGCCATAGACAGTCTGTGCAAAATGCAAGGGTTATGGTGCTGGTTGCGATTGTCTTATCTGAGCTAGCTTGATTCAAAAGAAAGCTTGTTGTAAGATTAGAAGATACAATGGCAAACATATGTGCACCAAGGGCACGATTTCACAAGATCATACCAAGTTAGACTCAAACACAATTGCAGATGCTATTAGGCTGTTGGTCGAAGCAGACCCGTCAATAAATGTGAAGTCTATTATTGCAGAAGTTTAATCCAGGTTCAACTACACTGTTAGTTACAGCAAGGCTTGGTTGGAAAAGTAGAAATCTGTCGCAAAAGTTTTCGGTAATTGGGAAGTTTCTTACTAGACTCTGCCAGAATGGTTAAAAGCAATGACTGCAAAGATGCTAAGGTCTCGTGTTTAAATAAAGACGCTCCCCGTTTACCGTGAGAATGAGGAGGTTCTAAGTGTAAGAGTTCTCTATCGCGTTTTTTGGTGCTTCTATCCGTGTATTAGCATTCAGATACTGTAAGCCATTGGTGCAGGTTGATGGCACACACCTGTACGAAAAATACAAAGGTGCGATTCTAGTTGCCATTGCACAAGATGGGAACCAAAACATTGTGCCCTTTGCATTTGCGATAGTCGAGGGTGAGACGGTAGACGTGTGGGAGTTTTTTCTAACCAATTTGCGGAAATATGTTGTTACTATTAATGGCGTAGGCATTATTTCTGACCGCCATACCTCCATCAGCGCAGTAATAGCTCGCAGTAACGGTGCATGCTCACCACCAAAAGTGTGGCACATGTTCTGCATCAAGCACTTCGGGTCCAACTTCTTAAGGAGGTTCAAGGCTCCGTATTGCGTAAACTCGTGGCTAACATAGGTTAGTTGATTTCATTGTTGTGGTCTTTGACCGCCATACCTCCATCAGCGCAGTAATAGCTCGCAGTAACGGTGCATGCTCACCACCAAAAGTGTGGCACATGTTCTGCATCAAGCACTTCGGGTCCAACTTCTTAAGGAGGTTCAAGGCTCCGTATTTGCGTAAACTCGTGGCTAACATAGGTAGTTGATTTCATTGTTGTGGTCTTATTCATAGTAATTTTGTGGCATTTGCTTATGATTAAATGGTTTGTCCAACAGGCTATTCTAGGACGGAACATGAGTACAACAAAAACTACCAACGGCTTAAAGAGCAAGACGAGGCATATACTCAATGGTGCGATGAGATCGGTGTTCAGAGATGGGTGTTGGCATTCGACGGGGGTCATCGTTGGGGATATACGACGACAAACTTGGTAGAGTGCATAAATTCTGTCCTAAGAGTGCACGCAACCTGCTTGTGACTGCTATTGTGAGGTCTACTTTCTATCGGCTAATGAATTATTTACTTGGAAGAGCGCCGAGACTCACGAGCGTTAAAAAGAATACCGTCGTGCAAGTGGAATCCCAACATCGACGAGCTGATCGCGGGGAATAGGCGCTAGGAACGGCATACGCTCCCACACCCAGACAAATAGTAGTATGAGTGGCCTATACATCTCTTTACAGTTGAATCGTGATTCACGACATAACGATCTGTATAAATGTGCCAGATTGGCTGTCCCCCAACTGTATACTGAAATCCGATGAAAATTCCGAAGTAGAGGCAGAAACTTTAAGTTTAATGAAGTGGTCAACTTATCCGAAAACACAACCGTTCTGAACACGCAGAAAATGTGAGTCCAGGCGTACCGCTCAATATACTCCTGCATGTCACACGACTGCACTGTCCGTAACGGGCTCCCCATTAACCGGGAGGCTAAGAATGTATGTTACATCTTCCAGCGTCACCATCACTTCACTTACTAGAAGATGAAATATGTGGATTTTCGGCCTTCATCGTTCCACCAAGGCACTCAAGAGTACAGAATGGCCTCTCATTTTGCCTACTAGCGAAACATGTTAAAACGCAATAAGTACTAATGATGCTGCAGCTATCTCGTTAAAGGTCTCTGACGGAACTAATTTTCTGGACAACAAATTCCTGATAGCCTGCAAAAAGAAATGCAATAATTATTAATATTGCTTTATAATTGAAACAATACTTACTCCCATCAACCAAAAACAATAACAATAATAATAATAATAATAATAATAATAATTATTATTATTATTATTATTATTATTATTATTACAACAATGTTACCTTTACCCAATACGTGATCTTGCGGACCGGGCTCCCGGCCAAAACACGCAATGCAGTTCTCCACCAAAAACTGGTGACTACTATCTGATCTACCCGTAACTGGCTCCCCATTAACCGGGAGGCTAAGAATGTATGTCACATCTTCCAGCGTCACCGTCACTTCATTTACTAGAAGATGAAATGTGTGGATTTTCGGCCTCCATCATTCCACCAAGGCACTCAAAAGTGCAGAATGACCTCTTATTTTGCCTACTAGCGAAACATGTTAAAACGCAATAAGTACTAATGACGTTGCAGTTATCTCGTTAAAGGTCTCTGACGGAACTAGTTTTCAGGACAACAAATTCCTGATAGCCTGCAAAAAGAATTACAATAATTATTAATATTGCTTTATAATTGAAACAATACTTACTCCCATCAACCAAAAACAATAACAATAACAATAATGTATTATTATTATTATTTATTATTATTATTATTATTATTATTATTATTATTATTATTATTATTATTATTATTATTATTATTATTACAACAATGTTACTCATAGTAATTATTATAACAAAGTTACTAATAATGATACAACAACAACAACAACAACAACAACAATAATAATAATAATATTAAATAATAATATTAATATTATTATTTAATATTATTATTATTATTATTATTATTAAACACTCTTCTTTATCTTAATTAACTATACAGTATTGTTATTATTATAACCGTTAATAATAAATTATTAAGAATTAATAAAAAATTGTTAAACAGTATTCTTTAATTTAATTTATTACACAGAATTATTAATCACATATAAATTAATAATAAATTATTAAAAAATAATAACAAATTTCTAAACAATATTATTTATTATAATTTATTACAATATTGTTATTATCATAAAAATTAATAATAAATTATTAAAAAATAATAAAAAATTATTAAAAATAATACAAAAATTATTAAACAGTATTATTTATTATTAAAAAATAATAATAATTTATTATTATTGTCCTCTACAGTATTTTACAAAATTAACAATATACTAATCATGATAATATTTTTTTTTGAGACTTAATTTTAATACTAACAACAACAACAACAACAACAATAATAATAAAAATAACAATGAAATTACTAGTTAAAACATAAATACATCGAATACAAATAAATATATTTATTTATTAATCATAAAATAAAAAAAATTACTTACCCAATGAGAATGATCCAGATATTTAATAATGTGTTCTTCCGGTTTGGTAAAATCACGAACTATTTTTTCGTCGTCTCTCAAATCCTAACCCTTCATCGTATACTCCCACACTTGCTTCTTCACTCTTGCTTCTTCAGTAACGTTTGTTTTTCACAGCATGCTTCCTCACTGTTGCTTTCACTCTTGCTTCCTGCGTTTTGGCTTTTATAAACCGGATTCACCACCCTCCACAACACGCGTCGCACATGTAACTAGGGAGGCTGCCAATCGCAACCTGCGATTTGCGCTGCACGCCTGACAAATGCAACATGTGTTTTGACGAACCCAATGCTGGTCAACAACTGCTCATGTCTGCATGCAGGGGACAACGGGGCACGTTTCAAAACTTGGTTGCCCTGCCCTGCCAATCGCAGGCTGCGTTTTGCAACATGCTACTTTCTTGGTCTTCGTCCCACCCAAAATGCAGGTTAC
This sequence comes from Arachis stenosperma, assembly GCF_014773155.1. NCBI lineage: Eukaryota > Viridiplantae > Streptophyta > Magnoliopsida > Fabales > Fabaceae > Arachis > Arachis stenosperma. The sequence continues at coordinate 77,546,200 of NC_080386.1, read as the reverse complement.
GTTTTGTGGTTTCTGACAATAGCAGCTCCACATTTGTGTATAACACGCCATGCATCCATTTTTTAGCATTTCATCATTTTTTTATCCATTTACAAATTAATTTCTATTGTAAACTTCGTTCCTAATTTCCTATATTCTTTTCTTCTTTATTGTTTTGTGTGTTGCTTTGCTTGCAGGATAGCATGGAAAAGAATTCCTAACCAAAAAACGGAAAAAAAGGGAAAAGAATGGGTTTGTGCTTTGAATGGTGATGATGGCTGGGGCTCTGACATTAATATAAGGAGTAAATACCCAATTCGGTCCCTGCCTATTCCAAAATAGGACAAGGCGACTCCTGTCAAAAAATAGATCCGTTCTGGTCTTTGTCCGTGTCTGTCGTGAGAAATGGTCATCTTTCCTCATCAAACTTAATGGAAGAGACATACGTGGCACTTAACGTTGCTGATGTGGATGTTAAGTCTCCTCAAGTAACATGTTAGCGAATGGGCAATGGTCAAGGGTCGATTTATCCCTCTTTATCCACCAAAAATGACGTTTCACATGCTATACTGAATTAAAAGGGTGACTCATCTGTCATCTTTGCTAAAACCTCTCACTTCACAACATCATTTTTGGCAGATAAAGGAGGATAAATTAACCTTTGACCATTACCCATAGGAGACAAATTGACCTCTTACCATTGCTTACATGGAGACAAATCGATCCCTGAACATTGTCCATTTGCCAGCATGTCACTTAAGGGAGACTTAGCGTCCACGTTAGAAACGTTAAGTGCCACATATATCTCTTTCATTAAGTTTAGTGAGGGGAGATGACGATGGAACTGCCATAACTCAAAATAGACATGGATAGGGATCGGGACGGGTCTATTTTTTCAACAGGGGTCATTTTGTCCTATTTTGGAATGGATAGAAATCAAATCGGGTGTTTACTCTAAATATAAGTCGATACAACTGTAAAATAAGACATGACAAAACATAGTTTCAATAAAATGAAGTAGATATATTATTTTTTACAACTTCATAGAATAAACTGTTACCATAGTAAAAGCAGAATATATAGTTTAATAATAGATACCTGACGATCGAATTTCTATCGGTAAAGAATTTCACAAAAATATAATCGCATTGTAAGTATAGTTTCTAAACCAACAGAAAATCCTTTCGTACAAAAGTTTTGGTTGTCACTTAAGCAAACCCAATAAAATTTATAAACCGAAGTATTCAAACCTCGGGTCGTCTTCTCAAGGAATTGCAGGGAAGTATGATTTATTATTGGTTATGGAAAACAATATTTTTGGGTTTTTGAAAGGTTTGAACAAGAAAATAAATTGCAAGAAATTAAATAATAACTAATAAAGCTCTTGGCAAGGTATGAGAATTGGAAGTCCCATCCTAGTTATCCTTATCAATTGTGATGAGAATTAGCGTTTGCTCCCAATTGGTCAACCTCTAACTATGAAGGTATGTTAAGTGGATAAATCAATTTGATTCCTCAAGTCCTAGTCAATTCGTGCGAAAAGACTAGAGTTAGGGAAATTCAAATCAATCAGCAAAGAATTCCAATTTTCAATCATTAGCTGAGTTTGATAACTCAAGTGTCACTAATTACTCAACCAAAGCTAAGAGTGTAAAAAGCTAAATTAAAATCATATATCTGAAATACCTCAAATTGCATAAAATATTCAAATCTAACATGAGAAGGTTCGTAACCCAAATTGAAAAGATAAATAACAATTAAAGTAATAGAATAAATAAAAGTAGAAAATAAATTAAAGGAACATTGAACTTGGAATGAAGAAGAAATAGCCTAAAACTAATAGAAATCCTAAATCCTAAATCTTAAGAGAGAGGAGAGAGCCTCTCTCTCTAAAAACAACATCTAAACCTAAAATTATGTATATGAGAAGTTGTATCTGTTGTATGTTGAATTGATGCATTCTCCCACTTTATAGCCTCTAATCTGTGTTTTCTGGGTCGAAAACTGGGTCAAAACACGGCCCAAAATCGTTGGGGATGAAATGTGCCACGTTGGTTTTTCTGTAGAACGACGCGTCCGCGTAATTCACGCGTGCGCGTCGTTTTTCTGTATGGCCACTATAGCGAATTATATATCAAATCGAAGTCTCAAAAGTTAGCTTTCCAACGCAACTAAAACCGCATCATTCGGACCTCTGTAGCTCAAGTTATGACCGTTTGAGTGTGAAGAGGTCAGGTTGACAGCTTTGGCAATTCCTTCAGTTTCTTGTATTCCTTCCACTTTTGCATGCTTCCTTTCCATCCTCTGAGCCATTCCTGCCCTGTAATCTCTGAAATCACTTAACACACATATCAAGGCATCGAATGGTAATAAGAGAGGATTAATATTAGCAAATATAAGGCCAAAGAAGCATATTTTCAATCATAGCACAAAATCAGGAAGGAAAATGTAAAGACATGCATTTTGTATGAACAAGTGTATGAAAGATTGGTAAAATCCACTCAATTGAGCACAAGATAAACCGTAAAATAGCGATTTATCAATCTCCCCACACTTAAACATTAGCATGTCCTCATGCTAAGCTCAAGAGAATCTATAAGAGAGTGAAGAGGAATGGTAAAATGTATGAAATGCAACCTATCTATATGAATTCAACTACATGCAAAAATGATTCTACCTACTTGGTGAAAAAGTAAATAAATCTTTCAAGAACAAATATGAACTGGATTTCACTAATTCAAATGACAAAATAAAGTACAAGTAAACTTGCAGAAGAAAATAGCTCATGAAAGTTGGGAACAAAGAATCGAGCATCGAACCCTCACTAGAAGTGTATGCACTCTAATTGCTTAGATGTTTAAGGTTCGATCTCTCAATTCTCTACTAATCTTACTTTCTAAGACTTGCTCTTCATCTAACAATCAACAAAGAATTAATGCACAGATACACATATCAAGAGGTCTTTTAAGGGTTGTAATGGGGTTAGGGTCAAGGTATGATTGTATTTGGCCAAGTGGACTAAAATCCGAATCCTTAATTAACCTAAACTTTTTCCACCTAACTTAAGACAATCCATGTAATCACAATACAAGATCTAACTGCCCATTAACTATGTTTATCACATATTCATGCATCCCAAATTTAAGTACAACTCATATGCATTGATATTATTACTTAACTTGGGGCATTTTGTCCCCTTTTATTGTTTGCTCTTTTTCTTTTCTTTTTCTCTTTTTATTTATTTATTTTTTTTCTTTTTTATTTTTCTTTTCTTAATCTATTTTTTTTTCTTTTTCAATGCATATGATTAAGGTATTGAATGCATAAACATGTTCTTAACATTTTTCACATTTTCACCAAAGTCTAACATACTCAATTCCCAAACCAAACGTTTCCAAACTCACTTTCCCCACACTTAATTCATGAGCACTTTCACTAGTCTAAGCTAATCAAGAATTCAAATTAAGGACATTATTGTTTTCCGCTTAGAGTTAGTGATGAGCTAAATTAAAGAACAAAGGAGTATAATAGGCTCAACATTGGTTTGCAAAGGATAATGAAAGGTAAGGCCATATGGGTATGTAGGCTCAGTGAAACAAAGGCCTCAATCATATAAGTGCATGCATACATCAAATAATGGACATACAGAATTAAGCAAGATAAAGATCACAATTTTAGAGAGAAAAATACACACTAAAAATAAAATATTTGGTTGATAAAATATAACCAATCAAATAGGCTCAAAATCTCACTGGTTTTGTGTGTTCGAGCTCTAAAACCATGTTCTAAAATAAAATTTCTTCAAACAAGTTTTTCAAAAAGTTTAATTCAAATTAGTGAAATGCTATAAAAAGTTTCTTGAAAAAGAAAATATTACTTCAACCAAGTAGTAGCTAAATGCACAAAATCAAACAAATATGCAAACAAACATGCAAATGCAACAATTAACAAGAAAAATAAAGCATTGGTGTTGAAATAGGAAATGGCTAACCCATGGAAGTCGGTATCGACCTCCTCACACTTAAAGATTACACCATCCTCGGTGCATGCTGAGATGTGCAGGTGGACGGGTTGTTATACTGATGCTTTTCTCCAAAGATTGTGCAGGTGGAACTTGTTTGTTGCCCCATATAAAAGTTTCTCCCTTTTTCCTTCTTCGGTGGCCAGCCTGAAAGAAGAGAAAAAAGAAGAACAGTAACCCAAAAATAATGATAGAAAACAAATAAAATTATGAGTGGGTAATGCCAAATAATAAGGGTCTCAATTACATGGTAGCTACAACATGCAAGTGAGAAAACACTATAAGCACATGTCATATCAATGGTGCAGAATTTGCAACAAAGGGAAAGAGACAGTAGATAGTGAAAGACAATATAAATTTATGTCAATGCAAAAGGAATACATGTATCATAAAAGATTGGCATCGACAGATAATTAATATCATCCAACAGTGTAATACAAGTCACTAAGCACCAAAATAGTACTAGAAAAGATACAATAGTGGAATAAGAACATTTAACACCAATGGTAAAATAACAACTTAGAGAAGAAAATAAGAATATGCACAAAATTAAAATGCAATGAATGAAAGTATGCAAATAAATTAAGTAAAATAGAATGGAAGTGAAGAAGGAAGAAGAAGTAAGGAAGAAAGGAGGAGGAAAGAAGAAAAGATAGAAGAAATTAGGATTAGAAAAGAAAAGATAAGATAAGTGGCGTTGATCTGGATAAGATGTGCGGCGCAGCGCGTTCGCGTGACTTGATTTGTGCTAGTGGCGCGAGAGCAGCCTCGTGTACGCGCAACTCTCTGTCTCCAACGCATATTGCCGAAATTCAGGGTGACGCGTGCGCATGGGTGACGTGCACGAGTGAATGGCCTTTCTTTTTAAAATGACGCGGACGCGTGGGGCACGCGTTCGCATGGTAGGGCTTGTGCTTCTAGCATGGTTCCAGCCCCACTCCATCACAACTTGCTGCCATACACCTTTTTACGTCGATTTTGCAGGTCACGCGTGCGCGTGGGTGACGCGATCGCGTGAATGGCCATATTTTGCAAACGAAGCGAACGCGTCAGCGACGCGGTCGCGTGGGCATATTTGTGCCTAAGGCACGCCTCCAGCCACGCTCCGCGTGACTTTCTATTCAAATCTCCTTTTTTGCTAATTCTCCTTTGACGCGGACGCATCAGTGATACGGTCGCGTGCTTCACCTTTTTTATATACAGAATGCAAAAATGCAGAATGCTGATGACTATGCAGAAATTATGAATGAACACGAATAAAAATAAAATAAAACTAAGAACAAAAAGGAAAGAATATACTATGGTGGGTTGTCTCCCACCTAGCACTTTTAGTTAAAGTCCTTAAGTTGGACATTTGGTGAGTCCCTTGTCATGGTGGCTTGTGCTTGTACTGATCCTTGAATCCCCACCAATGTTTGTAATTCCAATGGCCTCCGGGATCCCAAACTAGGCGCACACAGCCGTCAAGCAATCTAAACTAAGTGACAAGGCCCCAAGAGTGTTGATTGCTAGAATGAATTCTGGGGTCCCAAATCTTACTTTTGCACCCGTCTTCTTCTTGATTATCATGATTCCATCCGGGTGGCACGCAATTGAAATTCTCACTAAAGCATCCAAATAGCTTCCTAGACCCATTCAATTGAGCTTTACACCAAACAATGCATTTCAACTTGGAGCATACAACCATGTTGAACCTTGCTTGACAACTCCAACCACTAACCATCTTCCTCTTACTCTTAATGTCACAAAGAGCTCTAAGTTGACCATCCATCTCTAGTAGCCCATATTCAAGTGGAAAAGTAAAGGATAAGGACATGAATTTTACCCACTTGAACGTTGTGTTGGATGGTAATGGCCTTGGGAGTGGTGTTTCTAATGAATTTGCAAGCTCCACTCCCTTGTGCTCTTCTCTGACAACTTCCATCTCTTTGCAAGCTTCTTCAATTTCAACCTCTTCCTCTTGGTAGCTTTCTTCCAATTCCATTTCTTCTTCATTGTTCACCAAGGGCATGGGAGGTTGTGCTTCTTCTTCTTTAATCTCCATGTCAAGTCCAATGGAAGAGGATTCAAATGTAGATAAGAATTCATGAATGATTGAATCCATCTCTTGATCATCCCCTTCAAAGTCTTCAACCATGATATGCCTTGGAGGTTGTACACCCTCCTCAACATCAAATTCAAACTCCTTAGAAGGGGGCTCTATGACTTGAGTTTCCCATGGAGGTTACACATCTACTAAGTCTGCGACCACTTTTTCTTCTTCAATAATTTCGGCTTCCTCCAATTGTTCCAATACAAAGTCATGCTGCTCATTGTCCACCGGAGTTTCTAGCTTCCCCTTCATGCTACGTTCTTTAGTAGATTCTCCACATGAAGCCATGGAGGTTTCTTGAGTGTCCGAACGTTGGAAAGCTAATCGATTTACTACCTCAGTTAAAGCAGTCGCGAATTCTAGTGCATCCCTTTTCATCTTTGTTTGCCCTTGAAGAAGACCACGAAGGATGTCATCCATTGGAGATTGGGGTGGATATGAGGGTTCATTATTTGGGAGAAAGGGTTCATGATAAGAGGGTGGTTCCTCACTCTCCATCTTTTTCACTTGTTGCACCACACACTTCGGTTCCTTGTTCTCAAATTGAGATTCTTTAGCCATGAGAGCTTTGGGTGCCATTTGGCTTACCGCTCAGTCCAATTGACGAAGGGTTGCTTGAAATTGATCTATTATTTCCTTGAGACAACCCCTTGACTCTTGCTCTGCTTGGATATCATAAGTAGGACTATAAGGCTCTTGGATTGATGGATATGGATGTGGTGTATATGGAGGTGGTTATTCTTGGGAGTAATTGGGTTGGAATTAGGGTGGATCTATGTATGGCTCATATGGCTCATAGGGTGGTTGATATTGTGGATATGAATTAGGGTCATAGGGGGTGTTTGGTGGTAAGGGGCTTGTGAGTATGGTGGTTCAAAGCTATGTTGAGGAGGGGGTTCATAGGCGTATGGTGGTGGTTGTTGATAATCAAAAGAGCGCTCACCATAGCCATTATCTTGATATGATTCTTGGAATGACTCTTGGTCATAGTATGTTGGCGGAGGCTGTTGCCAAGAGGGTTTATCAAATCCTTGTGGCTCCTTCCATCTTTGGTTGTCCCATCCTTGATGCATGTTCTCATTGTAATCTCCTCTCCCTGCAACATAATTGTAACCAGACTCAGCCAAAGTTGTGAGAGTTCATGGTAGCTAAAGGAAATAAAAACTAATAAAAATTGATGAAAATAAACTCCTAAAACTAGAAATACTAACAACAATATAAGATAAAATTTTGAAAAAGGTTTAAATTTTGAAAAGGTTTGATTTTTAAAATTTTAAATTTAAATTTTGAATTTTGAATTTTGAATTTTGGAATTTAAATATTGAAATTTGAAATTTGATTTTGAAATAAGATAAGATAAGATCTTGAAAAAGATTTGAATTTTGAAATTTAAAACTAAGATAAGATAAAAAAATTTTAAAATAAAAATCTGAATTTTTTTGTAATTTTCAAAAAAATCAATTAAAATAAAGAGAAAAGATATTTTTGAAATAAATGGGGAAAGAGAAAAACAATAAAATGACACTAAACATAGAATTTTTAGATCAAAGCAAAGAAAACAAACAAGAAAAATATTTACAATAACCAATAATAAGGCACACGTTTTTAATTCCCCGACAACGGCGCCATTTTGACGATCGGATTTCTATCAGTAAAGAATTTCACAAAAATATAATCGCGTTGTAAGTATAGTTTTTAAACCAACAGAAAATCCTTTCGTACAAAAGTTGTGGTTGTCACTTAAGCAAACCCAATAAAATTTATAAACCGAAGTATTCAAATCTCGGGTCGTCTTCTCAAGGAATTGTAGGGAGTATGATTTATTATTGGTTATGGAAAACAGTATTTTTGGGTTTTTGAAAGGTTTGAACAAGAGAAATAAATTGCAAGAAATTAAATTAATAACTAATAAAGCTCTTGGCAAGGTATGAGAACTGGAAGTTCTATCCTAGTTATCCTTATCAATTGTGATGAGAATTGGCTTTTGATCCCACTTGGTCAACCTCTAACTATGAAGGTATGTTAAGTGGATAAATCAATTTGATTCCTCATGTCCTAGTCAATTCCTGAGAAAAGACTAGAGTTAGGGGAATTCAAATCAATCAGCAAAGAATTCCAATTTTCAATCATCAACTGAGTTTGATAACTCAAGTGTCACCAATTACTCAACCAAAGCTATGAGTGTAAAAAGCTAAATTAAAATCATATATCTGAAATACCTCAAATTGCATAAAATATTCAAATCTAACATGAGAAGGTTCGTAAGCCAAATTAAAAAGATAAATAACAATTAAAGTAATACAATAAATAAAAGTAGAAAATAAATTAAAGGAACATTGAACGTGGAATGAAGAAGAAATAGCCTAAAACTAATAGAAATCCTAAATCCTAAATCCTAAGAGAGAGGAGAGAGCCTCTCTCTCTAAAAACTACATCTAAACCTAAAATTATGTATATGAGAAGTTGTATCTATTGTATGTTGAATTGATATATTTCCCTACTTTATAGCTTCTAATATGTGTTTTCTGAACCGAAAACTAGGTCAAAACACAGCCCAAAATCGCTGGGGACGAAATCTGCCACGCTAGTTTTTTTGCAGAACGATGTGTTCGTGTGATTCACGCGTGCGCGTCGTTTTTCTGTATGGCCACTATAGTAAGTTATATATCAAATCGAAGCCCCCGGAAGTTAGCTTTCCAACGCAACTAGAATCGCAGTATTTGGACTTCTGTAGCTCACGTTATGACCGTTTGAGTGCGAAGAGGTCAGGCTAAAAGCTTTGGCAATTCCTTCAATTTCTTGTATTCCTTCCACTTTTGCATGTTTCCTTTCCTTCCTCTGAGCCATTCCTGCCCTGTAATCTCTGAAATCACTTAACACACATATCATGGCATCGAATGGTAATAAGAGAGGATTAATATTAGCAAATATAAGGCCAAAGAAGCATATTTTCAATCATAGCATAAAATCAGGAAGGAGAATGTAAAGCCATGCATTTTGTATGAACAAGTGTATGAAAGATTGATAAAATCCACTCAATTGAGCACAAGATAAACCGTAAAATACCGGTTTATCAATACCACCAAAAAAACATGATGTGTTTTTGGTGTTACAAAGACTCGAAACCGAGTCATTAAAAAGGGAGAGTCTAATCACTTTAAGTGGTACTGTTTGGCCTGTTAATATTAATAGAGTAAAGTATTATTTTTTTCTCTAACATTTGGGATAAATTTCAAAGTTATCCCAGACGTTTAGATCATCTTAGTTAAGTCCTTAACGTTTTAAAATAGTTTTAATGTTGTCCTGCCATTAGTAATCAATTAACAGAATTGACGGTAGAAAAACATTGACTTTTGAAAATTAGGATTCAAATAGGATGAAAATGTTGGTGATAAAAATGAAATATTACTCTTAGAAGATTTTCAAGATTTTCACTCATACTTATGGTAAAAATATATAATTTATACTTTATTGTATATATACCATGCTTTTTTTCTTTCTTGAAAGTTTATCTACTAGTCATTCTACAAGCATTCTATATCTCCAGCGTGGCAGATTGTTCTGCTGCATGACTAGTTGTTGTTGAGAGTGTGCGTAGCCTATATCTCCAGCGTAGTAGATTTTTCTGCTGCATGAGTAGTTTTGGTTATTCCCTTCTCTGCTGTAGGAAGTGTGCAGGGCCTATATGCCTGGCGTAGTAGACTCCCTACTGCATGAGTGTGCAGGACATTATATCTCTGACATAGCAGATTTGCTGCTGCATCAGTGTGCAAGGCACTATATCTCTGGCGTGGCAAAAAATGCTACATCCGGAAGGATGTGTCGGGTTGGCATTTACGGACCAACAAATGACATCACGAGCCAATAGAATAGACATTCATCATATGCATCTCTTATGTGCTTGTTTGCTTTGATTACTTGAGTTTGCCTAATTGCATAACATGTCTACTTGCTTCTTGAATTACTTGTTATATATAATTACTACATATGTATTACTTGCTTGCATTAATTATGATTGTCTGGTGCTGAGGAGGTTAGGTAGGCGGTGGCAATGGGATCGCACAGAGGTTAGGTTGGTGAAGGCTGTGGGATACAGCGTGTGATTAGTATTAGTTAGAATCCTCCTAAGTTTAGATAACCCTATTTATGGTTTATAGTTTAAGTTCTTTATTTATTTATGGTTATTATAAGCTTGAATATCCGTATGCGATGTGAAGTTTTAGGATTGCCTCTGGCTTCCCATAACCTTACATCTTACATATGGGCACTGTTACCATACTGAGAACCTCCGGTTCTCATTCCATACTCTGTTGTTGTTTTTCAGATGCAAGTCGTAATTCACCTCGGTGAAATTGCGGATATGGTGACAGAGCGGAGTATGGTTCCTCCTTGGTTTATTTCTATTTTACTTTGTTATAGTTACTCTCACATCTTTTTGTATATTTAACTTTATGGCCTTAGAGGCTTACTTGAGAGATAAGTTGTATAAGCTGTTTTAACTTTAAAACTCTATAGATTCTATTTGTAACTAGTCGGCTTAAACTCCGCAAGCCGCGGCTAGTTCTCTATGATTATTATATTCTTATATCTATATATTTTCTATTCTTTTGAATCTATACCTTGTGTCTTGTGCATTAGCTTCGTGTGAACGTTTCGAATTTTGTAATTCTGTCTTTGAGCTTAATCCTTCATCGAGCTTCTAGAATATATTATTTCCTTCTATATATAAATATCTATAAACCTTAGAATTGTCGTAACCTTTGGTTAATCTTGGCTTTACGGCTAGAGGTAAGGCTTGGGGTAATTAGGGTGTAATAAAGCCTATTGGGATGACAAAGAGGAATGCAAGTAGGTGATCAAGGAAGGGTGGTCCGAGAAGGATAGTAATGGAGGCAGCTGGAGCATATTGATATATAATACAAAAAATTGCATTAAAAAGCTGAATGAGTGGAACAGGTCAAGTTTTAGAAGAGCAGACAAGGAGATTGCGAGATGGCAACTCAAGATTCAGCAACTCCAAAATTCTCTCTACACTGTTATTCAACAAAACCAAATCAACGAAGCAAAGCAAAAAATCAAAGAACTATGGAGTCAGGAAGAAAAGTTTTGGGCGCAAAAGGTAAGAATCAAATGGCTTAAGTAGGAAGATCACAATACGAGCTTTTTTCATGCTTCAACCATACAAAGATGGGATAGAAATCGCATTGACAAATTGAAAAATAATGAAGGTAATTGTGTTCAGAATTAGGAAGACATCTTGAGATTGGTTAAAGAGTACTATTCGAGGTTATATACTTCAAAGGGTACCATAAACATGAATGAGTGCATCAAATTATCCCTTGTAAAGTGACCGAAGCAATGAATAGTCATCTTTTAAAAGAAGTCACTGAAGAGAAAATTAAACAGGCTGTCTTTAGCATAGATAGTACTAGAGCACCTGGGCATGACGGTCTTAGCAGTCAATTTTATTAAAAACAATGGATACCACTAAAGAAGACATATGTGGGTTGTTAAAAACTTTTTTGAAGAAGGCCACATTCCCAAAGGGATTAATGAGACTCAAGTTGTTCTTATTCTAAAAATCAGGTAAGCAGAAACTCTCAATTACTTGAGGCCCATAAGCTGCTGCAATTATGTGTATAAAATCATATCAAAGGTGATGGTGGCTAGGCTCCGAGATATCATGGAAAAGATTGTATCTCCTATCCAAAGTATGTTCGTGAGTGAAAAATTTATCCAAGACAATATCGTCATTGTTCAAGAGGCTTTCCATAAGATTACCAACACAGGGAAGCATGCATCACAAGACCTAGGTATCAAGTTGGACATGAATGAAGCTTATGATAGGATGGAATGGAATTTTATACGAGAAGTGCTCAAGGCCTTTGGATTCCATCAAAAGTAGGTAAAACTTATCATGGAGTGCATTAGGAGCATGACATACAAGTTCAAAATAAATAGAACTCTTACCAAAAGGATTACGTCTCAGAGAAGGTTAAGACAGAAAAATCCTCTTTCACTCTATCTTTTTATTATTACATCTATTTTTTTATTCTAATGGATAATGCACTAAACAAAAATCTTATTGTTGGGGTTAAGTTAGCTCCTTCAGCATCAGTGATTATCCACTTGTTATTTGCTGATGAATGTATTATTTTTTCAGGAGCTAAGAAAGAAGAAATATACCAACTTGTCTAAATTTTAAACCAGTATATCTCAGCATCTGGCCAAATTATCAATTTAGAGAAATCAGGAATAATTTACGACAACCAAATTCCAATTCAAGTTAGAGTCAACATAGAGAAAATCCTTAAAATTTAAGCTTGGGACAACTCGAAAAAATACATAGGCTTATCATTGCAATGGGGTAGATCAAAAAGTAGATTGCTAGATTGGAAAATGAAAAAGGTGGATAGTAAGATTCAAGGGTGAAAAGAAAATATGTTAAATATAACACCCTGAAATTTTGAAAAATTAAATAATAAATTATTCATGATATATTATTTTATTTAAAGAAAATTATTTTCTTAAAAGTAATTAAATTAAATTTTATAATATTTTGAGTTTAAAATTCATTAAGATTTTTAAATAATTTTTATTATAAAGAGGTATTTTAAAACATGACATGACATGACATGTTCATTTAACCTTAATCACCATTCTTATCTTTCATTCTTTCTATTGAACATCACCGAATCATAAGGGAAAGAAAAGAAATTAAAGGAACAGAGGCCGTGGGTGAGGGAGGAAGCCGTGACTCCCTTTGATCTTCTGGTTCCGATTTCTTGTGATCTGTAACACCCATAAAAAAAATCTAATCCAGTAAAAGTGTTTACATTCTTCTCTTTTACACATTGGTGCTACTTTTGTTCTGTGAAAGCTGACGGTGACATAGCTCTCCTTTTTTTTGAGATTGGCCAATTGGAGTTCTAGGAGGCACAGACGATTTCTGACGCTTTTTTTAGCAGTTCGGTCAGAAAGCTTCTCCAGAGGTTCCGTTGTTGTGATTTATGCATGGAGGTAGGGTTTTGTAATTCTATAATAATTAAATGTGAATTTTATAAGTGAATGTTGGTTTGATTGATTATTATTGAGTTTGATTGAGTTTTATGATAAAATGTTGTTGAATTATTCTTGTTGTTTGTAAATAGTGGTTCGGCCATGAAAAATAGCCTAGCTAGGGTTATTTTGATGATTTTGGGCTGTTGTGAATGAGAATTGTTGATTAAAATTGATGAGGTTTGATGGTCGAGAGATTAAATGAAGAGCGGTGAAAAATCGATAATAGTAAAGTTTAAAAGACGAACTTAAAACTCAAGCGAAAAACTTGAAGAATTTTAGAAATGAGATTCAGTCCTTTGATAAAGTTATGATAAGGGAATTAAGATTTATATTTAAATTTGAAATAATAATTTAGTAAAAATTGAAGTTAGTTTTATAATTATATACGTTTTTGGGGTATTTTAGGTAATAGTTAAGAAGTTCAGGGGGTAAAATAGGTATTTTATAGAAGATTTAATATTATTTTGGTAATTATATTATATGTAAGAATATTTTAATAAATTATAAAATGTGTTGGGGTAAGAATATAAATATTTTAGGAAGTTCAAAGATACAGAATAATTTATAAAAAATTAAGAACAAAGCTTAAGTTAATAAGTTTTCAGTAAAGAAGAAAATTATTATTATTATTATTAATTTAGTAAGATTATTATTAATATATTTTTGAAATATATTATATATTAGTATTTTATTTAAAATATATTATTTTATTTATGACATAAAAGGATAAGCAGAAAATTATCTTAAAAGATTTGAAAAGACAAATCTAAATTAAGAACCTTGGATACTCTTTTCATAAGACACTTAGGGAAAGGCAAGGGAATAATGCGAAAATAATTTATATTGTAAAATGATAAGAAAGAAAAGAAAGAAAGATAGAACGAAAAGAAAAAGAGATAAGCAAAGATATGGTGGTGAGTCCACCGAGATTTTCTTCCATAGATAAATTGGCCAATCCAAGGGATGGTCGCACCTATAAGACAGAGGTTGCTTACAGAGATTATCGATACATACATTGGGCAGAGAGAGCCTCACCTGTAAGACCGAGATTACTTACAGAGGTTATGTTTGCATACATCGGCTCAAGAGAGTCGCACCTGTAAGACAGAGGTTGCTAAGTTAAGTGGAAAAATAATTCAATAAATAACAAAGAATAAAAGAATTAAAATAATAAAAGAAACTAAAGAACCTCAGTCACATGAGAGCAGAGAATATAAGAGAAGAGAATGTATTAATTAAAGGGATCTCTACCACAGTAGAGTAGAGAGCAAAGATTGACAAGAAATTGAGTACTGTTTGGGCTTTAGTGCCAAGTGTCCAGTGAAAACGACGATACGTAACACTCACTTGATACTATAAGGACGGCGATACGTAACACTCATTGGAGATCGGAAGGAAGGTTTTCCCATGAGGACGGCGATGTATAACGATCGTGGAGGGGATGTTGGCTGAGATAAGGACGGCGGTACGAAACGCTTATCTCAGGGCCACTGTCGGGAATCGGACAACAAACTGACACATGAGTTCATGGCCTGTATAGGACTAGACATGCATCATACTTGTTTGCGCATACTTGTTGTGATTGTAATTGGATTCTGTGTTCTATAATGATTGAATTGGATTGTACTTTGTTGACTGTTATTGCTGACCAAACTATGTAAAATGAATATAACTCTACACCCCAACTCTACTAAGAACTCCCTAGTTCTTACTCTCTATTTTCACCGCTTTCAGCTACAGGTGCGAAGGCTTAGTATGGAGCTGCAGGAGCATAGAATATTATTTTCACAAGTTGAGTTAGAATTTATTTTTCCCTCGTCATTTATTATTTTGGTTTTATAAGGGTAGGATTTGTTTTGAGAATTTTGAAATAAGTCTATGTATATATTGTTATGTGAATATATATATATATATATATAATCTTCATGATTACATGTTTTAAAGTACAAACTTTTTGCTTGCTTGGTTAAAACCTTGGTTTGTATTCGCAAAGACTCAATATTAAATAAATATAGTATAAAATTAAAAGGGTTAGAGGTGAATAATACCAGAACTTTTAGTACGATTATGAGATGCTAAAAGTTAGGGTGTTACATTATAATTTCAGAACAGTTCGTTCCTGTTAGAGCCTTGGGAATGAACTAACTGTATATCATTGCATACTCTGAGTGTCTGTCATGATATTAGGTCTGACCAACTTAATACTGATGATTTGTCTATATGGGAACACTAATGGATTATCACAGACGAAATAAAAATAATAGGTTATACAAATCACAAGGTTTGAAAATGCTAGAAGTTACTTTTCAAAGGTCCGTTCAGTTTTGACTTACGATTCTTGACGCAAGAGTTGGCACATTGTTTCTTGTTTTACCATTTTCTTTGGAGTTCTTTATTTCGGATACCTTCCCTAAACCATGCTTTATTCTCTTTCGATCATATTTCATCTTTTACATATATCTTTTTGATCATGTTTTTAACTGTCCACTTGAACCATTTGGAACATCTATCTTTGTTATAGTTTGGTGTCAATGTCACTTTTATTTTCTTTATGCTTAAAAATTGAACATGTCAAAATTTTTTTTTTTTGGCATGATTGAAAAGCGAGACTAATGTGAATCTCTTTCATCTTATATCAATTTTTAAGGACAAAAATTTTTATAGGGTAAATGAGATATAATACTCTAAAATTTTAAAAAATTAAATAATGAATTATTCATGATTTATTATTTTATTTAAAAAAAATTATTTTCTTAAAAGTAATTAAATTAAATTTTACAATACTTTAAATTTAAAGTTTATTAAGATTTTTAAATAATTTTTATTATAAAGAGATATTTTGAAAAAATTAAAAAAAGTATTATTATTATTATTATTATTATTAAACAAAAAGAATAAAGAAAGCTAACGTGGCTAATAATGTATACATATATTTATATAAACATGACACGTTCACTGAACCTTAATCACCATCCTTATCTTTCATTCCTTCTATTAAACATCACTGAATCATAAGGGAAAGAAAAGAAAGGAACAAAGACCGTGGGTGAGGAACGTGACTCCCTTTGATCTCTCGGTTTCAATTTTTCGTAATTCATAATTTCAACGAAAAAATTTAATCCAATAAAAGTGTTTGTATCATTTTTTTTATACGTTGGCGTTATTTTTGTTTGGTGGAAGCTGACGGTGACATAACTCTTCTTTCTCTTGAGTTCGGCCAATTAGAGTTTTAGAAGGCACAGACAATTTTTGACGTTTTTTTCTTCAACAGTTCGATTAAAAAGCTTTTCTAGAGATTCCGTTGTTGTAATTTAAGTACAGAGGTAGGGTTTGGTAATTTTATAATAATTAAATGTGAATTTTATAAGTGAATGTTGGTTTGATTGATTATTGTTGAGTTTGATTGAGTTTTATAATGAAATGTTGTTGAATTATTTTTGTTGTTTGTAAATTGTGGTTCAGCCATGAAAAACAGCCTAGCTAGGGTTATTTTGATGATTTTGGGCTATTGTGAATGAGAATTATTGATTAAAATTGATGAGGTTTGATGATCGAGATATTAAATGAAAAGCGGTGAAAAATCAGTAATAGTAAAGCCTAAAAGACGGAGTTAAAACTCAAGCGAAAATCTTAAAGAATTTTGGAAATGAGATTCAGTCCTTTGATAAAGTAAGGATAAGGGAATTAAGATTTATATTTGAGATTGAAATATTAATTTAATAAAAATTGAAGTTAGTTTTGTAATTATATACATTTTTGGGGTATTTTGAATAATAGTTAAAAGTTCAAGGGATAAAATGAGTATTTTATAAAAGATTCAAGGTTATTTTGGTAATTATATAATGTGTAAGAATATTTTAATAAATTATAAAATGTGTTGGGATAAGAATATAAATATTTTAGGAAGCTCAAAGATACAGAATAATTTATAAAAGATTAAGAACAAAGCTTCAGTTAATAAGTTTTTGGTAATGAAAAAAATTATTATTGCTATTAATTTATTAAGATTATTATCAATGTATTTTTGAAATATATTATATATTAGTATTTTATTTAAAATATATTTTTTATTTATGACATACTAAAAAGGTAAGCAGAAAACTGTCTTAAAAGATTTAGAAAGACAAATATAAATTAAGAACCTTGGATACTCTTTCCATAAGACACTTAGGGAAAGGCGATTGAATAATGCGAAAACAATTTATATTCTGAAATAATAAGAAAGAAAAGAAAAGAAAGAAAGAACGAAAAGAAAATGAGATAAGCAAAGATATGGTGATGAGTCCATTGAGATTTGCTTCCAGAGATACATCGGCCTATCCAGGGGATGGTCTCACCTATAAGACAGAGGTTGCTTACAGAGGTTATCGATACATACATTGGTCAGAGAGAGCCTCACCTATAAGACCGATGTTGCTTACAGAGGTTATGTTGGCATACATCAGCTCAAGAGAGTCGCACATGTAAAACAGAGGTTGCTTATAGAGGTTATGGCACTGAAAGCCAAACTCAGACAAAGGTTGCTAAGTTAAGTGGAAATATAATTCAAGAGATAAATACCAAATCGATGTCCGAAAGATTCTGGCGCTGATAAAATGCAACCTGAGTTTTGTTATTGACAAAATAGTATTTGAAAGATTTTAAAATTTGACAAGCGTACCAACGAGTTCGCCGGAGCATATCTCCGACAAGCACAATGCTGACATGGCCACTACATTTTGATGACATGGCAAAATCCCTCTCCTACCCTAATCCTTCCCCTCCAAAGCACTTTCCCTTCCCCCTCCCCAATGCACTCCCCCCTTCCCCTTCCCGAATGCACTATCCCCCCTCCCCAATTCTAATCCTTCCCTCCCCCTCCCCAATTCAAATCCTTCCCTCCCCTTCCCTAACCCTAATCCCCCTCTCCAATGCACTTTTCCCTTCCTCAATCTAAAATCTCCCCTTCTGAACCCTAATTCCTTTCCCTTGCCCCTTTGAACCTTAATCTCCTTCCCAACACACTGTCTCACATTCTCAACTTACTCTCCCCCAAAACGGCCGTGGAACTCAACCTTTTCAGTCTTACAATGTCACAGACACCACACTGTCGTCATCTCGTCATCGGGTCTTCTGCGTCTGCCAGCGTCGTTTGTCTCCTTCGTCGACATTGTGTCATTTGTGCGCCTTCACTGCTGTTGCCTTCACTGCTTGTATCTACTTGCTGCTTGGCCCCAGTCGCTGCCCTGCCTCCTTGGTCTGTGTTCCATTTTGGCTATGTCGTGTCGTGCTTCCTCTGTCTCTAATATTCTTCTTCTGTTCTTGTCTAAATATGCTTCTTACTTTGGTGGTGTCTGTATTAAGTTTTATTTTATATTATTTTATTTTGATTATTGTATATGAATTTGTTTGTTTTCTCTGAGTTTTATTATTATTAATCTTTTTGAATGGTAAATTAACTTAAAAATTTGGAAAAATTCATGATTTGGGATAATTTTGTTGATGTTAAAATTGTTGTTGCTGTGAGTGGTGGTATTAAAGGAGGGAGAGAGGAGTGTGCGTTGGGGAAGGGACAATGGTGGGGATTGTTATTGCTGTTGATATTGAAATTGTTGTTGCTCCAAGTGGTGGGGTTGAAGGAGGGAGTGGTAGTGTGCTTTGGGAAGGGAGAGTGGTGGATGTTGAGGTTTCTGCGGTTAGTGGTGTTGAGGGAGAAAGGGGGGAGTGTACATTGGAGAGGTGGTTGTGATGTGGCGGGGGCTGCGATGGGGAGAAGTGTGCGTTGGGGATGGGGTTGTGACGAGGAGGGAGAGGGAAGGGGGTAGTGTCGTTGGGGAGGTGGCTTTGGGGGTGGTTTGCCAAGTCACCAAAACACAGTGGCCACGTCAGCATTTTGCTTGCCGGAGATTTTCTCCAGCGAGCTTGGGGGCACGTTTGTCAAATTTTAAAATTTTTTAGGGACTATTTTGTCAATAACAAAAGTCAGGTACCATTTTGTCAGCGTTAGAATGTTTTAAATACTGATTTGGTATTTACCTCTATAATTCAATAAATAACAAAGAATAAAAGAGATGAAATAATAAAAGAAACAAAAGAACCTCAGTCATATGAGAGCAGAGAATATAAGAGAAGGGAATGTATTAATTAAAGGGATCTCTACCGCAGTAGAGTAGAGAGCAAAGATTGAAAAGAACTTGAGTGCTGTTTGGGCCTTAGTGCCAAATGTCCAGTGGAGACGGCAATACGTAACGCTCACTTGATACTATAAGAACGGCTCAATGAGGATGGCGATATGTAACGCTAACTGGAGACCGGAAGGAAGGTTTTCCCATGAGGACGGCAATGTGTAACACTCGTGGAGGGGACGTTGGCTGAGATCAGGATGGCGGTTTGATGAGCGGATATTTTATACGCTTTTTGGGAGTAATTTCATGTAGATTTTAGTATGTTTTAATTAGTTTTTAATAGAATTTTATTAGTTTTTAAACAAAAATCATATTTCTGGACTTTACTATGAGTGTGTGTATTTTTCTGTGATTTCAGGTATTTTCTGGCTGAAATTGAGGAAGCTGAGCAGAAATCGGACTTAGGCTGAAAAAGGACTGCTGATGCTGTTGGATCCTGACATTCCTGCACTCGAAATGGATTTTCTGGAGCTACAGGAGTCCAATTGGCGCGCTCTCAATGGCGTTGGAAAGTAGACATCCAGGGCTTTCCAGCAATATATAATAGTCCATACTTTGCACGAAGATTGACGACGTAACTTGGCGTTGAACGCCAAGTACATGCTGCTGTCTGGAGTTAAACGCCAGAAAAACGTCATGATCCGGAGTTGAACGCCCAAAACACGTCATAACTTGGAGTTCAACTCCAAGAAAAGCCTCTACTCGTGGATAGCTTTAGTCTCAGCCCCAGCACACACCAAGTGGGCCCCAGAAGTGGATTTCTACACCAACTATCTTAGTTTACTCATATTCTGTAAACCTAGGTTACTAGTTTACTATTAAAAACAACTTTTAGTGAATTATTCTGTACCTCATGACATTTTCAGATCTGAATTACATACTTTTTGACGGCATGAGTCTCTAAACTCCATTGTTGGGGGTGAGGAGCTCTGCAGCGTCTCGATGAATTAATACAATTCCTTTAATTTCCATTCAAACACGCTTGTTCTTATCTAAGATGTTCATTCGCGCTTAATTATGGAGAAGGTGATGATCCGTGACACTCATCGCCTTCCCCAAACCATGAACGTGTGCCTGACAACCACCTCCGTTCTACATTAGACTGAATGAGTATCTCTTAGATTCATTACGCAGAATCTTCGTGGTATAAGCCGGATTGATGGCGGCATTTATGAGAATCCGGAAAGTCTAAACCTTGTCTGTGGTATTCCGAGTAGGATTCTGGGATTGAATGACTGTGACGAGCTTCAAACTCCTGAAGGCTGGGCGTTAGTGACAGACGCAAAAGAATCAATGGATTCTATTCCAACCCGATTGAGAACCGACAGATGATTAGCCGTGCTGTGACAGAGCATAGGAACGTTTTCACTGAGAGGATGGGAGGTAGCCACTGACAACGGTGACACCCTACATAGAGCTTGCCATGGAAGGGACTTTTCGTGTGTTGAAGGAATTCAAGGAAGAGTTGAAGTTCAAAGGACAAAGCATCTCCAAAACTCCAACATATTTCTCATTACTGCACAACAAGTAACACTGTTATTCTCTTTTATTTTTATAATCAAATCTAGTAATTTCACTTTTAATCCTATTGGCCTCCTGACTAAGAATAATAAAATAAATATAGCTTGCTTCAAACCAATAGTCTCCGTGGGATCGACCCTTACTCACGTAAGGTATTACTTGGACGACCCAGTGCACTTGCTGGTTAGTTGTGCGGATTACAAATTCGTGCACCAAGTTTTTGGCGCCGTTGCCGGGGAATATTCGAGTTTGAACAACTAAAAGTTTATTTTATTTCTTAGATTAGGAATAATTTATTTTTATTTTTATTGTTATAGAGTCATTAAATCTTGATAGGATAGTTTCTTTTCAAAAATTTCTTTTCAAAATTTATTATTTTTCTTTTAATTAATTGCTAATTTTCGTGAGTTTAGTGTCTTGTTCTAAGTTTGGTGTCAATTGCATATCTCATATTTTTCTTTAAAATTTTCGACTTGTGTGCTTTGTTCTTCATTGATCTTCAAGTTGTTCTTGCTTATTTTTCTTGTTTGATCTTGAGTTTTTCTTGCTTTGTGTCTTTTCTTGTTTCACTTGTGTTCTTTTTAAAGCATTAATTGGAATATCTAGAACAAGTGTTACATTTATTCCCAATTGGCTAGAGTATTGGTTTATATTCTTGATAATTGGGTATACGCTTTGAAACCTTTTTCAAAAATAATTTTTCTTGATTTAATCTTGTGCCAAACTCTAAGTTTGGTGTTTTCTTGTTAATCTTTCTTTAATTTTCGAAAATTTGTCTTGGTTTTCTAAAAATTTTAAGTTTGGTGTTCTTTCTTTTGTTCTTGGTGTTCTTGTGAATCTTCAAGGTGTTCTTGAGTTTTTCTTGTGTCTTGATCTTAAAATTTTTAAGTTTGGTGTTCCTTGGTGTTTTCCCTCCAAAAATTTTCGAAAATAAGGAGCATTAGATCTAAAAATTTTTAGTCTTGTGTCTTTTGTGTGTTTTTCTCTTTCATCACAAAATTCAAAATTCAAAAAAAAAATTTATATTTTCTAACTAATTTTGAACTTCTCTTTTCGAAAATTTTATATAAAAATTCAAATTTCAATTTCAAAATATTTCCAATTTCTTTTATTTATTTCGTTTTTTTTATTTTATTTTATAAAAATTAATTCAAAAGAAAAAAAAATAATAAAAAAAATATAAAATAAAAAAATCAACATATAAATTATCCCTTGTATTCCATCATGGAAGCAAGTAGGAATGAACAGTCCAAGAGGACTCTGGGGTCATATGCTAACCCCACTACTGCTTCATATGGGAGTAGTATCTGTATACCCTCCATTGGAGTTAGTAGCTTTGAGTTGAATCCTCAGCTCATTATCATGGTGCAGCAAAACTGTCAGTATTCTGGTCTTCCACATGAAGAACCTACAGAATTTCTGGCACAATTTTTGCAAATTGCTGACACAGTACATGATAAGGAAGTGGATCAGGATGTCTACAGATTATTACTGTTTCCATTTGCTGTAAAAGATCAAGCTAAGAGGTGGTTAAATAACCAGCCTAAGAACAGCATAAAAACATGGAAGCAGCTGTCAGAAAAATTCCTGAATCACTATTTCCCTCCAAAACGGATGACACAGCTAAGGCTAAGCATCCAAGGCTTCAAACAAGGAGATAATGAATCCCTTTATGACGCCTGGGAGAGATACAGAGAGATGCTAAGAAAATGCCCCTCTGAAATGTTTTCAGAATGGGTGCAATTAGACATTTTCTACTATGGGCTTACAGAAAAAGCTCAGATTTCTCTAGACCACTCAGCTGGTGGATCTATACATATGAGAAAAACAATTGAAGAAGCTCAAGAGCTTATTGATACAGTTGCCAGAAATCAACATCTGTACCTAAGCAGTGAATCTTCCATGAAAGAAGAAGCTAAAACAATAACTGCAGAACTCAGTCCAGTGGATCAGGCTAATGAATTCAATCAGCAATTAGATTTTTTAACTCAGCAGCTAACGGAATTCAAGGAAATATTACAGGAAACAAGAATGGCTAACAGGAATATGGAAGTACAATTAAAGCAGACAGAAAAGCAACTGTCAAAACAAATAACAGAAGAATGCCAAGCAGTTCAATTAAGAAGTGGGAAAACATTGGATACCTCACTTCAAGGCAGCAGGAAACCAAGAAATGAACAGGTGGATACTCAAAATCCCTCTGAGGACAATCAGAGCCCAAAGAGGAATAAAGCTGGCGCTGAACGCCCAGACCATGCTCATTCCTGGCGTTCAACACCAGAAACAAGCATGAATCCGGCGTTGAACGCCCAAAGGGAGCATGGTTCTGGCGTTCAAACGCCAGTAACAAACAAGGAAGTGGCGTCTAACGCCACTCCAGCTCCCACCACTGGCATTCAAATACCAGTGGGAAATCAGTCACATACAAGTGCTGATAACAACCTTTCTAAAAAGGCTTCCCAACCCACTTCTGTAGGTAATAAACCTGCAGCAACTAAGGTTGAGGAATACAAAGCCAAAATGCCTTATCCTCAAAAACTCCGCCAAGCGGAACAGGATAAGCAATTTGCCCGCTTTGCAGACTATCTCAGGACTCTTGAAATAAAGATTCCGTTTGCAGAAGCACTTGAGCAAATACCCTCTTATGCTAAGTTCATGAAAGAGATCTTAAGTCATAAGAAGGATTGGAGGGACACTGAAAAAGTTTACCTCACTGAAGAATGCAGTGCAGTCATTTTGAAAAGCTTACCTGAGAAGCTTAAAGATCCTGGGAGCTTTATGATACCATGCACATTAGAGGGCACTTGCACAAAGCAAGCTTTATGTGATCTTGGGACAAGTATCAACCTAATACCTGCATCTACTATTAGAAAGCTTGGTTTAACTGAAGAAATCAAACCAACCAGGATATGTCTTCAACTTGCTGATGGCTCCATTAAATACCCATCAGGCGTGATTGAAGACATGATTGTCAAGGTTGGGCCATTTGCCTTTCCTACTGACTTTGTGGTGCTGGAAATGGAGGAGCACAAGAGTGCAACTCTCATTCTAGGAAGACCTTTCCTAGCAACTGGCCGAACCCTCATTGACATCCAAAAAGGGGAAGTAACCTTGAGAGTCAATGAGGAGGAGTTCAAGTTGAATGTTGTCAAAGCCATGCAACATCCAGACACCCCAAATGACTGCATGAGTGTTGATATTATTGACTCTCTGGTAAGAGAGGTCAATATGGCTGAGAGTCCCGAATCAGAGCTAGAGGACATCTTTAAAGACGTCCAGCCTAATCTGGAGGAGTCAGAGAAAATAGTAGAACCTCTGAAAATCCCTCAGGAAGAGGAGAAACCTCCTAAACCCGAGCTCAAACCATTACCACCTTCCCTAAAATATGCATTCTTGGGAGAAGGTGATACCTTTCCTGTAATCATAAGCTCTACCTTAGAGCCACAGGAAGAGGAAGCACTGATTCAAGTGCTAAAGACACACAAGACAGCTCTTGGGTGGTCCATCAGTGATCTTAAGGGCATTAGCCCAGCTAGATGCATGCACAAGATCCTACTGGAGGGTGACGCCAAGCCAGTGGTTCAACCACAAAGGCGGCTGAACCCAGCCATGAAGGAAGTAGTGCAGAAAGAGGTCACTAAATTACTAGAGGCTGGGATTATTTATCCTATTTCTGACAGCCCCTGGGTGAGCCCTGTCCAAGTCGTCCCTAAGAAAGGTGGCATGACAGTGGTTCATAATGAAAAAAATGAACTGGTTCCTACAAGAACAGTTACTGGGTGGCGCATGTGTATTGATTACAGAAGACTCAATACAGCCACCAGAAAGGATCATTTTCCTTTACCATTCATAGACCAGATGTTAGAAAGACTAGCAGGTCATGAATACTACTGCTTCCTGGATGGATATTCGGGTTATAATCAAATTGCAGTAGATCCCCAGGATAAGAAGAAAACGGCATTCACATGCCCATCTGGAGTATTTGCATACAGAAGGATGCCATTTGGGCTATGCAATGCACCTGCAACCTTTCAGAGGTGCATGCTCTCAATCTTCTCTGATATGGTGGAAAAATTTTTGGAAGTCTTTATGGATGACTTTTCAGTGTTTGGAGACTCATTCAGCTCCTGCCTTAACCATTTAGCACTGGTTTTAAAGAGATGCCAAGAGACCAACCTGGTTTTAAACTGGGAAAAGTGTCACTTTATGGTGACTGAAGGAATTGTCCTTGGGCACAAAATCTCAAACAAGGGAATAGAGGTGGATCAAGCTAAAGTGGAAGTAATTGAAAAATTACCACCACCCACCAATGTTAAGGCAATCAGAAGCTTTTTGGGGCATGCAGGATTCTACAGGAGGTTTATAAAGGATTTTTCAAAAATCGCCAAACCTCTAAGCAACCTGCTAGCTGCTGACACGCCATTTATCTTTGATAAAGAGTGTCTGCAGGCATTTGAGACCCTGAAAGCTAAATTGGTCTCAGCACCAATCATCTCTGCACCAAACTGGGCATTGCCATTTGAATTAATGTGTGATGCCAGTGACCATGCCATTGGTGCAGTGTTGGGACAAAGGCATGACAAGCTTCTGCACGTCATTTACTATGCCAGCCGTGTTTTAAATGATGCACAGAAAAATTACACAACCACAGAAAAAGAGCTACTTGCAGTGGTTTACGCCATTGACAAATTCAGATCCTATCTAGTAGGATCAAAAGTGATTGTGTATACAGATCATGCGGCTCTTAAATATCTACTCACAAAGCAGGATTCAAAACCCAGACTTATAAGATGGGTGCTGCTCCTGCAGGAGTTTGACATAGAAATAAGAGACAGAAAAGGGACAGAGAATCAAGTAGCAGATCACCTGTCCCGAATAGAACCAGTGGAAGGGGCGTCCCTCCCTCTCACTGAGATTTCTGAAACCTTTCCGGATGAGCAACTCTATGCCATCCAGGAAGTGCCATGGTTTGCAGACATTGCAAACTACAAGGCAGTGAGATTTATACCCAAAGAGTACAGTAGACAGCAAATAAAGAAGCTGATCACGGATGCAAAGTATTATCTTTGGGATGAGCCGTATCTCTTTAAGAGATGTGCAGACGGAGTAATCCGTAGATGTGTGCCTAAGGAAGAAGCACAGAAGATCCTATGGCACTGCCATGGATCACAGTATGGATGACACTTTGGAAGTGAGCGAACAGCCACAAGAGTCCTCCAAAGTGGCTTCTACTGGCCTACTCTCTATAAAGACTCCCGAGTGTATGTACTTAATTGTGACAATTGCCAAAGATCCGGCAATCTACCTCACAGTTACGCCATGCCTCAGCAAGGGATCTTAGAGATTGAGTTGTTTGATGTATGGGGCATTGACTTCATGGGACCCTTCCCACCATCATACTCAAACACTTATATTCTGGTGGCAGTGGATTATGTATCCAAATGGGTGGAGGCTATTGCAACACCCACCAATGACACTAAAACAGTGTTAAAATTCCTCCAGAAACACATCTTCAGCAGATTTGGTATCCCTAGAGTGCTAATTAGTGATGGGGGCACTCATTTCTGCAATAAACAGCTTTATGCTGCTCTGGTCCGTTATGGAGTTAGCCACAGGGTAGCTACTCCATATCATCCACAAACTAATGGGCAAGCTGAAGTCTCAAATAGAGAGCTCAAAAGAATCCTGGAACGGACTGTAATTAACCGTAGAAGGGATTGGGCAAGAAGCTTGGATGATGCTCTGTGGGCATACAGAACAGCATTCAAGACCCCCATAGGGACCTCTCCATACCAGCTTGTGTATGGAAAGGCATGTCACTTGCCAGTGGAACTGGAACACAAGGCCTATTGGGCAACCAGATTCCTGAACCTTGATGCCAAGCTAGCCGGAGAAAAACGATTGCTCCAGTTAAATGAGCTAGAGGAATTTAGACTCAATGCTTTCGAAAATGCAAAGATTTACAAAGAGAAAGCGAAAAAATGGCATGATAAGAAATTGTCATCCAGAGTCTTTGAACCGGGGCAGAAAGTTCTGCTATTTAACTCTAGGCTCAAATTATTCCCCGGGAAATTAAAATCCCGGTGGAGAGGTCCATATGTCATTACAAACGTATCACCATATGGATACATAGAGCTTCAGGATAATGACTCTAACAAAAAGTTCATTGTTAATGGACAAAGAGTCAAACATTATCTTGAAGGCAATTTTGAGCAAGAATGCTCAAAACTGAGACTTAATTAAAACTCAGTAATGATCCAGCTAATGACATTAAAGAAGCGCTTGCTGGGAGGCAACCCAGCCATTTACAAAGTTTATTTACTAATTAAATAAATTTTCTTTTTTTTACAGGTATATGTCCAAGTATCTTCAAAGGGTAAAAATAGCAATTAATTGGATTCACAGAGTTATAAGGGAAATTGGAAGCTCACTGGCGTGAAAAAGCCAGTAAGAAACATTTTGGGCGTTGAACGCCCAAAAGAAGCACCCACTGGGCGTTCAACGCCAGTAAGGGTAGCCTTCTGGGCGTTAAACGCCAGAAAGGAGCATCTTCTGGGCGTTAAACGCCAGAAAGAAGCACCTTCTGGGCGTTTAACGCCAGATTGACAGCATCCTGGGCGTTTAGAAAAACGCTCAGTAACAAAGGACTTCCTGGCGTTCAACGCCAGAAAGATGCATCAGCTGGGCGTTGAACACCCAGGAGAAGCAACATTTGGGCGTTAAACGCCCAAACCATGCAGCAGTTGGGCGTTTAACGCCAGGATGGTGGGGAGGAGGTAAATTTCGTTTCTTTTCACAAATTTCTTAATTTTTATGTTCCAATTCATAATTTCTTGCATAAACATATTTTAAATTATCATCCCTCAATTCAAATTAGTGTTCTAAAAATTCTAATTTCTAAAATCCCTTTTTCAATAATATCAAATGTATCTTAATCCATAAAGACAAATTATTTTTCAATCCAATCAAACTCTTTTAAAAAATTTTTTTCAAAACTCAATTATATCTTTAAAAATCTTTTTCAAAATTAAAAATTCAAATCTATCTTTTTAAATATGATTCATATCTTTCTTTTTTTTTAAACTATATCTTTTTCTTATCATATCTATCTTTTATAAATCATATCTTCTATCTTATCTTTTTCTTATTTTCGAAAATTTCCCACCCCCTCCCCATATATTGTGTTCGGCGTCCCACTCTTCATCACCTTGCCACACTTGCTCTCTTCCTATCCCTCTTCTTTCTTCTCTTTTGCTTGAGGACAAGCAAAGCTCTAAGTTTGGTGTGATTTTCCGTGATCACAAAAATATACTCATCAAATTCATGGCCCCTAGAGGAAAGCAACCCACCCAAAGGGGCAAGAAAGAGAGTGCTCCAAAGCCCCTTTGGAATCAAGGGAAGTTCTTAACTAAAGAACATTCAGATCATTATTACAAAATAATGAGTCACAGATCAGTGATCCCGGAAGTCAAATTTGATCTGAAAGAAGATGAATATCAAGAGATTCAAGAGCAAATTCGAATCAGGAATTGGGAAATTCTGACCAATCCTGAAACGAAAGTAGGAAGAAACATGGTTCAGGAGTTCTATGCCAATTTATGGCAGACAGACAGGCAGAGAATAATTGGAGCTGCTCTCTATGACCATCGGACCTTAGTCAGAGGAAAGATTGTTCATACTCATCCTGACAAGATCAGGGAAATTTTTAAGATTCCTCCACTGAAAGATGATCCAGACTCCTTTAACAGGAGAATGATGAGGGTAAACAAAGGTCTAGACAAGATTCTAGAGGACATATGCATCCCTGAAGCCAGGTGGACTACCAGCACCACTGGCGCCCCAATTCAACTCAAAAGAGAAGATCTAAAACCAGTAGCCAGAGGCTGGCTGGATTTCATTGGGCGTTCCATATTGCCCACCAGCAACCGTTCTGAAGTAACCATCAAAAGAGCTGTCATGATTCACTGCATCATGTTGGGAAAAGAGGTAGAAGTCCATCAACTGATCTCATGTGAGCTATATAAAATAGCAAACAGGAATTCTAAGGACGCCAAATTGGCCTATCCAAGCCTAATTTCTATGCTCTGCAAAGATGCCGGAGTGAAGATGGGAATAACAGAGTATATTTCAGTTGAGAGACCAATCACTGGAATATCAATGGTCAGACAACAGCAACAAGATGATTCTGCCAAGAGGAGAGCACAGGAAGCCCTTCCAGAACTACCTCAATTCGAATACTGGGAACATCTTGAGGCTTCTATTTCCAGATTGCAAGAAGCTATGGACCAAATAAAGGAAGAACAGAACAATCAAGGTAGCATGCTTTGCAAACTGCTTAAGGAACAAGAAGAGCAAGGGCGTGATCTAAGGGAGCTAAAGCGCCAAAAATTAATCCTTGAAAAGCACCCCACAGATTAGAGGGACATCTACTCCTCAAAACAACAGGTTGCTGAGTTCCAATTTTTCTGCTTTAACTTAGTGATAGTAGTATTATAGAAATTTACCTTAGGAGATATTTAGTATTAGTAATTAGTATGTCTATTTTGATTTTATTTCCAATTAAGCTATAATTTATTTTTCTCATCATCATCAGGCATAAATAAAGTAGTAGAATTTTTTTTAGAATAAAGAAGTAATCTATATTTTTTTTGAGTTCTTAGTAATAAAAACTATAATTAATTATGTGTGGTGGCAATACTTTTTGTTCTTTGAATGAATGCTTGAACAGTGCATGACTTGTACTTTGAATTTGATGAATATTGGCTCCTGAAAGAATGAGGAACACGAAAAATATTATTGGTGATCTGAAAAATCATGAAATTGATTCTTGAAGCAAGAACAAGCAGTCAAAAAAAAAAGGAGCAATAGAAAAAGCCACGAGCCCTTAAAACCAAAAGGCAAGGGTAAAAAGGATCCAAGGCTTTGAGCATCAATGGATAGGAGGGCCCAAGATCCAGGCCTAAGCGGCTAAACCAAGCTGTCCCTAACCATGTGCTTGTGGCATGCAGGTCCAAGTTACAAACTTGAGACTGAGTGGTTAAAGTCGTGATCCAAGGCAAACAGAGTGTGCTTAAGAGCTCTGGACACCTCTGACTGGGGACTTTAGCAAAGCTAAGTCACAATCTGAACAAGGTTCACCTAGTCATGTGTATGTGGCATTTATGTATCTGGTGGTAATACTGGAAAACAAAGTGCTTAGGGCCACGGCTAAGACTCATAAAATAACTGTGTTCAAGAATCAACATGCTACACTAAGAGAGTCAATAATACTATCTGAATTCTAAGTTCCTATGGATGCCAATCATTCTGAAATTCAAGGGATAAAGGGAGATGCCAAAACTGTTCAGAAACAAAAAGCGACAAGCCCCGCTCATCTAATAAGAATCTGAGCTTCATTTAAAACTCTAAAATATTATTACTTCTTAATTTCTGTTAAAACCTATTTTATTTATCTAGTTGCTTGAGGACAAGCAACAGTTTAAGTTTGGTGTTGTGATGAGCGGATATTTTATACGCTTTTTGGGAGTAATTTCATGTAGATTTTAGTATGTTTTAATTAGTTTTTATAGAATTTTTTAGTTTTTAAACAAAAATCATATTTCTGGACTTTACTATGAGTGTGTGTATTTTTCTGTGATTTCAGGTATTTTCTGGCTGAAATTGAGGAAGCTGAGCAGAAATCGGACTTAGGCTGAAAAAGGACTGCTGATGCTGTTGGATCCTGACCTCCCTGCACTCGAAATGAATTTTCTGGAGCTACAGAAGTCCAATTAGCGCGCTCTCAACGGCGTTGGAAAGTAGACATCCAGGGCTTTCCAGCAATATATAATAGTCCATACTTTGCACGAAGATTGACGACGTAACTTGGCGTTGAACGCCAAGTACATGCTGCTGTCTGGAGTTAAACGCCAAAAAAACGTCATGATCCGGAGTTGAACGCCCAAAACACGTCATAACTTGGAGTTCAACTCCAAGAAAAGCCTCTACTCGTGGATAGCTTTAGTCTCAGCCCCAGCACACACCAAGTGGGCCCCAGAAGTGGATTTCTACACCAACTATCTTAGTTTACTCATATTCTGTAAACCTAGGTTACTAGTTTACTATTAAAAACAACTTTTAGTGAATTATTCTGTACCTCATGACATTTTCAGATCTGAATTACATACTTTTTGACGGCATGAGTCTCTAAACTCCATTGTTGGGGGTGAGGAGCCTGCAGCGTCTCGATGAATTAATACAATTCCTTTAATTTCCATTCAAACACGCTTGTTCTTATCTAAGATGTTCATTCGCGCTTAATTATGGAGAAGGTGATGATCCGTGACACTCATCGCCTTCCCCAAACCATGAACGTGTGCCTGACAACCACCTCCGTTCTACATCAGACTGAATGAGTATCTCTTAGATTCATTACGCAGAATCTTCGTGGTATAAGCCGGATTGATGGGGGCATTCATGAGAATCCGGAAAGTCTAAACCTTGTCTGTGGTATTCCGAGTAGGATTCTGGAATTGAATGACTGTGACGAGCTTCAAACTCCTGAAGGCTGGGCGTTAGTGACAGACGCAAAAGAATCAATGGATTCTATTCCAACCCGATTGAGAACCGACAGATGATTAGCCGTGCTGTGACAGAGCATAGGAACATTTTCACTGAGAGGATGGGAGGTAGCCATTGACAACGGTGACACCCTACATAGAGCTTGCCATGGAAGGGACTTTTCGTGTGTTGAAGGAATTCAAGGAAGAGTTGAAGTTCAAAGGACAAAGCATCTCCAAAACTCCAACATATTTCTCATTACTGCACAACAAGTAACACTGTTATTCTCTTTTATTTTTATAATCAAATCTAGTAATTTCACTTTTAATCCTATTGGCCTCCTGACTAAGAATAATAAAATAAATATAGCTTGCTTCAAACCAATAGTCTCCGTGGGATCGACCCTTACTCACGTAAGGTATTACTTGGACGACCCAGTGCATTTGCTGGTTAGTTGTGCGGATTACAAATTCGTGCACCACGGTTCGAAACGCTTATCTAAGGGCAAGTGTCGGGAATCGGGCAACAAACCGATACATGAGCTCATGGCCTGTATAGGACTAGACATGCATCATACTTATTTGTGCATACTTGTTGTGATTGTGTTTTCAATTATTGTGTGTGCTTGTGATTGGATTTTGTGTTCTATAACAATTGAATTGGATTGTACTGTTGACTGTTATTGCTGACCAAATATATAAAATGAATATAACTTTACACCCCGACCCTACTAAGAACTCTCCAATTCTTACCTCCTATTTCTACCCATTTCAGCTACAGGTGTGAAGGCTTAGTGTGGAGCTACAGGAGAATAGAAGATTATTTTCACAAGTTGAGTTAGAATTTATTTTTCCCTCATTGTTTATTATTTTTGTTTTAGAGGGGTTTGTTTTGAGAATCTTGAAATAAGTCTATGTATATATTGTTATGTGAATATATATATATATATATATATATATATATATATCTTTGTGATTACATGTTTTAAAGTACAAACTTTTTGCATGCTTGGTTAAAACTTCGGTTTGTATTCGCAAAGGGACTATCCTAATGACAAGAGTTTGAATTTCAGATGCATGACTGTCTATTGATTAATGTTGTTAGTCGACCGTTGCATTTCTCATAATATTAGGTCTGGCCAACTTAACACTGATGATTTGTCTATTTGGGAACACTAATGAATTATCACAGACGAAATAGAAATAATAAGTTATACAAATCACGAGGTTTGAAAACGTAGAAGTTACTTTTCAAAGGTCCGTTCAGTTTTGACTTATGATTCTTGACGCAAGAGTTGGCACATTGTTTCTTGTTTTACCATTTTCATTGGAGTTCTTTGTTTCTGATACCTTCCCTAAACCATGCTTTGATTCTCTTTCGATCATATTTCATCTTTTACATATATTTTTTTTATCATGTTTTTAACTGTCCACTTGACCCATTTAAAACATTCATCTTTTTTATAGTTTGGTGCTAATATCACTTTTATTTTTCTTATGCTTAAAAATTGAACCTGTTAAATTTTTATGTTTTTCTTTGACACGATTGAAAAAAGAGACTAATGTAAATCTTTTTCATCGTGTATTAATTTTCGAAGACGAAAATTTTTATAAAATGGGTGGATATAACATTTCGAAATTTTAAAAAATTAAATAATAAGTTATTCATGATTTATTATTTTATTTAAAAAATTATTTTTTTAAAAGTAATTAAATTAAATTTTATAATACTTTGAGTTTAAAAGTCATCAAAATTTTTAAATAATTTTTATGATAAAGATATATTTTGAAAAAGATAAAAGAATTATTATTATTATTATTATTATTATTATTATTATTATTATTATTATTATAGTTATTTTTATCATTATTATGTTATGATCATTATCCTTGTTGTTTGGCCGAAAGTCATTAAACAAAAAGAATAAAGAAAGCTAACGTGGCTAATAATGGATACATATATTTATATAAACATGACACGTTCACTTAACCTTAACCATCATCCTTATCTTTCATTCTTTCTATTGAACATCACCGAATCATAAGGGAAAGCAAAGAAAGTAACAGAGTGATAAACTCCAATTTTAGAGTTTATCTTTTCGTTTAATTTAGTGAATTTTATTTTTTATTTTTATACTTATTCATAAAATTCGTATATTTTATATATTTTTTTTAATTTTGTGCTATAATTAAAAATATGCTTTCTTGTCTTTAAATTTGTTAATTTTAATCCGCTTTTATTATTATTTGATGCTGTGATATATTTGTTGAATATTTTCAGGTTTTATAAGGCAGGAATGGCTTATAGGATGGAAAAGAAGCATGCTAAATTAGAAGGAATACAAGAAAGTGGAGTTTTAAGAAGCTGGCAGTGACGCGTACACGTGGGTGACGCATACACGTAGATGACGCGTACACGTGACCAGTGTAGAAAGCAAGTGACGCGTAAGCGTGACCGGTGCCGCATAGAAGCAACGCATACGCGTGGATGATGCGTATGCGTGACCTTGCGAGAAGTTCAACGACATACGCCTGGCTGACACGTACTGGTGAGCGTAAATTGTGATCATCAACAATGGCGCCAAAGACTTGGAGCTCTCAAACGTGAATCACACTTTGTCACAACTTCGCACAACTAACCAGCAAGTGCACTGGGTCGTTGACAAACCCCAATTTGACGGTTTATCTTGTATTGAATTTAGGGGATTTTATCACCTTTTACCCACATTTATTCAATGAAATAGCATGGTTTTGTATATTCTCCTTTAATTGTGCTTAAGAGTGAAAACATGCTTTTTAGGACTCAAAATAGCTAAATTTAATTCACCTTGATTCTATTAGATGCCTTGATATGTTTGTTAAGTGATTTCAGGTTTAGGAGGCAAAGATTAAATCAAGGGAATGAAGAAAAAGCATGTAAAGTTGGAGAACTCATTAAGAAATGATGGAACCAAAAAGCTGTCAAGCCTGACCTCTTCGCACTTAATTGACCATAACTTGAGCTACAGAGGTCCAAATGATGCGGTTCCAGTTGGGTTGGAAAGCTAACATCCCGGGCTTCGAAATGATATAAATTTTGCCATATGTTGCTTCGCGTTCAGGGGCGTGCACGCGCACTTTGCGCGCGCGCGCCGATTCTGTCCGTGGCCCACTTTAATGAAATCGTCCCCAACGGTTTTAGGAGCCTTGTGGGCCCAATCCAACTCATTTCTGATGCTATTTAAGTCAAGTATTGAAGGGGAATCAACATACTTTAGATACTTTTGATCATTAGCTTAGTTTTAGGAGTTAGAGTTAGTTTTAGAGAGAGAAGCTCTCACTTCTCTCTAGGATTAGGAATTAGGGTTAGATTAGGATCTCATAGTTCTAGGTTTAATTCAAGTCTCCTTCTACTTCTACCTTCAAGTGGTGATTGCTACACTTTGGTTCTTCTTTCTATCCCTATCCTCTTGTTGTAATTTCTCTTATTTTGTTTCTAGGTTTTGTAATTGAGATACTCTTGTTCTTTTGTTTTCTTTTAATAATGCAATTTGAGATAATTCATGTGATTGTGATGTTGTTGATTGTTGTTTTGTTAATTCTTTGTAATTGTTGGTTGTTGACTCCTTTATTCTTACAAATAAAAATGCTTTCTTTCATTACCCTCCAAGTGTTTGATGAAATGCTTGAGAGGATGTTAGAGTAGGATTTTCTTGGCTTGAGAAGGTAACTTAGGATTTCTTGAGTCACTAGTGTCCAATTGATTGCTAGTTGATAGCCATTAACTCTAGCCTTCATTAATCCAATTAGTGAAAAGCTAGGACTTATGGACTAGGATTGATATAACTCACTTGACTTTCCTTTGTTAATTGATTTAAGGATGACTAAGTGGGATTAATCCTTGCAACTACCATACTTGTGGCTAATGATAATGATGAAGACCCTTGACAACCAAATCTTGCCAAGACCATTTTGTTAATAAAGTTTTCTTACCATTTACTATTCATGTTTCTCATCTAAAACCCCAAAATAACTCACAACCAATAACAAGACACTTTATTGTAAATCCTAGGGAGAACGACCCGAGGTTTAAATACTTCGGTTTATAGATTTTAGGGGTTTGTATTTGTGACAAACAAATTTTTGTATGAGAGGATTATTGTTGGCAGGGGTGGGCAAAAAAATCCAAAATTTGGATTTTAAACCAAATCCAAACCAAACCCTTAAAAAAAACCAGTTTTAAACAAAAAAAAATCCAAACCAAACCAAATTTATTTTATAATTTGGTTTTAAGTCCAATCCATTTAAACGGTTTTAATCCGGATCCGGATCCAGATCCAGATTAAAATCCAAATCTCACAAAACCCTAATTCTTAACTTTTGATTCTCAAAAAATCCAGATCCAGAGCACCGTCACGAATCCTTTTCTCCTTCGCCCGCAGCCGGCACCGCCGCACCGGAGCAGGCAACTGGCACTGCAGTTTCGTAGCTGCCACCACCACCAGAAGCGCGTCGCGCCACTGCTCTGTTCCGCCATCCGCGGTTTCGCTGTCCGCCTTTTCTCGCCGTGACCCAGCTCTGTT
The DNA here is from genome assembly GCF_014773155.1 of Arachis stenosperma. Taxonomy (NCBI): domain Eukaryota; kingdom Viridiplantae; phylum Streptophyta; class Magnoliopsida; order Fabales; family Fabaceae; genus Arachis; species Arachis stenosperma. The sequence continues at coordinate 77,510,261 of NC_080386.1, read as the reverse complement.
CTTCGTTCTCTGGGTACCCTCAAGGCGCCGTCCACCTTTTCTCGCCGTGACCCAGATCTGTTCTTCTCCGTTCTCTGGGTACCCTCAAGGCGCCGTCCACCTTTTCTCGCCGTGACCCAGCTCTGTTCTTCTCCGTTCTCTGGGTACCCTCAAGGTTAGATAGGTTTACCATTAAGTAATGTCTATTTTTGTTTATCTTTAAATAAACCCCAAAGAGTATGTCTATTTTTGTTGTATAGTGACAAATTGACAATGAATTCAGTTACTCAATTTTGTGTTTATCATATAGCATTGTTCACTTGTTCCTGCAATTAGGAGCTTACATAAGCAAAGTTACTCACTGAAACTTGATTATTTTCCTGTTTGAATAAATTTCAAAGTAGGAGCTGAACACCTTACTTTTTATTAAAACATTTGCACTTGAAGAAAAAGTTACATTGCATATCACAAAGTTGTTTGATTTTGCATTACAATGGTGAAGTAAAATAACTGCCAACTTATACACACATGCATCAAACAATTCTTTATTCATATTCACACAGAACAATTGTTGGACTGCAACTTCTGTGATTTTTAAAGCAGAATATTCTCCTATAAAACTATCTGAAGCTGCATAATTTGAATTTTACATCCATCAATTGTCAGAAAATCATATCTTGATGACAACTTTGACACAATTTGGCTCTGAGGAGATCAAATGCTTTGCTTATATCTGTCAATGGGACCTCATGGGTGAATAGCTCCTGAAGAGGGAACTCCTGTGAAAATGTAAATAAATAGTCCGAATACATTAAATAATTGTGAGACTTTTTCATCAATGAATTAAGCATATTCCAGAAACGATAATGTAGTGTATCTATTGACTTAAGTGTCTTTAAAGTTTAAAGTACCTCCTTTTGGCATTTGTCAGCTACAATTGAGAGGTCTGACATGGTTTTTAGACCTCCAAAAATAGAACCCTTCAGAGTTCTGCCAGCCAAAATTGCTGGATGATTGAAAGGCACAATAGGTTCATTTGGCGCGCCAATAGTTATTGCTTTACCGGTTCCCTACATAATCCGAAACAATAATTAGAAGAAGCAAGGATCATCTAATAATTTGAAGAAATCAAACTGCTGAATTACTTGACAGAAGTGAAACTAACCATCTTTGTAAAGTAGCAGGGTGTCCATATTGGTATATATATAGCTAACAACCATAAATAGTTAAATTATGCATGTTCTTGAATTTTAGAAGAGAACTGCACTCATTACTATTAAGTTCTTGCAATTGAGAAATTTGACATAATAAATAGAGGTTCCTGCATTCTGGATAATTTACAATTTCACCTCCTGCATAGACTTTGAAATTTGGGCACATTAATATTATTGTGAGTTTTTTATGAGAAATCTCTTGTAGCCTTTTGAGTTTTGACATTATTCATTTGTAGTTTTTGAACAATTGAATGCTATATTGTAACTTTGATCTTTGAGCACTGTATTTAAAACTTGCATCCATTTGTAGCATGATACTGTTTGGCTTATTCTACAACCTGAAAATTCTATGTTCAATCATACTGAGAAATCTTTCATTTTTTTTTTCGTTGAAGCTGAGGTTGCTGCATAGGCATGAGTCCATGCAATCACACTTGAAGAAAGTAGTTTCCGGTTCTATCAAGATTCCCAACTTGCTTGAGCATTCATATTCAAGTTCACATATTTGAAGAAGTGTTTTGCTGTTAGTTTTGCATTGAAGTACCACCTTCTCATATTCTGCCCCTCAAGCAAAGTGGCTCTGGTGTGTGTTTTCCATTGACCTTATGACACAACATACTACGTTGGAACTTTGTGGTTGTTGTTTTAGAGAGATTTTTTGGTGGTATTCTTTTGATGTCTTGAGAATGATTAAATGTTATATAGATTAGCTATTGTCATTAGATTTATAAAGAACTAAATTCTAGTTGTAATGAATCTATACACTTTAAAATGACTTTAGTATTAATTTTTACTTTTAAAAAAATTATGGTTTGAAAATTAAATTTCTAAAAACTTGTTTTAAAAGTGGATTTTATAAAAAAAACCGGATTTTAGATTTGGATAAAAAAAACACCGAATTTTAGATTTGGATTTTAAAAAAACCGGATTTAAAACTGGATTTTAGATTTGGATTTTTTAAAAAAAAACTGGATTTTAGATTTGGATTAAAAAAAACCGGTTTTATATGTAAAACTGGATTTAAAACCGGTTTATAAATAAAAACCAGATTTAAAACCGGTTTATAAGTAAAAACCGGATTTAAATTCTAAAACCGGTTTAAAACCGGTTTTTGTTTTTTCAAACCGGTTTAAAACCGGTTTGTCTTTTTAATCCATTTCTGGTTTGGTTTTATGAACCATAAATCTGGTTCTAAAATGGATCCGGTTTGGATTTAAAAAAATCCAAACCATGCCCACCCCTAATTGTTGGTTTAGAGACTATACTTCGACGAGATTTTATTTGAGAAATTCTAAACCGTCAAAAATCCAATCGTCAAAATGGCGCCGTTGCCGGGGATTTGCAATGGTGTTGTGTTATTGGTTATTGTACATATGTGAATATTGTGAATATGTTTGTCTTTTGCTTGTTTGTTAGTTTTTGTTAGGTTTAGGACTTCGTTGCTTATCTTTGTTAATTTTTGTTTTCTTTGCTATTATGAATTCTCATCCTCACTTTGGCTATGAGTTTGGCTCAAATTATGTTGTAAGAAATGGGAACTACAATGGTAATATGCATCAAGGATTTGGGCACAACCAAAGATGGGAAGAGCCTCATGGGATTGATCAACCTTCTTGGCAACAACCTCCAACTCCTTATGGGTATAACTCTTATCCTAATGCATATCAATCTAATGGATGTGGTAACCCTTATTGTGATTGTCAACAACCACTACCACATGCATATGAACTACCCACTCAACATGATTTTGAACCACCTTGCTCACAAGCCCCATATCACCAAAACCCTCCATATGACCCCAATCCTTATCCACCATACCCACCACCTTATGAGCCATATGAACCATACATGGAACCACCACCATTCCAACACAATTACTCTCAAGAACCACCTCAATGCACACCATCTCCATACCCTTACCAAGAAGAACCACCTTCCTACTATGAACCCTCTCTCCAAAATAATGAACCCTCTTATCCACCCCAAGTCCCAATAGATGACTCTCTCACATTGCTACTTCAAGGACAAGCGGATATGCAAAGGAACACCCTAGAGTTTGTGACTAACTTGACCAAGGTAATGTCTACCTTAGCCTACAAATTTTTGAACACTCAAGGTGCTTCCGTGGCCACATGTGAAGAATCCATTGAAAATCATAGCATGAAGGAGAGATTGGAAAACCCGGTGGAAAATGAGGGAGGCTATTTTGTATTAGAGCAATTGGAGGAGCCTATGGTTATTGAAGAAAAGGAAGAAGTGGTCGAAGATTTAGGAGACGTTGAGAGTCCATGGGAATGTAGCATCATGGAAAACTCTTCCAAGAAGCTTGACATTGATGTTGAGGAGGGTGCGCAACCTCCAAGGCATGTCATCGTTGGAGACTTGGAAGAAGCTTATCAAGAGATGGATTCAATCATGGATGAATTTCTCTCTACAATGGAATCCTCTCCCATTGGACATGAAGTTGAAGTTATAGAAGAGTGTGCACAACCTTCCATACCCTTGGGGAGCAATGAGAAAGAGAGCTACCAAGAGGAAAACGTTGGCACGGTGTATGTTGAGATTGAAGAATATGAAGAGGTTGATCAAAAGATGGATTTATTCATCAATGAATTTCTATCCAAAATTGAGTCACCTCCCATTAGGCAAGAAATCAAAGTTCTTGAAGACAACACCAAGCCATGTGATAAAAGGGGAAAGGTTGAAATCGAGGAAGCTCGCAAAGAGGTGGAAATACACAAAGAAGAGCACAAGGAAGTGGACCTTGCATTGTCTAAGTGTGGGGAAGCCTCCCTTCCCAAGTTACCATCCAACACAACATTCAAATGGGTAAAATTCTTATCCATAAGCTTTGTTTTCTCGCTTGAATATGGTTTGATTGAAACGGATGGACAACTTAGAGCTCTTTGTGGAATTAAAAGCAAGAATGAGTTGTGTAGTGGTTGGAAGTTTGGAATTAAGCTCATTGAGGTCAAAGCTTCAAAATGTGGGAACTATGATTGGATGCATGCTACCTTGTGTCGGTCTAGGAGGAAGACTTGGTATACTCAAGAGAATTCTATGTCTCAACCACCCGGATGGAAGAATCATGATAATCAACTAGAAAATGGGTGTGAGAATAAGATATGGGATCCCGGATCGAAGCATGTCAACCAACTATGGGAGCTCATTTCTTGGGTAGAACTTTGCCCAAGGATGGTGAATTTGGTTGGAATTTCTGTCAACCATTTGAAGAACAATGATCCTTGGAGATTCAAGGATGAGTACAAACATAAGCCACCATGACAATAAGCTCCTCAAATGTCCAACTTAAGGACTTAAACTAAAAGTGCTAGGTGGGAGACACCCCACCATGGTAAACTCTTTCCATCCTCTTTTAGTTTTGTTTAATAAGTGATTTGAGTTGCCATTGTAGGTAGATTTTCATTTCATATTGATTTGTTTATAAAGATTGGTTGTTAGTATGTTGTATTCATTAGTAATAGATGAATAAATCCTAAAATCAAATTGCATTTTTGTGAATTATATAATACTTGATTGAATAAAGAAGAGTTGTAGGCATTATGGGGAGTCTTTGGGCAATTTAGAGCTTTTAGGCATTTTCTTATTCAAAAAAAAATTAAAAAAAAAATTCAAAAAATTCAAAAAAAAAATTCAAAAAAAAAAAAACGGCCATCGGCGCGCGAGCACGCTGTGCGCGCGCGCGCACATTGCACTTCTGCAACTTCTGGTACAAAAACCAGAGAGTTGTGCGCGCGTTGTGCCAGCATTGTGCTGGGAGCACAAGCTCATCCACGCGTAAGCGCGCTGTGCGCGCGCGCGCGGATCGTCCCTGCTGCATCCACACGTGAGCGCGCTGTGCGCGCGCGCGCAGATTGTCCCAACCTCATCCACGTGTAAGCGCGCTGTGCGCGCGCGCGCGGATTTGCTCCCTGCTTTTCCCCTTCCTCCTTTCTCCTTCTTTCCTCTTCTCTTCTTCTTTCTTTCTCATTTTTTTTCTTTTTCTTCTTCCTCTCTTGAAAGATTTTTTTTTCTTTTCTCTTTTAATATAAAAAAAAAAGAAAAAATTTTTTTAATAATAAAAAAATATAATAAATAAATAAATAAATAAAATACTAAAAAAATAAAAAAAAATTAAAAATATAAAAAAAAATTTCTTCTCTTCTTCTATTTTCTTTTGTCTATTACATTTGCATACTTTTATTCTTTGCATTTTAATTTTGTTTCTATAATTTGTTCTCATTTTATTTTCTAAATTTCACATTTTAATAATGGTGTTGAATTCTCTCACTCAATTATTGAGAATTTCTTGCATTTGTTTTGGTGCTTCATGACTTGTTACATTAATTGTAATATTTGTCAACATACAAGATTAGTGCTTTAGTCCTTCCTAATTCATTACCCTTTGTTTTTTTTCTTGTACCGCTTCATCATTGAATTAGGATAGAATCAAATGCTTTCATGCGTATCACTAATCTTGTTTGTGTCAATCCTTATTTGATCTTGATGCTCCATATACTCTCCATGCTTTAACTTTACTCTTGCATCAAGTATTAGTTGATATGCCCTTTGCTTATATTGTTTTCTTACTCACATGTTGTAGCTACCATGTAGTAGAGAACCATACTCTTATTTGGCATTAGCCCCCGCCTATGTTCTAATTGCTTTGATGTCTTTGTTATAGGCTTAATTTTCTTTCCTTTTCTTTCCTTTTAGGTTGGCCACCAAGAAGGAAAGGACTGAGAAAGCTTCTAAATGGGGCAACAAACAAGTTCATCCGCACAACCCTTTGAAGAAACTCATCAATTGTAGCAACCCGTCCACCTTGCTCTTCTTTGCATGCACCGAGGACGGTGCAATATTCAAGTGTGGGGAGGTCGTCCGACCGATCTCCATGGGTAACAATTTCCTTTTTCAACACCAATGTTAGCTAGCTATTGCATTGCATGATAGGTTGCATGTTAAGTTAGAATTTATACATATTTTACCACTTCTCTTCTATTAGGACTACTTGGTTAGGGTGATGATTTCTTTTCCAAGAAACTATTTTAGGGCACCCTACCAATTTGAAAAAGAAAAATTTTTGTTGAACTCGCTTGAAAGAATGTATTTTGGAACATGGTTTTGAGCTAAGAACACAAGCAAGTGAGATTTGAGCCTAATGATGTGGTTACATCTTATAACCACTTATTTTTCCTTCTTGTGTGCATTATTCTCTTCCTATGATTGTAACCTTCGATTTGTTTGATTCCTTATATCCATTATTTTGTGTATTCATGCATTTATATGATTGAGGCCATCATTTCATTAGCTCACTTACCCAAATGGCCTTACCTTTTATCTTCCTTTGTTAGCCAACTTTGAGCCTACGCTTAACCCACTTATTCTTATTTTAGCACATTACAAGCCTTAAAGCGGAAAACAATGAATGTCCTTTATTTGGATCTTTGATTGGCTTAGGCTAGTGAGTGTGAGTGTCATCCAAGAGTGGGAAGACTTTGGGACATTGGTTGGGATAAAAGGGTGTTTGTGTTTTGTATTTTTATATTGGGGAATTGGGTACATGCTCATGTATTGATTAAATGTATAGACCTTATGCATTGATGTTCTTGTATATAGTTTGAAAAAAAAAGAAATAAAAGTTAAAAAGAAAAAAAAAAGAAAAAGAAAAGAAAAGAAAATGTATATAGAAAAAGAAAGAAAAAGAAAAGCAATAAAGAGGACAAAATGCCCCAAAGTGAAGCTCAATAAGAATCAATGCATAAGTATTGTGAAATGAAAAGGGATACATGAGTATGTGGAAAAGTGAGAAATGGGTAGTTAGGTTAGAACTCAATTGTATAGGATGTCATAGGTTAGGTGGGAAAGTTTAAGTTAATCAAAGATTCAAATCCTAAGTCCACTAGCCATATATGATCCTACCTTGACCCTAGCCCCATTACAACCTAAAGAAAAGACCTCATGATACATGTATGCATGCATTGAATAATTGTTGATTGTTAGAAGAAAAACAAATCTTGGAAAACATAATTAGGGGAGAATTGAGAGAATCAACCCCAAACACCAAGTGACTAGAGTGCAAACACTCCCGGTGAGGGTTCGATGCTCAATTCCTTGATTCCCGGCTTTCATGAGCGTTCTTCTTGCAAGTCTACTTGAACTTCATTTCACACTTGAATTGGTAGGATTCATGAATCGTCATATGACCTTAGCCCTACCCGTTTATAAATGCACTTGGAGGATTGATTTATTTTTAACCAAGTAGGTAAGACCATTTTGCATTTAGTTGCATATAGTTTAGGTTGCATATAGCTCATTTACATAGAATAGATGTTGATGCCCTTTGCTTTCTCTTGGCTTAAGCATGAGGACATGCTTGGTTTAAGTGTGGGGAGGTTGACAAACCCCAATTTGACGGTTTATCTTGTATTGAATTTAGGGAATTTTATCACCTTTTACCCACATTTATTCAATGAAATAGCATGGTTTTGTATATTCTCCTTTAATTGTGCTTAAGAGTGAAAACATGCTTTTTAGGACTCAAAATAGCTAAATTTAATTCACCTTGATTCTATTAGATGCCTTGATATGTTTGTTAAGTGATTTCAGGTTTAGGAGGCAAAGATTGAATCAAGGGAATGAAGAAAAAGCATGTAAAGTTGGAGAACTCATGAAGAAATGATGGAACCAAAAAGCTGTCAAGCCTGACCTCTTCGCACTTAATTGACCATAACTTGAGCTACAGAGGTCCAAATGATGCGGTTCCAGTTGGGTTGGAAAGCTAACATCCCGGGCTTCGAAATGATATAAATTTTGCCATATGTTGCTTCGCGTTCAGGGGCGCGCACGCGCACTTTGCGCGCGCGCGCCGATTCTGTCCGTGGCCCACTTTAATGAAATCGTCCCCAATGGTTTTAGGAGCCTTGTGGGCCCAATCCAACTCATTTCTGATGCTATTTAAGTCAAGTATTGAAGGGGAATCAACATACTTTAGATACTTTTGATCATTAGCTTAGTTTTAGGAGTTAGAGTTAGTTTTAGAGAGAGAAGCTCTCACTTCTCTCTAGGATTAGGAATTAGGGTTAGATTAGGATCTCATAGTTCTAGGTTTAATTCAAGTCTCCTTCTACTTCTACCTTCAAGTGGTGATTGCTACACTTTGGTTCTTCTTTCTATCCCTATCCTCTTGTTGTAATTTCTCTTATTTTGTTTCTAGGTTTTGTAATTGAGATACTCTTGTTCTTTTGTTTTCTTTTAATAATGCAATTTGAGATAATTCATGTGATTGTGATGTTGTTGATTGTTGTTTTGTTAATTCTTTGTAATTGTTGGTTGTTGACTCCTTTTATTCTTACAAATAAAAATGCTTTCTTTCATTACCCTCCAAGTGTTTGATGAAATGCTTGAGAGGATGTTAGAGTAGGATTTTATGTTCTTGGCTTGAGAAGGTAACTTAGGATTTCTTGAGTCACTAGTGTCCAATTGATTGCTAGTTGATAGCCATTAACTCTAGCCTTCATTAATCCAATTAGTGAAAAGCTAGGACTTATGGACTAGGATTGATATAACTCACTTGACTTTCCTTTGTTAATTGATTTAAGGATGACTAAGTGGGATTAATCCTTGCAACTACCATACTTGTGGCTAATGATAATGATGAAGACCCTTGACAACCAAATCTTGCCAAGACCATTTTGTTAATAAAGTTTTCTTACCATTTACTATTCATGTTTCTCATATAAAACCCCAAAATAACTCACAACCAATAACAAGACACTTTATTGTAAATCCTAGGGAGAACGACCCGAGGTTTAAATACTTCGGTTTATAGATTTTAGGGGTTTGTACTTGTGACAAACAAATTTTTGTATGAGAGGATTATTGTTGGTTTAGAGACTATACTTCGACGAGATTTTATTTGAGAAATTCTAAACCGTCAAAAATCCAATCGTCAGTCGTCAAAGTAATACCTTACGTGAGTAAGGGTCGATCCCACGGAGATTGTTGGTATGAAGCAAGCTATGGTCATCTTGTAAATCTCAGTTTGGCGGATTCAAATGGTTATAATGGTTTTCGAAAATAATAATAAATAAAGCATAAAATAGATGAAAGAGATACTTATGTAAATCCTTGGTGGAAATTTCAGATCCTTTGTCCCTTCTGAATCTCTGCTTTCCTACTGCCTTCTTCCAATCATTCTTACTCCTTTCTATGGCAAGCTGTATGTAGGGCATCACCGTTGTCAATGGCTACTTCCCATCCTCTCAGTGAAAATGGTCCAAATAATCTGTCACAGCACGGCTAATCATCTGTCGGTTCTCGATCATGTTGGAATAGAATCCATTGATTCTTTTGCGTCTGTCACTACGCCCAACACTCGCGAGTTTGAAGCTCGTCACAGTTATTCAATCTTTGAATCCTACTCGAAATACCACAGACAAGGTTTAGACTTTCTGGATTCTCAAGAATGGCCGCCAATAATTCTAGCTTATATCATGAAGATTCTGATTAAGGAATCCAAGAGATACACGCTCGTTCTAAGGTAGAACGGAAGTGGTTGTCAAGCACGCGTTCATAAGGATGGATGATGATGAGTGTCACGGATCATCATATCCATCAGGTTGAAGTGCAGCAAATATCTTAGAATAAGACTAAGCTTGAATCGAATAGAAGAACAATAGTAATTGCATTAATTCTCGAGGTACAACAGAGCTCCACACCTTAATCTATGGTGTGTAGAAACTCCACCGTTGAAAATACATAAGTGATCAAGGTTCAGGCATGGCCGAATGGCCAGCCCCTAAAGTCTAAGAACTAAATGTCCATAGATAGATACCAAGATAAGACAGGACCAGATGTCTAATACAATAGTAAAATGTCCTATTTATATTAAACTAGCTACTAGAATTTACAGAAATAAGTCTAAGTGCAGAAATCCACTTCCGGGGTCCACTTTGGTGTGTGCTTGGGCTGCGCTTGAGCTTTACACATGCAGAGGCTTCTCTTGGGGTTAAACGCCAAGTTGTAACGTCTGTTTGGTGTTTAACTCTGGTTTGTTCTCAGATAGACCATAATATAATATATCCAAAATGGTCCACTCTGAAAGCATGTCAGAAGGACACCTTTTGGTCATCTGCTTGTATCTTTCCCAAGCTTCATAGAGGGATTCACCATCTTTTTGTTTGAAGGTCTGAATATCCACTCTAAGCTTGCTCAGCTTTTGAGGAGGAAAGAACTTAGCCAAGAAGGCCGTGACCAGCTTATCCCAAGAGTCCAGGCTATCTTTAGGTTGTGAGTCCAACCATGTTTTAGCTCTGTCTCTCACAGCAAAAGGGAAAAGCATGAGCCTGTAGACTTCAAGATCTACTCCATTAGTCTTAACAGTCTCACAGATCTACAAGAACTCAGTTAAAAACTGATAGGGATCTTTTGATGGAAGTCCATGAAACTTGCAGTTCTGTTGCATTAGAGCAACTAGTTGAGGCTTCAGTTCAAAATTGTTTGCTCTAATGGCAGGGATTGATATGCTTCTTCCATCAAATTTGGAAGTAGGCGTAGTATAGTCACCAAGCATCCTCCTTGCATTGTTGTTGTTGGGTTCGGCTGCCATCTCCTTTTCCTGTTCGAAAATTTCAGTTAGGTCCTCTTCAGAGTACTGTGCTTTAGCTGCTCTTAGCTTCCTCTTCAAGGTCCTTTCAGGTTCAGGGTCAGCTTCAACAAGAATGCCTTTTTTCTTGTTCCTGCTCATATGAAAGAGAAGAAAACAAAGAAACAAGAGGAATCCTCTATGTCACAGTATAGAGATTCTTTTATGTTAGTAGAATAAGAAAAGAATAAAATGATGAGAAGAAAAATTCGAACACAGAAGAGAAGAGAGGGTTCGAATTTTTGAGATGAAGAGAAGTGTTAGTAAATGAATAAATAAATAGAAGGAGATGAGAGAGAGAGAGAGATTTTTTGAAAATTAACTCGAATAAAGGAAAATCTTTTTGTTTTTATTTTAAATTAAAGTTAAAATTTGAAAACAAGAATTAAAATTTGAAACAATTAGTTAATTAAAAGAATTTTAAAAAAAAGAAAATGATTTTCAAAAATTAAGAGGGGGGAAAGTAGTTAGATGGTTTTGAAAAAGATAAGAAATAGTCAAACAAAAAGTCAATTAGTTAGTTGAAAAAGATTTGAAAATCAATTTTGAAAAGATAAGAAGTTAGAAAAGATTTTTGAAATCAATTTTGAAAAAGATATGATTTGAAAAATATATGATTAAAAAGATATGATTGAAAAGATATTTTGAAAAAGATATTTTGGAAAATATTTGATTTTTAAAATTAAAATTGATTATTTGACTAATAAGAAACTAAAAGATATAACTTTAGAATTTAAAGATTGAACCTTTCTTAACAAGAAAGTAACAAACTTCAAATTTTTGAATCAATCACATTAATTGTTAGTAAAGTTTTTGAAATTTTGAAATAAAAATTTCGAAAAAATTTTGAAAATCAAATAAAAAATTTCGAAAAAATAATAAGAAAAATGAAAAAGATTTGATTTTTTAAAAAGATTTTGAAAAGATAGGATTTTTAAAAATTGAAATCTTGACTTGACTAACAAGAAACAACTAATTTTAAAAATTTTTGACTAAGTCAACCCAAAGATTTCGAATTTTTGAGTTAAAGAAGGAAAAGATATTTTTTTTATTTTTTGAATTTTTAATGATGAGAGAGAAAAACACAAATATGACCCAAAACATAAAAATTTTGGATCAAAACCAATGATGTATGTAAGAACACTATGAATGTCAAGATGAACACCAAGAACACTTTGAAGATCATGATGGACATCAAGACTTATTTTTGAAAAATTTTCAAGAAAAAAAAAACATGCAAGACACCAAACTTAGAAATTTTTCATGCTAAAACACTATGAATGCAAAGATGCATATGAAAAACAACAAAAGACACAAAACAAGAAAATATGAAGATCAAACAAAAAGAATTACTAAGAACAACTTGAAGATCATGAAGAACACCATACATGAATTTTTCGAAAAAAATGCATAAATTTTAAAAATATGCAATTGACACCAAACTTAAAAATTGACACTAGACTCAAATAAGAAACACAAAATATTTTTTGTTTTTATGATTTTATTAATTTTTTTTTGGGTTTTTCGAAAAAATTCTTTTTGGAAAAACAAAAATAAATGAAAAAAATTTGAAAAATTTTTGAAAACTTTTTGAAAAGAAAATAAGAAGAAAATTACCTAATCTGAGCAATAAGATGAACCGTCAGTTGTCCAAACTCGAACAATCCCCAGCAACGGCGCCAAAAACTTGGTGAGCGTAAATTGTGATCATCAACAATGGTGCCAAAGACTTGGAGCTCTCAAACGTGAATCACACTTTGTCACAACTTCGCACAACTAACCAGCAAGTGCACTGGGTCGTCCAAGTAATACCTTACGTGAGTAAGGGTCGATCCCACGGAGATTGTTAGTATGAAGCAAGCTATGGTCATCTTGTAAATCTCAGTTAGGCAGATTCAAATGGTTATAATAGTTTTTGAAAATAATAATAAATAAAGCATAAAATAGATGAAAGAGATACTTATGTAAATCCTTGGTGGAAATTTCAGATAAGTGCATGGAGATCCTTTGTCCCTTCTGAATCTCTGCTTTCCTACTGCCTTCTTCCAATCATTCTTACTCCTTTCTATGGCAAGCTGTATGTAGGGCATCACCGTTGTTAATGGCTACTTCCCATCCTCTCAATAAAAATGGTCCAAATGATCTGTCACAGCACGGCTAATCATCTGTCGGTTCTCGATCATGTCGGAATAGAATCCATTGATTCTTTTGCGTCTGTCACTACGCCCAACACTCGCGAGTTTGAAGCTCGTCACAGTCATTCAATCTTTGAATCCTACTCGAAATACCACAGACAAGGTTTAGACTTTTTGGATTCTCAAGAATGGCCGCCAATAATTCTAGCTTATACCATGAAGATTCTGATTAAGGAATCCAAGAGATACACGCTCGTTCTAAGGTAAAACGGAAGTGGTTGTCAAGCACGCGTTCATAAGGATGGATGATGATGAGTGTCACGGATCATCACATCCATCAGGTTGAAGTGCAACAAATATCTTAGAATAAGACTAATCTTGAATCGAATAGAAGAACAATAGTAATTGCATTAATTCTCGAGGTACAACAGAGCTCCACACCTTAATCTATGGTGTGTAGAAACTCCACCGTTGAAAATACATAAGTGATCAAGGTTCAGGCATGGTCGAATGGCCAGCCCCCAAAGTCTAAGAACTAAACGTCCAAAGATAGATACCAAGATAAGACAGGATCAGATGTCTAATACAATAGTAAAATGTCCTATTTATATTAAACTAGCTACTAGGGTTTACAGAAATAAGTCTAAGTGCAGAAATCCACTTTTGGGGCCCAATTTGGTGTGTGCTTGGGCTGAGCTTGAGCTTTACACATGTAGAGGCTTCTCTTGGGGTTAAACGCCAAGTTGTAATGTCTGTTTGGCATTTTAACTCTGGTTTGTGACGTGTTTCTGGGGTTTTACTCCAGAATGCAGCATGGAACTGGCGTTGAATGTCAGTTTACGTCATCTAAACTCGAACAAGGTATGGACTATTATATATTGCTAGAAAGCCCTGGATGTCTACTTTCCAACGCAGTTGAGTGCGCGCCATTGGAGTTCTGTAGCTCCAGAAAATTCATTTTGAGTGTAGGAAGGTCAGAATCCAACAGCATCAGTAGTCCTTTTTCAGCCTCCTATCAGATTTTTGCTCAGGTCCCTCAATTTCAGCCAGAAAATACCTGAAATCACAGAAAAACACACAAACTCATAGTAAAGTCCAGAAATGTGAATTTTACATAAAAACTAATGAAAACATCCCTAAAAGTAGCTAGATCCTACTAAAACTACCTAAAAATAATGTCAAAAAGCGTATAAATTATCCGCTCATCACGTACGCGTGACAGAGCGTCACATGCTGCAATTGCACAAAACACTGGGGGCGATTTTTGGGCTGCTTTGGACCCAGTTTCAGGCCCAAAAATACTGATTAGAGGCTGCAGAGTGAGGCTGGAAGGAGGAATCAATCATTCACTTCTCATTATTCACATTAGTTAGGTTTAGATGTATGTTTCTAGAGAGAGAGACTCTCTCTTCTCTCTAGGTTTTAGAACTTCTAGTCTTATTTCTTCTTAGATTCAGATTTTCACCTTACTTTAATTTGTTTTTCTTTACTCTTATTTGTTCTTGCATCTTACTATTTTAGTTTATTTGTTTTTGCTTCCATTTGTTTACTTCATTGTTGATGCACTCTTGCCCTTTGATTAGATTAATGCAATTTATATTTTTATGTTATTGTTCTTTCTTTAATTATTGGTTATTGTTGTCTTGCAATTGGGTATCTTAGATTTTATTATTTTTTATTAATTTTCTATGTTTTTATTCTATGCCTTCCAAGTGTTTGATAAAATTCTTGGAAGGATTTTAATTTAGATTTTTATGTTCTTACTTGGATTGATTATTTAGAGACTCTTGAGTTATCAAAAGTCTTTTGTTGATTGGTAATTGAGACTTGCTAGTTGGCTTAGGCTTCACTAAATCTAGTCTTAGATTAGGACTTGTGAACCTAAGTTGATTTTACTCACTTGACTTACTTTCATTGTTAGAGGTTAATTAAGTGAAAGCAAAAGGCAATTACCATCACAATTGATGATGATAATGAGTATAGGAATTCCAATTCTCAATCCTTGCTAGGATTTTTCTTAATTTTTATTTTACTTTCTTATTATTTACATTTCTTGTCTCCTATTTCAAAACCCAAAAAGATATAATCTCATAACCAATAATAAACTACACTTCCCTACAATTCCTTGAGAGACAACCCAAGGTTTAATACTTCGGTTAATTTTATTGGGTTTGCTTAAGTGACAAATAATTTAAACTTGATTGAGGTTTAATTGTCGATTTAGAACTGTACTTGCAACACGGTATTTTTAGTGAAAGTCTTTACCGGCGATTTTTTCACATCACAGAGACCGTGGGTGAAAGAGGAAACCGTAACTCCTTTTGATCTCCCAGCTCCGATTTTTTGTGATCCGTAACTCCAATAAAAAAATCTAATTCGGTAAAAGTGTTTGTATCCTTCTCTTTTACACGTTGGCCATACTTTTGTTCGGTAGAAGCTGACGATGACATAGTTTTCCTTCCTCTTGAGTTCGGCCAATTGGAGTTCTAGGAAGTACAGACGATTTCTGATGCTTTTTTCTTCAGCAGCTCGGTCAGAAAGCTTCTCCGGAGGTTTCTTTGTTGTGATTTATGCACGGAGGTAGGGTTCAGTAATTTTATAATAATTAAATGTAAATTTTATACGTAAATGTTGGTTTGATTGATTGTTGTTGAGTTTGATTGAGTTTTATGATGAAATATTGTTGAATTATTCTTATTGTTTGTAAATTGTGGTTCGACCATGAAAAACAGCCCAACTAGGGTTATTTTGATAATTTTGGATTGTTGTGAATGATAATTATTGATTAAAATTGATGAGGTTTGATGGTCGAGAGATTAAATAAAAAGCGGTGAAAAATCGGTCATAGTAAAGCCTAAAACACAGACTTAAAACACAGACTTAAAACTAAAGCGGAAAACTTGAAGAATTTTGAAAATGAGATTCAGTCCTTTGATAAAGTTATGATAAGGGAATTAAGATTTATATTTGAGATTGAAATAATAGTAATTTAGTAAAAATTGAAGTTAGTTTTGTAATTATATACGTTTTTGGGGTATTTTGGATAATAGTTAAGAAGTTCAGGGAGTAAAATGGGTATTTTATAAAAGATTCAAGCTTATTTTGGTAATTATATTATGTGTAAAAATACTTTAATAAATTATAAAATGTGTTGGGGTAAGAATATAAATATTTTAGGAAGCTCAAAGATATAGAATAATTTATAAAAGATTAAGAACAAAGCTTAAGTTAATAAGATTTTGGTAATGAAAAAAATTATTATTGTTATTATTAATTTATTAAGATTATTATCAATGTATTTTTGAAACTTATTATATATTAGTATTTTATTTAAAATATATTTTTTTATTTATGACATACTAAAAGAGTAAGCAGAAAACTGTCCTTAAAGATTTAGAAAGACAAATCTAAATTAAGAACCTTGGATACTCTTTCCATAAGACACTTAGAGAAAGGCCAGTGAATAATGCGAAAACAATTTATATTGTGAAATGATAAGAAAGAAAAGAAAGAAAGAAAGAACAAAAAGAAAATGAGATAAGCAAAGATATGGTGGTTAGTCCATCAAGATTTGCTTCCAGAGATACATCGGCCAATCCAGGGGATGGTCGCACCTATAAGACAGAAGTTGCTTACAGAGGTTATCGATACATACATCGGACAAAGAGAGCCTCACCTGTAAGACTGAGGTTGCTTACAGAGGTTATGTTTGTATACATCGGCTCAAGAGAGTCGCACCTATAAGACAGAGGTTGCTTACAGAGGTTATGGCACTGGAAGTGAAACTCAGACAAAGATCGCTGAGTTAAGTGAAAATATAATTCAATAAATAATAGAGAATAAAAGAATTAAAATAATAAAAGAAACTAAAGAACCTTAGTCACATGATAGTAGAGATTATAAGAGAAAGGAATGTATTAATTAAAGGGATCTCTACCGTAGTAGAGTAGAGAGCAAAGATTGAAAATAAATTGAGTGCTGTTTGGGCCTTAGTGCCAAGTGTCTAGTAGGGACGACAATACGTAGTGCTCACTTGATACTATAAGGACGGCTCAGTGAGGACGGTGATACGTAACGCTCACTGGAGACCGGAAGGAAGGTTTTCCCATGAGGACGGTGATGCGTAACGCTCATGGAAGAGACGTTGGCTGATATCAGGACGGCGGTACAAAACGCTTATCTCAGGACCAGTGTCGGAAACCGAGCAACAAACCGACACATGAGCTCATGGCCTGTATAGAACTAGACATGCATCATACTTGTTTACGCATACTTGTTATGATTGTGTTTTCTATGAATGTGTGTGCTTGTGATTGGATTCTGTATTTTATAATGATTGAATTGGATTGTACTTTGTTGACTGTTATTGCTGACCAAATATATAAAATGAATATAACTCTACACCCCGACCTTACTAAGAACTCCCCAATTCTTATCCCCTATTTCCACTACTTTCAACTACAGGTGCGAAGGCTTAGTGTAGAGCTACAGGAGCATAGAAGATTATTTTCACAAGTTGAGTTGTTAGAATTTATTTTCCCCTCGTCGTTTATTATTTTGGTTTTAGAGGGGTAGGATTTGTTTTGAAAATCTTGAAATAAGTCTATATATATATATATATATCTTTGTGATTACATGTTTTAAACTACAGGCTTTTCGCTTGCTTGGTTAAAATTTCGGTTTGTATTCGCAAAGGATAAATATTAAATAAATATAGTATAAAACTAAAAGGGTTAGAGATGAGTAAAGTCTGAGCTTTTAGTACGATCACGAGGTCCTAAAAGTTAGGGTGTTACATTAAATCAAGCAAGAAAAGAGGTCCTCATTAAAGCAGTCATTCAAGTAATTCCAACATACGCCATGAGTATCTTAAAATTTCCTAAGTCCTTTTGCAACAAGTTAAGTTCAAATGTTGCCAAATTTTGGTTGAAGAATCAAGGGAAAAAACGGGGTATCCATACAAAACTCTGTGATGAATCTACATTTTATGATAATTTTTTGTTTGAAATGAGTAGATTTTATCACATAAACTTGTATTTATTCACCAAAATAGCATGTTTTTGTGAATTCTCTTTCAATTGTACCTAATTGTTAAAAACATTATTTTTGTGCTCTAAATTGTCAAATTAATTCCACTTTTATTCTATTCGATGTCTTGATATATTTGTGAGTGATTTCAGGACCAATAGACAAAGATGGCTTGAAGAAATGGAAGAAAAGCATACAAAGCAAAAAAATTCATGAAAAAACAAAGGGAGAAAGGGATTTGGATTTGAGCGTACACACACGCCTGTGGGTACGCACAAGCGGAAAAAAATGGATAGTGTGCGTACGTACAGGTCTAGGCGCGTGTCTCATTTAAAATGTCACGTGATCCGCAAATTAGAGGCCTTTTAGCCCATTTCTGAAGCCTTGAAGCCATATGGAAGCTTATTTTTGGGGGGAACACACACACATAGACATATACCATTTTTACATTTTTTTCTTATATTTTAAGAGGATTCTAGCGAGAGAAGCTCTAACTTCTCTCTAGAATGCCTTAGGTTTTACTAAATTTTCTCAATAGTTTTAGGTTTTAGCTTTGTTTAATTGTAATTTTGATACTTGATTTTATATTCTTGCATCGTAATTCTTTTAGAATTTAGGGGTAGTTACTTTGTTGTGTTTTACTATTTATCAAATCTTTGAATTTTGAATTTCTATTAATGAAATTTATGTTGAGTTTTATATATGCTTTTTTAGTTTCTTATTATTGATTTTTTGTCTTGGTTAGCTATAGTTTTATTAATGATTGCAAATTACCATGTTTTTCTTTTATGCCTTCTAAGTGTTTGATAAAATGTCTCTTTTAGTCATAGAGTAGAATTTTGCACTCTTGGCTTGGGATTGAGGACCTAGGTGACCTTGAATCATTGATGTCCAATATTAATTAGTGATTTAGGATTGTTAGTTGACTTAGTTTCTGTAACACCCTACCACACTAAGCTTTACGCTTAAGCCGTAAAACAGAGATGGTGTGGTATTACGACCTCTAAAATAAAATGAGTACATATAACAACAGAAGAATTATAATATGCTAGGAGCCTTGAAGAAAAGTGGAAACAAAATTGCAAAGTAAAAGTGCAACGCTCAAGGAACGGGTTAACTTGCGTGCTAAGGAAACCATAACTATTAAACATATGATAACAGAAGTAGGAATAGTGTGCCAAAGATACAAAATAACAAGCTCCTAACTCAGCCTGCGAAGTCAAGACTGGCCGGAGAATATTTACATATATATACATACATATCCAAAACCCAAAAGTACATATACACAATCCTGTCTCTCTCCCTAAACCTCTAGGAGGATCAAAAGAACAAGTTATGCGGAGAGAAAACTAAGTACATATATATATATCATAGCATAACAAAATAACCCTGTAACCACTCCGCTTCAAGAGTCCAGACGCCTAACGAGATGCCTCTCGACCTGCATCTGAAAAACAACAACATAGTATGGAATGAGAACCGGAGGTTCTCAGTATGGTAAAGGTGTCACACACATAATATATAAGGTCCTGGGAATGCCAGAGGCACTCCTAGAACGCCAACACTCAGATTGTAGAGCTTAAAGTATTAAACAGAAGTCATAAAAGGTGGTTTACTAAGGATATTTAAACCTAACTTAACTTAACCTTAAATCTAAATCCCATTCTGCCATTCCTCCTTACCTCCAACTCCATCATGCATTTTCACAGACAAGTAAACAAACAAAGGCAAGCACAAGAAGGTTACAAGTACTGCATATAACAAATATACATTTAACATGGCAAGTACATTTAGGCACACCCAGTTAATACACAAGCAAGTAATTCAAGTAATATGCATATGATGCATGCCTGTCCTACGGCTGATGAGGCTCATCTGTCGGTTATCCAGCCAACCCGACAAGTCTAAATTGTACTTAGACTGTCCCTCGACGTGCATCCCCAAGAGTCTATGCATAGTTTTTTCTCAAATAATCAATAATACTCAATGGGGGTAACATTCTCGGGAATTTATATAGTGCCGGGTCACACACTTACGTCGTAGGGTCAACAGAGTATCGAGTTTTCAACCTGGTACACGTGGCGGCAAGCCACGGCACTTAATCCAGGGAATCTCGTATCTCAGATTATTCAAATTCATAAGCCATATAAATAATTCAATTATAATTCATCAACATCAACATCATTCTCAATCACATTTCATTCATCATCACACATCAATCATATTCAACCATTATCCTTTATTATCACACCTCCCATTCCGTCCATCAATAGTTCCAATTCAAAACTTAACTCATTTTCTTAATAACTCTAAATCAAACCATATAACCTTTGAATCTAAATCTTTTTAAATAATCATATAAATAAAATCTCTAATCTCTAATTTTTATAAAATTTCGGCATCATCTCCTCTAAAACTCGGACTTTACCACCCTGTTCGGGTCCAAACCTGCATTCTTTTCAATTTAACATTCCCTTCCTCATTATCATAACAATCTCCACAAAAAATCTACCTCAGATCAAGAATTAAACTCATACAATATTCAAATCCAACAACCAAAATTCAACTAAGAGTCATAGTTCACAAATCCTAGGCTTTTAACACAAAATACCTCAAATCAATAATTCACCAAATCATTAATTAATCAACAAGCACCAAACTAACCATGTTCATCAACAATAACATTCAACTATAATTCTCTCCAAATTAACATAACAACATTCACCATCCAAAATTAATAACTAATTATCCAATAAACTTCAACCAATTATATTCATCGACAAATTACTAAATATTAAACATACACCTGCATTCCAACTTATCCTATGGTCATCTAGCTTAAGTTTTCACAGAACATTATATATTAAATGCAAGAAACCTAAACCATACCTTAGCTGATTCCCAAGTGTTATTCCAAGAAAATTTTCCTAAAAGAACACAGCCCTCAAAACCTCAACTTATTCGCTTCCTCCAAGTTCCAGTATTCACAATTTCAAGCTCCAATTATTTATTTTCAACCTAATACACATTCATAACACATATATACCCAATTTAATACTCAAAGCTCAAATTTAATGAAATTAAAATAAAATTATCGTATCCTTACCTTACCCAAGCTTCACATAAGCATGAGTAAACATTTTTCTCAAGCTAATTGGATCCTAAAACATCAAAAATCAAAGAAACTCAACCTTCCCATTCAAAAATCCGAAAATTGGGGAAAAAGAGGTTTGAGAGTGATTAAACAAGTTACCAGTGAAATTGTTTCAATAGAAATGTAGAGCTCGACGCAGTGGACGCGTGGCCGCAAACGGTGCGACAATCGGAGCTCGAACGGAGAAGTTACGGGGGTTGGAAGGTTACCGTAAGGGTTCGGGAGTATTTTCTTCTCCCTGTGGCTTTTCACGCTGCAGCTGGTGAAATGAAGAAGAAGGGGCTTTCGGGCTCATTTAAAGTGTGGGTCTAGTTGGACCGACAGCTCGGTTCGGGTCCGGTTCGGCCCGTTCAGTCCAATTTTGGACCGTTTTCTTCGAAATTGGTGTCAAAATTCTCGTTTCGATGAGCTCTATCCTAATTTAATATAATATTCACATTTCTAATTGGTGCGCGAAATTGTGAACAATACTTTTTCACAACTCAAATAATCCCCGGTAATGGCTCCAAGAACTTGGTGGCTCAATACCATGGCATTACACAACTTCGCACAACTAACCAGCAAGTGCACTGGGTCGTCCAAGTAATAAACCTTACGTGAGTAAGGGTCGATCCCACGGAGATTGTTAGTATTGAAGCAAGCTATGGTCATCTTGTAAATCTTAGTCAGGCAAACTCAGATGTATATGGTGATGAACGAAAATAACATAGAAGACAAGGATAGAGATACTTATGTATATCATTGGTGTAAGAGCTTCAGACAAGTGTATGAAGATGCCTTCCCTTCCGTCTCTCTGCTTTCCTAATGCCTTCATCCAATCCTTCTTACTCCTTTCCATGGCAAGCTCGTGTAAGGTTTCACTGTTGTCAGCAGCTACCTCCCATCCGCGCAGTGAAAGCTAATGCACACACTCTGTCACAGTGCTGCCAGTCACCGGTTTGGTTCCCTCCCCTACCGGAATAGAATAACTCTTTTGCGTCTGTCACTAACGCCCAGTAGGTTACAGGTTTGAAGCACGTCACAGTCATTCAATCATTGAATCCTACTCAGAATACCACAGACAAGGTTAGACCTTCCGGATTCTCTTGAATGTCGCCATCAGGTCCTGCCTATACCACGAAGATTCCGAAGAATCCAAGAGATACTCACTAAGCCTCAGATGCTTGTAGAACAAGAATGGTTGTCAGTCACCTTGTTCATGGGTGAGAATGGTGATGGGCGTCAATCATCACCTTCATCAGGTTGAAGAACAAGTGATATCTTGGTAAAAGAACAAGCGGAATTGAATGGAAGAACAATAGTAATTGCATTAATACTCGAGGTACAGCAGAGCTCCACACCTTAATCTATGGTGTGTAGAAACTCCACCGTTGAAAATACATAAGCATAAGGTCTAGGCATGGCCGAATGGCCAGCCTCCCAATGATCTAAGATAGCATAAAACTCAAAGATAGCTACCAAGATCTGTGTAATACAATAGTAAAAGGTCCTACTTATAGAAAACTAGTACATAGATGAGTAAATGACATAAAAAATCCACTTCCGGGCCCACTTGGTGTGTGCTTGGGCTGAGCAATGAAGAAATTTCGTGTAGAGACTCTCCTTGGAGTTAAACGCCAGCTTTTATGCCAGTTTGGGCGTTTAACTCCCATTTAGGTGCCAGTTCCGGCGTTTAACGCTGGAATTTCTGTAGGTGACTTTGAACGCCGGTTTGGGCCATCAAATCTTGGGCAAAGTATGGACTATCATATATTGCTGGAAAGCCCAGGATGTCTACTTTCCAACGCCGTTGAGAGCGCGCCAATTGGGCTTCTGTAGCTCCAGAAAATCCGCTTCGAGTGCAGGGAGGTCAGAATCCAACAGCATCTGCAGTCCTTTTGAGTCTCTGGATCAGATTTTTGCTCAGGTCCCTCAATTTCAGCCAGAAAATACCTGAAATCACAGAAAAATACACAAACTCATAGTAAAGTCCAGAAAAGTGAATTTTAACTAAAAACTAATAAAAATATACTAAAAACTAACTAGATCATATCAAAAACTTACTAAAAACAATGCCAAAAAGTATACACATTATCCGCTCATCACAACACCAAACTTAAATTGTTGCTTGTCCCCAAGCAACTAAAGATCAAATAAGATAAAAAGAAGAGAATATGCAATGAACTCCAAAAACATCTATGAAGATCAGTATTAATTAGATGAGCGGGGCTTTTAACTTTTTGTCTCTGAATAGTTTTGGCATCTCACTCTATCCCTTGTAATTCAGAATGATTGGCTTCTTTAGGAACTCAGAATCCGGATAGTGTTAATGATTCTCCTAGTGAAGTATGATGATTCTTGAACATAGCTATTTATTGAGTCTTGGCTGTGGCCCAAAGCACTCTGTCTTCCAATATTACCACCGGATACATACATGCCACAGACACATAATTGGGTGAACCTTTTCAGATTGTGACTCAGCTTTGCTAAAGTCCCCAATTAGAGGTGTCCAGGGTTCTTAAGCACACTCTTATTTGCCTTGGATCACAACTTTATTTCTTTCTTTTTCTCTTTTTTTTTTTCGTTTGCTTTTTCTTGCTTCAAGAATCATTTTTAATGATTTTTCAGATCCTCAGTAACATGTCTCCTTTTTCATCATTCTTTCAAGAGCCAACATTCATGAACTACAAATTCAAAAGACATATGCACTGTTCAAGCATACATTCAGAGAACAAAAGTGTTGCCACCACATCAAAATAATTAAACTATTATAAAATTCAAAATTCATGCAATTCTTCCTTTTTCAATTAAGCACATTTTTATTCAAGAAAGGTGATGGATTCATAGGACATTCATAACTTTAAGGCATAGACACTAAGACACTAATGATCATAAGACACAAGCATGGATAACATAAAGCACTAAAATTCGAAAAACAAAGGAATAAAGAACAAGGAAATCAAGGAATGGGTCCACCTCAGTGATGGCGGCTCTTCCTTGCTTTTGAAGGTCCTATGGAGTGCTTGAGCTCCTCAATGTCTCTTCCTTGCCTTTGTTGCTCCTCTCTCATGATTCTTTGTTCTTCTCTAATTTCATGGAGGAGAATGGAGTGTTCTTGGTGCTCCACCCTTAGTTGTCCCATGTTGGAACTCAACTCTCCTAGGGAGGTGTTTAGTTGCTCCCAATAGTCTTGTGGAGGAAAGTGCATCCCTTGAGGTATCTCAGGGATCTCATGATGAGAGGGGTCTCTTGTTTGCTCCATCTTTTTCTTAGTGATGGGCTTGAGGTCATGCCTTCTCAGTTGAACCGGCTTTGGATGCCATAAATGGTTATGGAAAAACAAAAAGCAATGCTTTTACCACACCAAACTTAAAAGGTTTGCTCGTCCTCGAGCAAAAGAAGAAAGAAGAGAGTAGAAGTAGAAGAAATGGAGGAGAGGGAGATGGCTTTGTGGTTCGGCCAAAAGGGGAAGAAGTGGTGTTTAGGTTGTGTGAAGATGAAGGGGTGAAGAAGGGTTTATACAGAGGTGTTGAGGTGATTGGTGAATGGGTGAAGAAGAGAGAGAGAATGGTGGGATTGGTGGGGATCCTGTGGGGTCCACAGATCCTGTGGTGTCAAGGAAAAGTCATCCATGCACCAAATGTTGCTCAAAATCACGTTTTGAGCTATTTCTGGCGTTAAACGCCGGGCTTTTGCCCTTTACTGGCGTTTAACGCCAGTCTGGTGCCCCTTTCTGGCGTTAAACGCCCAGAATGGTGCCAGACTGGGCGTTAAACGCCCAACAGCTAGCATTACTGGCGTTTGAACGCCAGCTTCTTCTCCTCCAGGGTGTGCTGTTTTTCTTCCTGTTTTTCATTCTGTTTTTGCTTTTTTCATTGTTTTTGTGACTTCTTATGATCATCAACCTACAAAAAAGATAAAATAACAAAAGAAAATAGTTAACCATAAAACATTGGGTTGCCTCCCAACAAGCGCTTCTTTAATGTCATTAGCTTGACAGAGGACTCTCATGGAGCCTCAGAAATGCTCAGAACCGTGTTGGAACTTCCCAACACCAAACTTAGAGTTTGATTGTGGCCTCCCAACACCAAACTTAGAGTCTGACTGTGGGGGCTCTGTTTGGCTCTGTTTTGAGAGAAGCTCTTCATGCTTCTTCTCCATGATGACAGAGGGATATCCTTGGGCCTTAAACACCAAGGATTCTTCATTCACTTGAATGATCAACTCTCCTCTATCAACATCAATCACAGCCTTTGCTGTGGCTAGGAAGGGTCTGCCAAGGATGATGGATTCATCCATGCACTTCCCAGTCTCTAGGACTATGAAATCAGTAGGAATGTAATGGTCTTCAACCTTAACCAGAACATCCTCTACAAGTCCATAGGCTTGTTTTCTTGAGTTGTCTGCCATCTCTAGTGAGATTTTTGCAGCTTGCACCTCAAAGATCCCTAATTTCTCCATTACAGAGAGGGGCATGAGGTTTACACTTGACCCCAAGTCACACAAGGCCTTCTTGAAGGTCATGGTGCCTATGGTACAAGGTATAGAAAACTTCCCAGGATCTTGCCTCTTTTGAGGCAATTGCTGCCTAGACAAGTTATCCAGTTCTTTGGTGAGCAAAGGGGGTTCATCCTCCCAAGTCTCATTTCCAAATAACTTGTCATTCAGCTTCATGATTGCTCCAAGGTATTTAGCAACTTGCTCTTCAGTGACATACTCATCCTCTTCAGAGGAAGAATACTCATCAGAGCTCATGAAAGGCAGTAGTAAGTCCAAGGGAATCTTTATGGTCTCAGTTTGAGCCTCAGATTCCCAAGGTTCCTCATTGGGGAACTCATTGGAGGCCAGTGGACGTCCAGTGAGGCCTTCCTCAGTGGCGTTCACTGCCTCTTCTTCCTCCCAGAATTCGGCCATATTTATGGCTTTGCACTCTCCTTTTGGATTTTCTTCAGTGTTACTTGGGAGAGTGCTTGGGGGAAGTTCAGTAATTTTCTTGCTCAGCTGACCCACTTGTCCTTCCAAATTCCTAATGGAGGATCTAGTTTCAGTCATGAAACTTTGAGTGGTTTTGATTAGATCAGAGACCATGGTTGCTAAGTCAGAGGTATTCTGCTTAGAGCTCTCTGTCTGTTGCTGAGAAGATGATGGAAAAGGTTTACCATTGTTAAACCTGTTTCTTCCACCATTATTATTGAAACCTTGTTGAGGTCTCTCTTGATTCTTCCATGAGAGATTTGGGTGATTTCTCCATGAAGAATTATAGGTGTTTCCATAGGGTTCTCCTAGGTAATTCACCTCTTCCATGGAAGGGTTCTCAGGATCATAGGCTTCTTCCTCAGATGAAGCATCCTTAGTACTGTTTGGTGCATTTTGCATCCCAGACAGACTTTGAGAAATCAAATTGACTTGTTGAGTCAATATTTTATTCTGAGCCAAAATGGCATTCAGAGTGTCAATCTCAAGAACTCCTTTCTTCTGACTAGTCCCATTGTTCACAGGATTCCTTTCAGAAGTGTACATGAATTGGTTATTTGCAACCATTTCAATCAATTCTTGAGCTTCTGCAGGCGTCTTCTTCAGATGAAGAGATCCTCCAGCAGAGCTATCCAAAGACATCTTGGATAGTTCAGAGAGACCATCATAGAAAATACCTATGATGCTCCATTCAGAAAGCATGTCTGAAGGACATCTTCTGATTAATTGTTTGTATCTTTCCCAAGCTTCATAGAGAGATTCTCCATCCTTCTGTCTGAAGGTTTGGACTTCCACTCTAAGCTTACTCCATCTTTGTGGTGGAAAGAACTTTGCCAAGAAGGCATTGACTAGCTTTTCCCAAGAGTCCAGGCTTTCTTTAGGTTGAGAATCCAACCATATTCTAGCTCTGTCTCTTACAGCAAAAGGGAATAGCATCAGTCTATAGACCTCAGGGTCTACCCCATTAGTCTTGACTGTGTCACAGATTTGCAAGAATTCAGCTAAGAACTGATGAGGATCTTCCATTGGAAGTCCATGGAACTTGCAATTCTGTTGCATTAGAGAAACTAATTGAGGCTTAAGCTCAAAGTTGTTTGCTCCAATGGCAGGGATAGAGATGCTTCTCCCATAGAAATCAGGAGTAGGTGCAGTGAAGTCACCCAGCACCTTCCTTGCATTGTTGGCATTATTGTTGTTTTCGGCTGCCATGCGTTCTTCTTCCTTGAAGAATTCGGTCAGGTCCTCTAAAGAGAGTTGTGCCTTGGCTTCTCTTAGCTTTCGCTTCAAGGTCCTCTCAGGTTCAGGGTCAGCTTCAACAAGAATGCCTTTGTCTCTGCTCCTGCTCATATGAAAGAGAAGAGAAACAGAAAGTGTGGAATCCTCTATGTCACAGTATAGAGATTCCTTGAAATGTCAGAGGAAAAAAAGAAATAGAAAGAAGAAGGAGAAGAAGAATTCGAACTTTAATTAGATAAGGTTCGAATTGTGCATTTAGAAGGAGTGGTACTCCATAAATAGAAGGATGTGGGAAGGAGGGAAGAGAATTTTCGAAAATTCATTTAAAAGATTTTGAAAACATTTTGAAAATTTGATTGATAATTTTCGAAAATTAAAAGTGAAAAAGAAATCAAGTGATTTTTGAAAAAGATTTTGAAATTAGAAATTAAAAAGATTTGATTGAAAACTATTTTGAAAAAGATGTGGTTAAAAAGATTCAATTGAAAAGTTATTGTTTTAAAAAGATGTGATTGAGAAGATATGATTTGAAAACAATTTTAAAAGATATGATTTGAAAACAATTTTAAAAGATATGATTTGAAAACAATTTGAAAAGATATGATTTTTTTTAAAAAAAATATTAATGACTTGCCTAACAAGAAAAGATATGATTCAAACATAAAACCTTCCTCAACAGAAAAGGCAACAATTTTGAGATGTTCAATCAAATCATTAATTGTTAGTAAGTATCTTTTAAAAAGGAAAGAAATTGATTTTGAAAACATTTGATTGAAAAGATTTGATTTGAAAAAGATTTGATTTTGAAAAACTAAAAAAAAATTGATTTGAAAACAAAATCTTTCCCCTAGCACCATCCTGGCGTTAAACGCCCAGAATGGTATACATTCTGGCGTTTAACGCCCAAAATGCTACCTCTTTGGGCGTTAAACGCCCAACCAGGTACCCTGGCTGGCGTTTAAACGCCAGTCTGCCTTCTTCACTGGGCATTTTTGAATGCTCAGCTTTTTCTGTGTAATTCCTCTGCAGTATGTTCTGAATCTTCAATTCTTTGTATCATTGACTTGAAAAGACACAAATTAAAAATATTTTTGGATTTTTTTTAATAATCAAAATGCAACAATAATCAAATAACAATGCATGCAAGACACCAAACTTAGCAGTTTGTATACTATTGACACTATATGAGACACATAAACACTCAAGTCAAGAGAATTCAAAGATCAGAGTAAGAAGTCATCAAGAATTACTTGAAGATCCTTAAAACACATGAATGAATGCATGCAATTGACACCAAACTTAAAATGAGACACTAGACTCAAGCAAGAAATATTTTTGGTTTTTATGATTTTCTAATTTTTTTGTGTTTTTCGAAAATTAAATGAGAAAAAGGTATCAAAATTCTTAATGAGAATTCCAGGAATCAGTGTAGTGCTAGTCTAAGAATCCGGTCCAGGAATTAGACATGGCTTCACAGCCAGCCAAGCCTTCAAGGAAAGCTTCGGTCCAAAACACTAGACATGACCAGAGGTCAGCCAATTCTTAGCAGATCACTGCTCCAAGAGCAAAATTGATGAGAATCAACAAGCTCTTGTGGTGATAAGTTGAAACCTCGGTCCAATGAGATTAGACATGGCTTCTCAACCAGCCAGATTTCAACAAATCATCATGAAACTCTAGAATTCATCTTCAAGAATTTCGAAAAAAATAATACCTAATCTAAGTAACAAGATGAACCGTCAGTTGTCCAGCCTAAACAATCCCGGGCAATAACACCAAAAACTCGATGTTGTTGCCGGATCTTGGCACTGATGTTACCAAAAGCTTGCTCAAAACTTGAACAATCCCCGGCAACGGCGCCAAAAACTTGGTGCGCGAAATTGTGAACAATACTTTTTCACAACTCAAATAATCCCCGGTAATGGCTCCAAGAACTTGGTGGCTCAATACCATGGCATTACACAACTTCGCACAACTAACCAGCAAGTGCACTGGGTCGTCCAAGTAATAAACCTTACGTGAGTAAGGGTCGATCCCACGGAGATTGTTAGTATTGAAGCAAGCTATGGTCATCTTGTAAATCTTAGTCAGGCAAACTCAGATGTATATGGTGATGAACGAAAATAACATAGAAGACAAGGATAGAGATACTTATGTATATCATTGGTGTAAGAGCTTCAGACAAGTGTATGAAGATGCCTTCCCTTCCGTCTCTCTGCTTTCCTAATGCCTTCATCCAATCCTTCTTACTCCTTTCCATGGCAAGCTCGTGTAAGGTTTCACTGTTGTCAGCAGCTACCTCCCATCCGCGCAGTGAAAGCTAATGCACACACTCTGTCACAGTGCTGCCAGTCACCGGTTTGGTTCCCTCCCCTACCGGAATAGAATAACTCTTTTGCGTCTGTCACTAACGCCCAGTAGGTTACAGGTTTGAAGCACGTCACAGTCATTCAATCATTGAATCCTACTCAGAATACCACAGACAAGGTTAGACCTTCCGGATTCTCTTGAATGCCGCCATCAGGTCCTGCCTATACCACGAAGATTCCGAAGAATCCAAGAGATACTCACTAAGCCTCAGATGCTTGTAGAACAAGAATGGTTGTCAGTCACCTTGTTCATGGGTGAGAATGGTGATGGGCGTCAATCATCACCTTCATCAGGTTGAAGAACAAGTGATATCTTGGTAAAAGAACAAGCGGAATTGAATGGAAGAACAATAGTAATTGCATTAATACTCGAGGTACAGCAGAGCTCCACACCTTAATCTATGGTGTGTAGAAACTCCACCGTTGAAAATACATAAGCATAAGGTCTAGGCATGGCCGAATGGCCAGCCTCCCAATGATCTAAGATAGCATAAAACTCAAAGATAGCTACCAAGATCTGTGTAATACAATAGTAAAAGGTCCTACTTATAGAAAACTAGTACATAGATGAGTAAATGACATAAAAAATCCACTTCCGGGCCCACTTGGTGTGTGCTTGGACTGAGCAATGAAGAAATTTCGTGTAGAGACTCTCCTTGGAGTTAAACGCCAGCTTTTATGCCAGTTTGGGCGTTTAACTCCCATTTAGGTGCCAGTTCCGGCGTTTAACGCTGGAATTTCTGTAGGTGACTTTGAACGCCGGTTTGGGCCATCAAATCTTGGGCAAAGTATGGACTATCATATATTGCTGGAAAGCCCAGGATGTCTACTTTCCAACGCCGTTGAGAGCGCGCCAATTGGGCTTCTGTAGCTCCAGAAAATCCGCTTCGAGTGCAGGGAGGTCAGAATCCAACAGCATCTGCAGTCCTTTTGAGTCTCTGGATCAGATTTTTGCTCAGGTCCCTCAATTTCAGCCAGAAAATACCTGAAATCACAGAAAAACACACAAACTCATAGTAAAGTCCAGAAAAGTGAATTTTAACTAAAAACTAATAAAAATATACTAAAAACTAACTAGATCATATCAAAAACTTACTAAAAACAATGCCAAAAAGTATACAAATTATCCGCTCATCACTAATCCTCCTTATTAAAAACTAATTTATTAACTAATTATCTACTAATTTAACCGGGGTTTACAGTTTCCACTAACGCTAGTCTTTCATTAAGCTAATTAGTGAGTTGTCTAGGATTTGTGGATTGAGATCAATTACGCCCACTTGACTTTCTTCAATATGTAGAGGTTGACTAAGTGAGATTAACTCTTCATAATTACCATGTTTGTAGTCAATGACTAGGATAGGAAACCTTGAATCTCAACCCTTGCTAAGACCCTTTTTTCCATTTGAATTTTCTTTCCTTTGATTAATTGCTTTGAGTTTAATTGCCTTTTCTTTACTTTCTTGTCTTTTAAATTCTTGTTTATTGTTATCAATCCCCATTTTTCATAGCCAATGATGTGCACACCTCACTGTATTTTCATGAAAGAACGACCCAGGATTTAAAACTCTCAGTTATTTATTTGATTTGTGACAATTTTAATCATTTAAACTTTGATTAGAGTCATTTGTTGGTTTGAAACTATACTTGCAACGCAATTCTTTTTGAAAAATTTTAAACCGACGCTTGGCCTTCATCATATTTTTGGCGCCATTACCGGAGAATAGCAATGTGTGCTTGTTTTTTGCTATTGTGAATATGTGAATATTGTGAATAGTTATTTTTGGTTATTTCTTGATTTTTGTTAGTAGTTAGGATTTTGTTTGTTTTGGTTCTTAATATTCTTTGTTTTTATTTGCTCGTTTTTATATGAATTCTCATCCTTATGGTTTTGGGTATGGTTGTGAAAATATTATAGGTAATAACAATTTCAATGACGGTTTGCACCAAGTAAGGAACTATCAATGGATGGAGGAGGCTTACACTCAAGGAAAATTCTCTTGTCAACCCCCTCCTTCGTGCTACTAAGATCTTAATTTATCCTATAGTGTATGGATATGGTGGTCCTTACAATGCTTATGAACCTCAACCACCATGTTTATATGACCGCCATTCTCAATATTGCCCTCAAGCACAATGCTTTCAACCCACGCTCCATTACCACCAACAACCTCCATAGAATCCCAATGCTTATCCACCATATCACCAACCCTATGAGCCATACATACCAGTTACCCTTAAAATCACAACCATTCCAACCCCATCACTTTCAAATTCTCTTGAGCCACCACCTCTCTATATACAAAGCCAAGACCCTTACCCTCATGATTCTCCTTTTCAACCTTCATCAATCCAGGCCCCATTTTCATATGGTGACTAATCCACAGAAGAAGCAATACAAGTATTTGTCTGAGAGTAAGAAGAGTCCCAAAAGAGGCAAGACACTATCATGGCTACCTTAGTCGAAACTTTAACACGGGTAGTCTCACTACACTCTTGCAACAATCAAAGAGCTTCAGTGGACGAATATGAAGAATCAACTTCAACCGAGGAATGCAGAGTGGAAAGGAGCTTAGAACCTCAAGCAAAAGGAGAAGAATTGAGGCACAAGTTGCTACAAGTGGAGGGTAAGAGCATTGATTGGAAGGTGTAGTTAAGGTTTTTGGACGAGTTGAGCTTGTTGAACCTTCTTCCATTGAATATGGAAATGATGTTGAAGAGGACCGTGCACGACCTCCAAAACATGTTTTGAACAATGAAGATGATTTGGAAGAAGTTGGTGAACAAAAAATGGAATTCGAAGAAGCTTTCCAAGAGGTAGATATTGTTAAAGAAGAATCAATGGGAGAAGGAACAACCATAGCACACCCATTGAAAATTTTCCTTGCTAAGTCACCATCCATATTACAAGTTGAGTGGGTATTCATCTCATCATTTAACTTGCTTGGCCCATATCAATATGCCTTGTTGAAAACGGATGGTCAAATTAGAGCTCTTTGTAGATTGAAGAGTAAGAAAGAGTTGGATATTAGTTGGCAACTAGAATCAAGGTGCATGGTGGAAGGAAGCTCAAATTTTGGAGGTATCTTAAAAAAAATTCTCCCTTTTGTGTGTACGCACCCGGTTGTGCGTACACACGGTGTTGTGCATATGCATCTCTCCCTTTTTTGCCTTATGTGCATACGCACAACTATTTGTGCGTACGCACGACTATCCTTGTGTGCGTGGATTTTAAAGAAAACCCTAGCCACGCACGCCACCCTATTCTTTCTTTCTTTCTTCTTGCGCACGAACCTCACCCCTTCTCCTTACCTCTGGTGTCCTCCATCATTGCCACAACCCTATTTCTCTTCCTCTTCTTCTCTTCTCCAACTATTATCTTCGAGTAACTCTTCTTTCCTGCGTCAATCATAGGATCAACTAGCTCTCACCTTTCGGTGACCTTCATTGCTACTGCACCTCCGACAGTGGCAACAACATAGTGCCACTACACTCCTTCTTTCATTCTTTGCACCATTTTTAACTTTTCATCCAGGTTCTTTCCTTTCTCCTATTTTCTATTTTCTTGGTTAGCTAATTAGAATTTGCATTTTGTTAGTATATTTTAGTAGTTAAGTTAGGCTAGGATTAGATATTAGACTCTTGGTTAGTTTGCAAGTGTTTGATGCTGCTGTTTTGGTTAAATGTTGCTAGAAATTATTTGAGTATGCTGAAACTTTGCATTGCATACCACCTATTTGAGTAAATGCATGTGTATGCTTTAAGTTTGGTTCATATGTTGTAGCTACCGTATGCATTAAACTACCTTTTGTTTGACAAATTGTTCATGAATGATGCACTTTTAGCTTATATTGATGCTAGTTTAATTCGTGATTCATCAAAGTACTTTCTTATTGTTTTAATTTATTAACACCTAATTGGTTTGCATGCTCATATTTTGTTGCATTTTGGGTGAATTCTTCAGTAAATGCCTTTGATTTAGTGAAGCAATGTACATTTCTTATTCATCAAGCTTTTGAAAATGATGGTCGCATACCAAGTACTTGTTTTTTTTTTAAGTGTTGGATTTGAATAACTTAACTTGACTTGATTCTCATCAAGCATATTTTTTCTCTCAACAAGTACTTCGTCTTTGTGACCATTCTAATTCTACTCTTTTAGGATGAATAAGTGATTCTGACACTTTTAGATTGTGTATTATTTGTTGTGTTAATTCAATATCACCTCACACTATTCACTTGTACAACTACTCAATATCCATTCCCTCAATTCTACTTCACTTGTGTTCAGTTTTTGCCTAAGCTTTCTTGTTGCTTTGGTTTTGGCTTATACTATGACACGCATTGTAGGCTAGATTGAAAACATGTGCACTTAATTATTGGCCGTTTGGCATGCCATTTTAACCTGCCAATGTGTGTGTTCCAACTACGTGCACACTTAGAATACACATATTATTTTTTCTCATGTCACATTACTGTAAGTTCTCTCTCAATTTAGTGTTTGCTTGATTTCTCTTACATCTATGTCCACATTATTTATTGTCCTCCTCTTATACCTTCTTTGCATTGCTTTTATTATGTCTTTGAATTCTGCCCTTTACCCTTTTTCAAGATGCGCTGCAAAGGGAAGGAGCCAGCCGCACCATCATCTGCACTTGTAGCCCTTGACTCTGGTTCGCCAGCTGCACCATCATCTGCACTTGTAGCCCTTGACTCTGGTTCTTACACTCGCCGGAGCAGTAGACCGGATACTTTTGTCAATGACAAAGCCAAAGATCAATATAAGCGCCTTGCTGCAAGAGCAATCCATTAGGAGCGGAAGTTAAATATACTTGAGAAGTTGGTAGCGCTATCCATGACCGCATCGCCTTCTCTCAATGGGGGGTTTTTGGAGCTTGATTTAGTAGAGATCAATGAGTCCATTGTTAAATAATTCTATGGGAACCTCCTCAGGCGAGTTGTTAAAATGGTATTCCTCTGAGGCAAGCAAGTGGATATTTTAACTCAGGCACTAGAGGAATTCTTACATATTCCACACATAATGCCGAACCACAACGCTTATAAGATGATAAGAGTAGACTATGTGAAAGGTGAGCTCCCATTGGATCCGGTCTTGAGGAAGATCGGTCGTCCTGATGCTCAGTGGGAATACAGTTCGTGGATCAATCTGTACCAATAAGCATAGCATGCTCGGATTTGACTCCTGAGGCAAGGATGTGGCAGTAGATAGTATCCGATTATCTGTTGTCTAGTACCTGCACGACCCACAACTAAATGCATGTCGCTATCTTGGTTTGGGCAATTCTTGAGGGAAAGAAAGTGGTTGTCCTGTCATTCATGAAGGAATCCATGTGGAAGGTGAACCAACAGCAGAATTTCAATATTTCCTTTCCATCCTTCATCATGAGGTTGGCCAACAAAGCTGGAGTGGAAAGAAGGCTAGATGATGTCATTTTTCAGATGCCAAGCAGGCAACAATTTCTCCTGTATGGCGAGTAGGACGAGCTGGAAAAGCAGGAATTAAAGAGGAGGAAGTCAGAGCCAGCATCATCCTCAGCAGCACCACCATCATCAGCGCCAACACTTCCTAACCAGTGCCTATATAGGTTGGTCCATGATCTTCTTTAGGAGGTTCGCCGGAACGAACACAGCAATTCGCAACGGTTCCAATGGATAACGACGAAACTAAAGGAAGAAAATCCTAAATCTACCCCTGCAGATTCGCGTGAGCCTGTGGAGGAAGACCCTACAAAAGATGAAAATGCTGAGCCAACACTTGACATGGTGGTTTATTAGCAGACTGAGCCCCAGCATCCACCAGCTGCCAGTGGAAGCACTTAGAGCTTCTCCCCTCCCGGATCATCATGAATGCACGGTGGACCATGCATAAATCAAGCGTGGGGAGAATTCTCAATTTTGGGTGTAAAAATTCTTTTTTAAACACTTGCATTCTTTTTTGTTTTTCTTTTATTATGGCTTTTGTGGATATCTGTTAATATTTTTAGTTATTGCACTTGCACTTTCTTATTTTGGTCTATATATATCTTAGTACCTTTTTAGTTTCACTTCTAGTTATTGCATTTTTATTTTGGTTTGTATGTAATTTAGAGATCTATTCTAATTGTTTTCCTTTTTGCCTTTCTTTTATGTGGTTTGTATATATATATCCTTAGCCTTTAGTTGTGATTGGATGATGTGGGCAATATGGCCTAGTTTATTTTTTCCTAAATGTGCATGATGATTTAGGATGGTAGAAAATAGAAAAAGAACCTAGAAATTTTGAATCTCATCCAACCACATCATACATACATAGATAATAAACTTAATGAAAACAAAAAAAAATCCTTTTCTTTTAGACATCCCATTGATTTGAGTTGAAATTTCTTATTGAACTTGCTTAAACTATATTGTGAAACATAGATGAGAGCTAGAACACACAACCTTGTGAGTTGTTGAGCTTTAATGTGTGGTTGTATCATTCTAACCATTGTCTTTATTCTTGTGTGTTATTTTCTTTCTATGATTATTATCTCTGACTTGTTTGATTTTTTATATCCATTATTGTGTGCATGAATGCATTTAAAATGATTGAAGCCATTATTGCAATTAAAGCTTACTTACCCATATAGCCTCACCCTTTGATCTACCCTCGTTAACCAATTTTGAGCCTTATCAACCCTTCTTGTTCTTAATATTAGCACATCATAACCTTAAGCAGAAAACCACAAATGTCCTTGATTTGCATCTTTGATTAGTTTAGGTTGGTGAGTACGTGTCATTTAAGTGTGGGAGAGTTTAGAACATTGATAGAAGATAAAAGTGTATTTTAGGTGTTTAATAAAAATTTTAGAAATTGGATACATATTCATGCATTAAATGCTTAAGCCATATGCATTTATCTTTTGAAAAAAATTGTAAATATATTATGTTTCAAAAGAAAAAAAAAAAGAAAAGAAACATAAATAGAAAAAGAAAAAGAAATGAGAAAACAATAAAAAAGGACAAAGGTGATCACAAAAGAAAAGCATGAAAAAATAAATGCATATATGATGTGAACTGAAAAGAATGCATGAGTGTATGAAAAAGTGAATAATAGGTAGTTAGGTTGCATTATAGTGAATACTGAATAGGTTGGTGTAGGTTAAGTGAATGTTTAACCTAATCAAAGATTCAAATTCTTAGTCCACTTGACCATATGCATCCTCACCTTTACCTTAACCTCATTACAACCTTGAGAAAGCCCTCATGATACTTGCAAGCATACATTGAATACTTGTTGATTGTTAGATGAAGAACGAATCCGAGAAAGCATGATTTGAGGAGAATTGAGTGAATCAATCCTATAGTACACTTGAGCGATTAGGGAGTATACATATTCAGTGAGAGATTTGATTGCTCAATTCGATGTTTTCATCTATCATGATCTATTATCTTGCAAGTTATTACATTTTTTTGAAAACTCGAATTGATTTATGGGATTTTGTTGAATTGCTACGTTGTTTTAACCCTCTATATCTATTTGCTTACATGAAAATTTGTTTGTTTTGGCCAAGTTAATAGAAGTTTATAGAATAGATAGAAGTAGATAGCATCAAATAGAATAGTTACATACATATAGGTAGTTCCATTTAGTAAGTGTGTTTTAACTTTGATCCTTCTCTAAAATAATTAGCATGAGAACATATTATTATTTTAAGTGTGAAAAAATTGATAAATCCACATTTTATGATAATTTTTTATTTCAAATGAGTGGATTTTATTACATAAATTTGTATTTATTCACCTAAATAGCATGCTTTGTGAATTTTCTCTCAATTGTACCTAATTGTTGAAAACATGCTTTTTGTGCTCTAAATTATCAAATTGATTATGCTTTTATTCCATTCGATTTCTTAATATGTTTATGAGTGATTTTAGGACCAATAAGCAATGATGGCTTGAAGTGAAAGAAAAACATACAAAATAGAAGAACTCATGAAGAAACCAAGGGAGAGAGATTCTTCATGCGTATCCACAAGCCTGTGCGTACGCACAAGTGAAAAAAAATGACTAATGTGCGTACGCACAAGTCTGGGCACGTGTTTCATTTAAAATGTCACGTGATTCGCAAATTAGAAGTCTTTTTTGGCCCATGTCTAAAGCGTTGAAGCCATATGGAAGCTCATTATTAGGGGGAACACACACGCATAGACATACACCATTTTTACATTTTTTTTTCTTATATTTTAGGAGGATTCCAGAGAGAGAAGCTCCAACATCTCTCTAGAATGCCTTAGGTTTTACTAAATTTTTTCAATAGTTTTAGATTTTAACTTTGTTTAACTATAGTTTTGATACTTAATTTTATATTCTTGCACCCTAATTCTCTTAGAATTTAGTGGTAGTTACTTTGTTTTGTTTTACTAGTTACTAAATCTTTGAATTTTGAATTTTCATTAATAAAATTTATGTTTTGAGTTTTATATATGCTTGTTTAGTTTGTTATTATTGATTTTTTGTCTTGGTTAGCTATAGTTTTATTAATTATTGCAAATTATCATGTTTTCCTATTATGACTTTCAAGTGCTTGATAAAATGTCTTTTTTAGTCATAGAATAGAATTTTGCACTCTTGGCTTGGGATTGAGGACTTAGGTGACCTTGAGTCATTGATATCCAATATTGATTGGTGATTTAGGGTTGTTGGTTGATTTGGTTTTTATTAATGCTAGTCTTTCACTAAGATAATTAGTGAGTTGGCTAGGATTTGTAGATTGAGATCAATTATGTCCACTTGACTTTTCTCAAAGTGTAGAGGTTGACTGAGTGGGATTAACTCTTCATAATTACCATGTTTGTGGTCAATGACTAAGATAGGGAACCTTGAATCTCAACCCTTGACAAGGCCCTTTTTGCCATTTGAATTTCCTTTTCTTTGATTAATTGCTTTGAGTTTAATTTTCTTTACTTTACTATCTTGTCTTTTAAATTCTTGTTTATTGTTATCAACCCCCGATTTCTATAGCCAATGATGTGCACACCTCACTTCATTTTCGTGGGAGAACGACCCGAGATTTAAAACTCCCAATTATTTATTTTGATTTGTGCCAATCTTAATTATTTAAACTTTGATTAGGGTCATTCATTGGTTTGGAATTATATTTGCAACATCTTTTTTTTTTTTAAATTCTAAACCAACGCTGAGTCTTCGTCATTCTGCATAAGCAAAAAAGAAGGAGAACCAGAATTTAAGGAGTTTCATCATCAAAACACTACCCATCTAGCAAAGTAAACTTGGGGGATCATCAAACATCCGAATACTATTTACAGATACTTAAAGCTCTATATTTTTCAGATTGTGACTTTTGAGATGCTAAAAAAAATCGAGGAGAATCTTGGATTTGGAATAGTATATTACAAGGGAGGGAGCTTTCGAAGAACAAAGCAAAATGGATCATAGGTCAAGGAAGGAACATCAGAATATAGAAGGACAACTAGATATATAGCATCAACCATCCACTAAATAAGGATAGGAATGAAGACCAAAGAGTGAAAGAGCTAATCCTACTATCAAGAGAGTGGGACAAACCAAAGATTGAAAAAGTTTTTTTCCCAGTCATCGCTGAAAAGATCATCCGAACACCAATCAGCAAAATAGTGAAGCAGGACAACCTAATTTGACTGTATATACAAGATGAAAACTACACAATCAAGACCAGGCATCACATCGCAAAGAAAGAAGAAGAGAAAAAGGCGTAACGGACAACCCCTCAACAAGCTCCGCATTAGAAGATATTTGGATAGGAATATGGAATATGAAAACTTCTCAAAAGATTAAGAGGTTTATGTGAAGAGTTACTCACAATATATTTTTGGTTAAAACCAACTTAATAAAAAAGAAGATAACTAATTGTAATCTTTGTCCTATTTGTTTATAGGAGAAAGAGACAATTAAGCATGCACTACTACTATGCAACTGGATAAGAGTTGTATGGTTTACCTCACAAATACAGTGCACACCAAATAAAGAGCACGTCAAATTGATAGAATTATGGTTACAAGAGATGTTCAAAAAATACAATCAAGGAAACAAATCAGAAGCAATCCAGAATTGGAGTAAAATCGGTATCATATTGTGGGCAATTTGAAAAGCGAGGAACGAAAAAGTCTATGAAAACTCAGAACCTAATCCAGAGTCAATCATCAACTATGTTAGAGTACTTAAATTAGGCTATCTCAATTTAGCAAAAGAGAGCAAAAATTAAATCAAAGAACAAATAAAAAAAAAAGCACAATACCTATCATAGGGAGAGCACCTCTTCCAACTGGCTCAAATTAAATACTGATGTAACCTTTCTTAACAGATCAAATTCTAGAGCAGTAGCAACTATCATCAGGGATTGTAATGAATCATTTAGGGGAGGAACTATAGCTGTGATTCATATAAATTCTAGTCTCACTACAAAAGCAATTGCAATTAGAGAAGCAATCATTATAGCAGAAAATCTCAACATTAAAAATGTAGTAATTGAATCAGATTGTCGCTAATTTGTTCAAATTCTCAATTAAAAAAAGAACTTGTGGGAAGTGGATCCAATTATTCAAGACATAAGAATAATCCAAAAGAGACTCTCGAAATGTGAATTTCTCTGGATTTCTCAAGAGGAGAATGAGATGGCTCACAATCTCGCCATCCTGAAGTTAAAAATCAACTTGTATAGCATTGGCCAATATGCCCACCCATCCAGATTGCATAAATAATCAGAAAAAAAATTGGATATACCTCTCCATCTCCAGAAATAATGACCGTGGTTCTGATGACAACCGACATTGTAACCTTTGCCGGCGACAGCTCTATATGCATCTTTCTCTTCATTCGATCTGCCGTCACCAAGAAGGAAAGTTTCTGTCTTTAATCTTGCAGTGTTATTCAGTCCGGTGTAGTAGCAGTTCCTTTCATAATCGTGTCTGACTACTGCGAAGAACTCCTTCCAAGGAATCTTCCATTAGATTAAATCTCCATCAAATCTTCAAGTGTCCATGTACAGTGTTAATGGATTTTAAATTAAAAAAGACATTACAAAAGAAGAAACACGTTTTAGAGTAGTCAGAGTGGATAGAGATAAAAATTGTTATTTTGGTATCGAGTTGAATTTTGGTTCGGGTGAATTTCTTGGCCTGGTTCCATCCAAAAAAAATCAAATATATAAAATTTTCAAAATAAAAACTCAACCCGTTTAAAAAAGGTTCATTAGACTAAACTGGAACAATTGGTCTAATTAAAAAAATTTCATTTTTAGATTAAAAGGTTAATTTGGACATTTTTTTACCTTTTTAATATATATATATATATATATATATATGATATTTTGATTAGAATTTAAAATATTTGAATTAAATTATTAAAAAGTTGTTAAAATTATTTTTAAAAAGGGAAAAATAATGAAAAGTGTTTAAACGGATTAAATGAGTCAATCCGTTAAATTTACGGGTTAATCAAGTTGGGCCATCAAACATCTCATTTTTGCAAAAATATTTTCTATTTTTATTAATAATAAAGATGTTCTTAAAATATTTTAAAATATGAAAAAATACTCAATGTTTAAATATATATTCTCCAAAAGTACTTTAGATATTAAATTTTAATACAATCATAATTAGAAAAATTGAGGCATTCTTATACTAACAATTTAGTGATTTTATCTTAAGTATTTTTTATTATTTTTTATCAATGTTGTTAAAAAAGATAAAAAAAATTTAAAAAATTGAATTTTGGTTCGATTTTTTATATATACTTTTTAAATAATTATACAAATATTCCTATAATATTTTAGAACAAAAATATAAGCTATTTAACAATATAAAAATCATTTATTATTTATAAAAAATAATATTCTTTTTAATTTGTCAATACTGTTATTTTATATTTTTTTTTCCAAGTGGATGCTAAGAATTTTTTTCCTCCTAATATCCTATTTATTTATTCCAAGCCACCTTAATAGTTGAGATTGAGCCTTAGGTTTAGTTTGATAAAAAATTTTAAAAAGATGTTTGTATTTTTTTTGTATTTGATAAATTAAAAAGTTTACATATTTATACTTATAATTTTTAAAAGTAAGAGGTATTTTTAAAGAACCTAAAAAAAGTTTTTCAAAGTTAATTTAATAAATTGTATTTATCAAAATTAAAAATCTAATAAAGATCATTTATTAAATAAAATTTAAATTTAATTCTTATAGTAATGTATGTCTAAAATGAGCACAACAATTACGTGTTTATTGAATGTGTCACATTTATATAAACTATTAGATTTTATTTGATAAAAAGCAAAGGCTAATATAAAAGAAGAGTATTAATGGACTCTAATGAGTACAGAATATCGTAATACATAAATAAATACTTGAGTAAAGTATTGTTTTTGTCCTCAACGTTTGGAGTTAGTCTCAAAGTTGTCCCTAACGTTTGAATTATCCTATTTAAGTCACTAGCGTTTCAAAATTAGCTCAATGTTGTCCTGCCGTTGGGAATCTGTTAACGGAATTGACAGCGGGACAAAATTGAGACGATTTTGAAACGTTAGGGACTTAAATAGGACGAACACGTTGAGGACAAAAACGATACATAAAAATAAACTTTAATTTTATCTGTCAATAATATCAATTTTTTACGGTACATAGTTATTCAATTATTTTTTAATCACATCTAAGTAAATTACACTTAATCACATTAATTTTATTTTTTTATAATTTTACTCTAAAGGTTTGGGACAAAAATAATACTTTACTCTAAATACTTTAAATGACAACAGAATCTTTTATTCTTAAATAACTAAATATAAATATATAAATACAAAATATATGAATATTTTTTATAGTAAAATAATAAAAATTAATTATTATGCAAAAAATTTTATAATATTAAAGAATTATAGTAAAATAATATTTTAAACTATACAATAAAAATATAAAATAACAAAAAATTTATTTTATATTACTTAAAAAATAATTAAATTATTATATTCAAAATTTATTAACTAACTACTTTTTGTTAAAAATAATATTATATAATATAATTTTATATCATAATATTTTAAAAATATAATTTATTTAAAATATTATATATAATACATGAAAATATTAACGTTTTTATTTTTTCAATTTTTTAAAAAAATTGAACAAATAATATAATTTTAAAAATATGTCTATCGCATTATATATTAACTTATATTAGTAAGAACTAAACTAATCAAACTTACGTAATTAAAAATATGAAATATATAAATACAAAAATATAAATATTTTTTATTCATTAAAATTAGTTATTATGCAAAAAAATTTTATAATATTAAAAAATAATATTAAAATAATATTTTAAACTGTAACATAAAAATATAAAATAATTATATTTTATTTTATATTACTTGATAAATAATTTAATTATTATATTCAATACTTATTAACTAATTACTTTTGCTAAAAATATTATTGTATAATATAATTTTTTAACAAATATTTTTCAAAAGATAGTTTATTTAAAATATTATATATAATATATAAAAATATTTTTTTATTTTTTTAGAAAAACTGAACAAATAATATATATCAACTACATATATATATCATATGTGTATGTAATAGTGATTGATACAGGATTGGTATATATTCTTTTATTTTTTAAACTCTCTAATATATATGCCACCTCATAACTCTCTTTTCTAGTCTTTTTTATTCATATTTATTTTGTGATAATATTAAGTAGAAAA
This sequence comes from Arachis stenosperma, assembly GCF_014773155.1. Classification (NCBI taxonomy): domain Eukaryota; kingdom Viridiplantae; phylum Streptophyta; class Magnoliopsida; order Fabales; family Fabaceae; genus Arachis; species Arachis stenosperma. Next base: position 77,466,808 of record NC_080386.1, on the reverse strand, counting down.
TAATTTAAAATTATTTTTTTAAATTTAACATTTATAGCTTTATATATATAATATTTATAATTATATATTTATAATCAGATCAATTTTTATTTTTTATTATTTCAAATATCTTTTTATTTTTCTAGTTACATTTTTTATCCTCTAACTCGACCATACTTTTATATTTATATATATATATATATATATATATATATGAGAAATTAGTGTACAAATATCTTTTGCAAAATATTTTTTATCATATATAATTTATTAAAAATATATTTTATTAAATCTAAGAGTAAAATATATAATTTTTTATTTTAAAGTAACAAATTTAATTCGTTATCTGATTTTAATGTTATTATATTATTATATTATTATAATTATTTAAGATATGAAAATAAATTAATAGATAGTATATATATATATATATATATATATATATATATATATATTAAAAAGATTATTTTATATTTTATTATATAAAGGTGGAAGCTTTTTGTTCTAAAAAAATATAAAATAGATAAATACAAAAAATATAAATATTTTTTATTCATTAGGATAAATTATTATGAAAGAAAATTTTTATAATATTAAAAAAATATATTAAAATGGATATTTTAAACTATAAAATAAAAATACAAAATAATTAAAGTTTATTTTATTATTATTTGATAAATAATTATATTACTATATTTAAAATTTATTAACTAATTACTTTGTTAAATATATTATTATATAATATAATTTTTTATCAAAATATTTGTAAAAATAAAATTTATTTAAAAAATTATATATAATAAATAAAAATATTAATTTTTTCACATTTTTTGGAAAAATTAAATAAATAATATAATTTATTTTTTTTCATTTTTTTGACAAATTCATATATATAAGTATAATTACATATAATAACTGGTTTGCATTTTAATTCATATAGTATATAGTATATATATTATTTTGGAAAAGGTATAAAAGAAAACAGTGTATTTATGCTATTATATTTTTATAATAGTCTGATTTTATATACATTTTTAATATTTTTATTGCATAAGTTTGATTAGTTTAGGTCTTACTAATATAAGTAAATATATAATGTGATAGGCATGTATTTAGGATCATATTATTTATTTTGTTTTCTAAAAAAATTAAAAAAAATAAAAAAGTTAATATTTCTATAATATATAATATTTTAAATAAATTATAATTTTAAAATATTTTAATGAAAACTTATATTATATAAAATATTTTTAACAAAAGTATTTAGTTAATAAATTTTGAATATAATAATCTAATTATTTGTCAAGTAATATAAAATAATTTTAATTATTTTATATTTTTATGTTATAGTTTAAAATATCATTTTAATATAATTTTTTAATATTATAAAAAAATTTTGTATAATAATTAATCTTAATGAATAAAGAATATTCATATTTTTTGTATTTATATATTTTATATTTAATTATTTAAGAATAAAAGATTTTATTGACATTTAAAGTATACCATTTATATTAATATCTATTATAATATTTTTAAATTTTAAAAGATATTTTATCAAATACACATTATCATTTGTACTTGTTAAAATTTATTTTTAATTTAATTTATTAAATATAGATATTACAATTTAAAAAAAATTATCTTTTAAAAATTAAATTTTATAAACTACTTTTAAAAATAAAATATTTTCCAAACCAAATTTTATAATATCATCTAATCCGATCAAATTTAATTAAGTCAATCCATACCGAAAATACTTTTTGTAACAACTGATTTTATCTTAAAAATAAATATAAAACGAATCTAATTTGCCTTGTAAATTTTATTTATATATCTTTTGAGAAGTAAGGGTAAAAACTAAAAACTTCATCACAAAAAAACCGGATCCAGAATGTTCCACTGATATACGCTTCAGACTGATCCTGAACCGTTGGATTTGGATGAGTGAATGATCACAGCAGCTAGTTTGTATCATTATATATGTGACCCTTGGCCGAGTGTTTCGTTCTTTTCCTCCTTTCAACTGCCAAAATATTATAACAGCAGCAGCAGCCGCGCCACCAACACAACCGTTCTTCTTCTCGTGAGTAGTTCTTTTTCTCAGCTAATGTCTCTCACTCTTAATGTATCTCTAGGTTTCCAACAATTTTTTTCATAAATATTAATTTTGTTAATTCCTCTACGGGGGCTGTTTTGATCCGATAGGTTTACGGGGGTTGAGGGAGGAACCCTAATTTGGATTGAATTAGGTGTTATGGAGAAGGAGCTAATCGAGCTCTACGATGCAGCCAAGAAGGCCGCCGATGCCGCCAGCTGCGAAGACGCTGGCCCTCACGAAGAGTCCCGATGTATCGATGCCCTCAATCAGCTCAAGAAATTCCCCGTCAATTACAAGATTCTCGTCAGCACCCAGGTCCCCAAAGTTTTGTCTTTCTATGCATTTTGTTGTCATGCCACATCATTGTTTTCATTATTTCGATGGATTGAGGCTGATCCATTTTTCCCCCCTCGTGATTTTGGAACTGAATTCGAATTGTTAAGTTTTAAGGGGTAGAGGGTGAATGGCAGACTAAAGTTGTTTGATATCTGTTTTGCTATAGCGAAATTGTGGTTTCAGGAGGGTACTGCGATTGAAAAACAAGATTTTTGAGTGACTTGGTTCTCGAGTATTCCCTTTCACTTTTTGTTTATTGTGCTATCTGATTCACCCAGTGACTAGGTTAACTCAGGATCCATTAGTTTCCTCTCTAAGCCTAGGTAGCTTTCTGATTTGCACTGTATCTTTGGCTAGTAAGTAGGTACATTATTCTTATGCCAATTGTTCAACAAAAGCGCCTTGTTGATGTTAGCGGGGTGTTTTTTTTTTTTTTCAAAGATCAAATAAGTGTGGGTATTGGTCTATTTGGAGGTGACAATGACATTTTTCTGATAGTATGGCCTTTTAAGGGGTGTAGGTCTGGCAGTATGAGGAACACTCCTGTTTTGTCTCACTGTTTCTAGAATACAGGTGATCCAAAATGCAGTAGAAACGACCAGAAAGTGAGGAAAACATAACAAAAGATATTGTTATTTTAGAGTTTAGTTCTGAGTGTGAAGCTGAAGCTTACATTGCAGGCTTATCTGTTTCCAAGTTGTGGTGTAAACTTGACATGTGATGGCATAATGATGACTTCAGGGTTCAGTTTGGTATCTCATTCAATTGAGAGAGAATAAAATTAATGATGGGCTTAAACATGTTTTTCATATAAAGCTCATTTCTTGAGTGACGAGTGACTACCCTTGTGTCTCTACCCCTTTTATCCTTATTCTCTTTTGGCTTTTTAGGTGCAACCTCAAATTTGAATTGCTTCCTTGGCTTTTGCTGTATAACTTAAAGTTGAGGTTTGACTTCATTTTTTTTCTTTTTTTTTTGTGCACCAATTTTCAGGTTGGCAAACATCTTAAACATATCACAAAGCATCCAAGGCAGAAAATTCGGGCATTTGCTCATGACCTAATTGAGATATGGAAAGACATAATATTAACCGAAACAGGCAGAATAAAGAATGGGGGATCTGATAACAAAGACTCGGCAAATGGTGATAGAGCTAAATCTGGAAAAATGCAGAAGAGTTCTTCTGTGAAGGTTGAGAAGGTTGAAAATGGTACATCAAGGCCAATCTCAGCAAAGGTACACCATGTGGATGGCAAAATTGAAAAAAATAATGGTGCTGCAAATGTCAAGGTGGAAAAGATAGTCAAGGAAGAGATGCAAGTTTCTGGAACAAAGAAAATGTCAACAAGCTCACCTGTTACCCCAAAGCTGAAGACTATGATTAAATCTAATGATGCGATGAGAGACAAAATACGGGATCTTCTCCATGAGGCTTTATCCAAGGTTTCAGGAGAGGCTGAGGAGGATATGGTGGATGAAGTAAATGCCTGTGATCCTATTCGTGTTGCTGTGAAAGTCGAGTCTGTGCTCTTTGAAAAGTGGGGCCCTTCAAATGGTGCGCAAAAGGTCAAGTATAGGTCCCTGATGTTTAACTTGAAGGATCAAAACAACCCAGATTTTCGGAGAAAAGTTCTACTCGGCTATATTGAGCCAGAACGGTTAATCAATATGAGCACGGCTGACATGGCTAGTGAGCAGAGGAAGAAAGAGAACGAGAAGATCTATGAGAAGGCATTGTTTGAATGTGAACGTGGAGGTCCACCAAAAGCTACGACAGATCAATTCAAGTGTGGGAGATGTGGTCAAAGGAAATGCACCTATTACCAAATGCAGACTCGTAGTGCTGATGAACCTATGACAACTTATGTCACTTGTACTGTCTGCAGCAACCGTTGGAAGTTCTGTTAATGTGTAGTGCTGACCAATGAGTATCTCCAGGGTGAGGTTCTCATTTGTTCCTAATGCCCTAATGGTGATGGCATGAACCTGCTGAGTGTCACTATGGTTCCGCACCGCAGCCATGCCATGATTTTCTTTTCAGAAGTGTTACGAGTAGATTTTTCACCCCTTCTTTTAGGCAGAAATGTACTTTTTATTCTTTTCACGTTTCAATTTATTTGTAATTTGTTGTAAGTTTAAACATAAGTTGCTATCTTGTGATATCGAACTAATGACTTTACCAGGTGAGAAATTTTGCTTTCTTCATAAAGCAATTTTATTTTGTTTTTTTCATTTTAATCTCTATAGGGAATTAGATTCTTTTTTTATTCAGAAACAAAGGTCTATTGATTTGTTTTTCTTATTTTTGTTTTTTTTATCCCACAATATTTTCTAACCCGGTATATCAAAAACTAATTCTTCACATATCTAAAAATAATTTGTAGTTTTGAGTTTTGTTTAAGAGTGTCGTTAGCATTTAAACAAACAAGAGAATTAATTATTCGACTAATTTAAATTAATTTTTTTTCCTTATTAATAAAAGAAAGATGAAGTATTATTTTTGTGCTATATGAGTCAAATTTTGAATTAGTCACTAACATCTTAAGCATTTTATTTTTATTTTAAAAAATTTTTAAATAAATTGAATATTATTTGGTTATTAAATTTAAAATGAATAATTAACAAAATAAATAACGCAAATGTAAACATAATTATTAAGTCATACTTTTTTGTAGGTTAAAAAGATATAACCAAAGTATTTTTTGTAACACTTCTTTTTTTATCTCCTTGTAAAAAATTTTTTAAAAATCCTAATAATTAACCATTAATATTTTTAAATAAAAAATACTAAAATCAAACATTATTAATTTTTTAATATAATAATTATTCATATTAAATTTAATAACAAAATAACATTAAACCCGTTTAAAATTTTTTAGAACCAAAATTTGACTTTTGAAACATTTTGAAACCAAAACAAAACGTTATAAATCAAATTAGGAGTTAATCCAAAATTCGGGATCAAATTCTGAAAACTATAACATGCATTTTAGCAAGCTGATGCGTGTCAAATTTACTGGAATGATTTACCCGTGTGAGAGTGAGACAAGGTTAATATGCATAGTTGAATCAAAGTTGCAACATATCAAATTTAAAATAATCTATGCATGTTTGACACCTTTTCAGACTTAAAAGGAGTATAGGGAAAATTGTAATAGATTATAGATGCATGGAAGGGAGATTGTTTTGGCAAATTGCCGAGGAATAAACGTACAACACATGGAGACCCTTAGAAGGTGGAACATTATTGAATTTAATGATGCAATAATGTACAGCAGTCAACAGAAATGCAAACTAAAAAATCTATGATATCAATAACAATTTATAGCGCAATAGTCTTAACTTAGGAAATTCCGGGACATAACTATGTAATATAATTGTACTTCAACTAGAATACAATCAGATCAAATCGAAGTTACTATGGTTGAGAAACAACATCAGTAGTATTTGCTTCCTTAAGAGCTTGGAAAACTCTAGAGCTTCTATCAAATATCTGAGCCCTACGGTTGTAATCCATAGGGTCTTTCCCGACATCTTCACCCATTACTGCTTCCTTTTCCAAGCACTCCAACAACTCAACCACACCCTTCCTTTCCCCACACTTGTACCTGAACCGTGCCATTCCCTTATGTTCTTTATCTTCAAGATCTCTCTCCAACTCACTCTTCAAATTCCAACTTGCACAGCCAACCACCACAAACCCATTCTCATTGCCCTTTCCATGATGCACCAAAGATGACCAACCACGACTTCTTTGCATCAACCACAAGTTTCCCACCTTCACCTGCTGACGAGGGCTGTTTGCGTTGCTCGAAGGAAGAAACACGTGGTTTTGTGTATTAGCAACACAAGAAGAATACCCCTTCATGGTTTATGGCTATACAATTGTAAAGAGTTTCAAGCTTTGAAGTTTGAAGGCTTTGGGTTATGTTCCCTAGTTGCTTGCGTTTTTGTACTTGAGGGTTGGAATGTTCAAAGTTGCAGTGTGTGGGATATATATGGGAGGGGGCTGAGAACCAAACGACACGTACGATAGACACGTCATCTTTCTGGGATGTGACAGAAGATTCGAGATTATTGGTTGATATACATTATAATACTCGCCCAACATGGCTATTGACCAACACGAGAGGTGGGAAAGGGGATGAGCACCCACACGTGTTTGGAAATTAGAATCACAAAGGTACGCTTTTCAAAGTTTTGTCTTCATCTGCTCAGCTTTGAACGGGCTCAACTTTGAACGGACAATTACCAAAGGAAGTAAAATTTTGGGCCATGACTACATACCACAAAGCACAAACAACTTGTATACGAAATCGAGTAGGAGAAATTTGTGAGGACCTTTGGGTTATTTATTTAATAAATTTTAAAAGAGGTATCGGTCTAAACTTTATCTTATCTTTGTTTTGTCAATAACACGTGCCAATGGAGCTGTTAATCTGTTATTGCACTTTTTTATTTTAATATAGAGAGGAGATTGGAGTGATACCGTATTAGGAAGAATATGGACGTTTTACCTGCATATGATGTCAGGGATAAAGAAATTGGACGAAGAGATTTAGAGAAAGGAATTTGGACAGTCCAATTAGATGGTATAATTCGGACCGTTCGATTTTTGCGGTCTCAATTACGTACTTATTTTCTAGAGCGGTATTTCTTTATACTAATTTGTTTTTTGGAACCTCAACTCACTCCCTTCGAGTCTTTTTCATAGTGAACTTCGTTAGCAATTTTTTTTCTCTCTTCTTCTTCTTCAGTCTCCAGAACCCCTTCTTCTTTATGTAAATTTAAAGGAAAAATTTACAATGTCAAAAAAACAAAAATATAAAAATATGGATCATTCTAAACTTTATATTATACATTATCTCAGCCACTCTAATTAGGTAAGTTTAATTTTTAAAATTTTTTATATTTTAAATTTATTATTATTGTTAGAAATTTAGGAATATATATTTAAATGAAGTAAATATTATATGTTATAGAATTATTATTATTATTGTTAGAAAATAAATTTAGGAACATATAAATTAAGAAATTGTGATTATCGTTAGAACTTATGAATTTATAGTTGAAAGTATATATATAGTTGATTAGTGAATTTTTTAATTAATGGTAATATTTAAATTAATGTAATGTGATAGATTAGTAAAAATATATGTTTAGAATTTTTTTGTAATAATTTTAGAAATTATAATTAATTGTATAATTTTTAGAAATGGTTTGGAAAATTTTGAGTAAATTAGGTAAGATTGTAAGATATAATACATTTTGGCTTCAGTAGTAATTTTTTGTTTGTTGTTAGATTTTTAATTAATATAAATATGTTAGTGTAATTGAGGGTTTAATGAAGTGAAATTTTATTGGTTAAATAAGAATTGGATTTATTTATTAGTTATTATTAGTAGTATGATAGTTTATTGTTATTGACTAAATAAATAAATAATTATGTAATTCAATGTTCAGTTGGGAACAAAATGAGTAAAATGTGTATGATAATAATATCGTAATTTTTTATATTTTAAAAAGCTTTCGAAATAATTTATAGGGTTGTTAATTAAATTTAGCAGTTAAATTAATTACTCGGGACTTTAGTAAATTGGATTAAGTAAAATCATTTGTTTGAATTGGATTTAGTAAAATTATGTATCATAACTTGTGATTTTAATTATTATGTCTTATTTAGTTAATTGTGGAAATTATTTAATAATGATAGTTAATTAATTAGTAAGTTAGGTTAGTTATACATGGTAATTACTAAATTAGCTAATTAATAAAAAGTTTAGCATGAGTTTAATAAATTAGTTGTCCTAGTTAGATAATTATCAGCTTTTAGTAGTAAATTAGAAATTGTTAATGATTTGACTCATAATCTGATATGTTTTTGTAGAGTTCACGGTATTTGACATATGATTACCCACTCCCTCCGGATCAGTACAATGATAGGGTTGAGGAACATTTACGGTTTACCGATTTCTTGCATGTTTTTTAAATTGGAGTAGTTCAATGTCAGAAAGCATTGGTAAATGCTCTAGTCGAAAGGTGGCATCCAGACACACACACATTTCACCTTCCTGTTAGTAAATGTGCTGTGACACTAAAAGATGTTGCTGTTATTCTTGGTCTTCCAACAGACGGTCTTCCAATCACAGGGATGACTATGAATAGTTTTGAAGCTTTAGAGGCGGAGTGTTTGCAGCAATTTGGAGTTGCACCAAGAAAGTCGGACTGTAGAGTAAGCTGCATAAAACTGACATGGCTTCGAGATCTAAAAGCACGATTACAGTTGGTTGACGAAACCAGCATACAGAGGTACGTGAAGTGCCACATTATGTTATTATTTGGTACAGTCTTGTTTGGTGACAAGTCTGGGGCATCTGTGCACTAAAAATTTCTGCCTTTGCTTCGTGATTTTGGCAGTATCGGACAGTACAGTTGGGGACCTGCATGCCTGGCACTCCTATACAGGTCATTATGCAGGGTATCTCGTTTTGATTGTAAGGAAATCGATGGTCCGCTAACACTTCTGCTAACTTGGGCTTGGATCCGTCTCCCATATCTAGCGTCGGTTCCTCGGAAACCTCGCTGTTTTCTGCTTGCAAACAGGTAACATTATCTTACACTTACATCCTATCTTCATATTTAGAATCCAATTATGTTAATGAATTAAGTCATATTAGGTGGCATAACTGGGAGCGTGGAGACCGACGCTTTAGGTATTTTACACTTGAGCACTTTAGGAAGGCCTTGGATGATCTCCAGGAAGGCCAGGTGTGTCGTCATTAAAGAAGTATTTGATTCGGGTTTAGTGTTGATGTTATTTGGGTTGTCATCATCTGTTTTCTTTATTTTTCGCAGTTTGTGTGGCTTGCTTATGTTGTTGATCGCCTTGATCCGGACATAATTTCTGCAGGCATCTACATGCATTCAGTTGTGTGAAGCGCTACGGTGCCGTTAGTGTCTTTTGAAATCATTGAGTGGCATGCAACCGATAGGTTTAGGCGACAATTTGGTTTCGTTCAAGGAGTTCCTCATCAGGAATGGAATCTAGACAAGGCACATGCAATTGTCCTGATTGGTCCTAAGAATCTTGACTGTGCCACGGCCACAACTCATTCATTTTAGGTGATGCAGTGGACAAACAGGTATAATCACGTTCTTACTGAGCTTCTCGTGCCTCCACAGCATCCCTTGGATATTTACATGTACTGGTATCGTGCAAGATATGGCAACCACTTGAACTTGTCAGATCGTGTGGGTCAAGAGAATGATGAGGGTAATCAAGTTATGGTTGATGACAATGAAGAACAGGAGCCACAGTTATGGCCACCTCCACCTCCACTTCCACCTCCACCTACACAAGAACAATCGCAATCCTCAAACCCATATATACCTCAAACACTGTTTATCACATCATATCCAATACGTTAGCAGTATTGGGGTACTCCACAGCTTGACTCGGGAGATGGAGCTTCTTTTAGCCAGTTACTTGGGTTCATGGCTATAGATGCAGGTCAATCACATTACAGCCATCAGCCTGATATCATGGCTGGTAGGTATTCCTTGGACGCGATGCATCCATGCCGCACTTCCTTGGTTACTTCTGGAGAGTTGGTATCTAGTGACTCTAGTAGGAGTGACGGTGGTCGAGAAATTCTTAATAGTCAAAACCCTCGTCATATTTCAATGGGTCTAATTGAAAAAAATGCTAAGACAACTGAGCTAGAGACGAATGAGTATCTAGTTGATACCCCAAATGACGAGGATGACGAGGAGGATGAAGATGAAGACATGGACGAAGATGAAGAATCTCGTAATGATGCTTCTGGTGTTGATGATGGTACATGTCCTATTATTGCTTTATCCTTTAATTGATTATATTATATTCATATATGGTTGATTTGTTTATATTATATACTTGCTGGGTCAATTGATTATATTATATTCATGTATGGTATTTGTGTTGATTTGATTATATTATAAACTTATTCAGTCAACTAATTAAGTTGTACACAGGTGAGGCATGAAATCCAGCTGAAACAGGCAAAGGCTACAATCTCAGGGTTGATCCGCCACGTCGTAGCGCTAATCGATACACTCCGTCTGTGTTCAAAAGAATCTCCAAGAAATGCAAGGATCTTGTGGATGATGTAAAGTGGGCAAGGAGAAAGTAGCTTTTGTGTAGTTAATATTATTACTGTGTATGTCATCCAGTACTTTTCTATGTATCGTTTAAATATTCTATGTATTATTGCAATACATATCATGGAGTACTTTTCTATCGCAGATGGCATATAGTAGTTTGATGTCAGTTACAATGTTTCAAATAACATACTTTATACCTTGGATAAGTTATATAGATTCGCAAATATCATAGACTACTTGGATTTAATGCAAAATACATAAATCTACTAAGCATTATTGCCGGCACTTACACCACTTGCCTGATGGCATCTATTATGACTGTGCCCCTCAGCCCCACATTGCCTACATCGCCTAGGAAGACGTAACATTCTCATGTCCATCTCATTCAAGAAGCGTGTCATCCATGGACAACCTATGGTAACTTGTCTCAGGTACGGATTCGGTACGAATCGAGGCCCGTTGTAAGCAGGCCATGTAGTAGGATTTCCCAGTGGCCTAAACCTGACTCGGTAAATCCGTCGAACTTGGTCCATCTTATACATATCATGAACATACACTAGCCAATCTAGTCGTTGATTTGCACAACATGCAAACCTATGTCGACAAGGAATTTGGTCCACCTGAAACTCACCGCAGTCACATCGTTGTCGACGGAAGTCGATGGCATACCCCATTCCACTTGGCATCTCACGCACTTCAAAGACCTCATTTTGCCTATCGAAGCAATTCACCTGAATGTTTCCTGATGCAATTTGATTCGCATGTAATTTGGAGGTCACAAGCTCAGAAAAAACATGGCCGGCATTAATCCGAGCCTCCGCCTTGACTCTTTTTCGAGTGAACAACTCGTTGAGTCTGTAGAAAGTTGCTTTGACAAGTGCAGTGATGGAGAGATTGCGTGCACCCTTCAAGACTGAGTTGATGCATACCACTAAGAATAATTGAACAGTACCCTGTTAATAATGAACTTCAAATTACACAAAGTTACCTATATTGATGACAAGTCTTTGTAGGTACGGTGCCTTGAACTTTCTCAAAAAATTCGACTCTATATGCCTGATGCAAAACATGTAGAAAGCTTTGGGAGGCGACCAAGCTCCGTTACTGCGGGCCACAGCTGCATTGATGGAATCATGTCGGTCAGAGATCAGTCCTACACCATCCCAAGTCACTACATGTTGTCGCAGGTTACTCAAAAAAAAGTGCCACGCATCAGAAGTCTCTCCTTCCACAATAGCAAATGCAATTGGGACGATATTATTGTTACCATCCTGTGAAACTGCAACCAACAGAAAACCCTTATACTTTCCGTACAAGTGAGTCTCATCTACTTGGACAACTGGTTTACAATGTCTGAATGCTCTAATACAGGGGTAATAACTCCAGAACACTCAATGCAACACCCGGATATCAGTAACCAAGTCATCGCCTTGATATGCAGGCATAATCTCAAAATGGACAACTGTTGATGACTCCTTATAACACATGGCCTCAAACCATATAGGCAAAGATTCGTACGATGCTTCCCAACCTCCAAATATTTTTTCACTGACTTTTGCTTAGCCAACCATGCTTTTCGATAGTTGATGGTGTAATTGAACTTCGACTGCACTTCCGCAATAACTAATTTCACCTTTATCGAGGGGTCATCCTCAACCAACGGCTTTATTGCTTCTGCAATTGTGTTTGAATCCAACTTCGAATGATCTTGAGAAATGGTTGCTCTGGTGCAAGTGTGACTACCATTATACCTCCTTATAATCTAATAGTACTTTCTGCTGAGCATGCTAACCCTGATAAGCCAATCACAACCTAACCCATACTGTGTACACTTGGCATAAAATGTCAGCGGCTCCAACTCATATACCCGGTAGTCTACAACTCTTTGGATAGTATAATCTTTCATTGTCATAATAACAGCTTCCCTGGAATTGAATTCCATTCCCACGGCAAATTCACCATCTGTGACAACAGAAATTTCTGCCACGACAATAGTCATAGCATAAATATTTAATACACAAATATTTAATAAGTTGCAATTAAAAGTAAATCAATACTCACTATATCAATCTTAATATAATTAATAAACACTAATTAAAAGCATGAGCACATAAATAAATACTAATTAATAAATACTAATTAATATTTAACTTAATCAATAACTAACTACAAATAATATTATTAACTAAACAAACACACAAACAAATTCTAACTACGTATATTATCACATGTCACGTAACTATTTGATCACATCGATCAATATAAATTATTATAAAATTCTAACCCTTCGTGTATACGTATAGGCAATTACGTATCTGCATTTGTATACTCCGGAAATTCTGGAGCATGCATGGCTTCCAAGTCCAAAACTCGCATGAAAGATAGCTCCTCAAACGAATGTTTGTTTGCGAGTGTATTTGCCACATCAGTCAAATTTGGTGCCATAGTGCCGTCACCTTGGTCTTTGTCTTCGTCTGGACCAACAACTTCGTAATTGCTTTCAAATTCTTCCTTACTGTCACTGTTGTAATCTTCCCGTTCAATATTTCGGTCGGCTATAGACTGTTCGAATTCAACATAGACCTCAATGAATGATATCTGAGCGCGACTTTCAATGTACATTGAAAACATCTTATGCATGCTCGCTTCATTAGTTATATATTTTGTTTGAAATTGAACGAATCTACCAAATACCAGTATGGGATACCTGTATAAAATACATAATATTCTTCTAGATAACCCAGATTCTATCTTCTCACAAATCACACATTTTAGTTCTTCGAATGAGATTGTGAATGGAATAACAATATCTAACAGATTTTCACAAATAAATTTCACTCCTTCAACTGTTTATAACAAAATCTGACCGAAATAATATACTTTAAGTAAGACTCTATCATCCATTTTTCTCACTCACATGAATAAACTTCACACTCAAATTATTTTCCTTCATTCGAAAGAACAGAGAAAGATAGATAGAGGTGCTGAGGGAAGAAGACGGTGAATTGAACTGCTATAATCAGTTCAGTATGAGCTACCCACACTTATATAATGTCAAAAAAATATATTATAGTCAACTTGGACCCAGCGATTACCTTTAACGTATTCAAAAAAAATATTTATTAATCAAATTCAGACAGTCCGGTTTGATTTTCGAGAAAAAAAAAACTAATCGGACGGTCCGATTAGCCACTCCTGAAATTCAAATTTTTCCTCCCTCACAACTCGGACCATCCGATTTGGTTATCCAAATTTTTTACACAGAAATTGGATGGTCCGATTTCTTCCACCAAGTTTCAACAAAAGCTATCCCACATTCATGTATAGCACCCCCATATTCTATATCAACGCATAACACACATATGGCTGCCATATCTAAAATAATGAGCCCTATTATTGTGGGTTCTGCTCCCTGTGCAAACAAAATAGTGTGCAGAGTTGATGAAAAAACCTGAGTTAAATAACTAAAACTTGACAAATTTCGGTTGAGTTTTTTAAATAGGGTAAGAAGATGTGTGATTTTTTTATATTTTTTTTGTGAGTTTAATACTATTATGAAAAAAAATTGTCAGAACACACAAAACGGTGCTTAAAACTTTTTAATGGTTAAAACAAAAATGGCACTGCCGTTTTGTGTAAAAGTAAATAATTAAAAAGTGATAGGTATTTGAAAACGCCGTTGCTGCTTTGTGATGGGATAATATTTTTTAATTTAAAAAATAGAAAACGATTTTGCCGTTCTATGCTGAAACGAATTTTACCGTTAAAAATTGTCGAAACGATACTGACATTTTGTAGAAAAATAAAAATGTTAGTACTAGTGTGAATAAAAAAAATATAAAATTAACTATAAAAGGTACGTTGGTATTATACTGGAAACACTTTGAGTAGAGTAGAAAATGAGCAATACAAAGTTCTTCGTCTTTAAATTTTGAGAGAGCTTAGAACTCTTAGTTCTTTAGCAGTTGAAGTTGTTATGCATTTGTCGAGTGAAATAAGTTGTAAGTAAATGTAATAAGTGTATAAAATGGAGAGTTATGTTAGTTTAAGAATATATTTAAATGGTCAGATTTTGCATGATACACATGAGGGTGTGAGTTTTTTGTATGAGAATCCATGTGTTATTGTTGTTCCTCTTTCAATAATATATGAAGGACTTAAGAGTGTACTTTGTCAGAGTGTAGATCATTAAGGCCTGAAGAGAGTGACAAATATTTTGTACAGGCTACCTGTGTTCGTATTTGGCAGTTTTGTTTAATTTCAAATAATGCATGTGGCTGATGAAGCTGGTATACAAGAAATATTTTGACCTACCATCAAACTAGAACACGAGCCTCATTTATCGAGTTATACGTTGAGTTCGAAGAAATTGAACTAGATTGGTTATAATACCGAAAGTGATGAAAAGTTTGAAGGTAATTATCAAGTTATTGGTCTAATTAAAGATGTGGAAGAAGATGATATATCAGTTGAAAGAGATGTAGCAGATGTTCCTAATGCACTAGTAGATCAAACATCTATCTAGAGAGCCATCGTTTATGCATACTTTGAATCTTGATGTCATGCATGTTCCAGAATTTTCTGAATATATCAATACATATAATTTTTTTTATTATTATTATTATTATTTCTTGTTATGCAACGGAGGTTCAATCTAGTCTATTTAAGCGGGTTATTCCCCGAAAATGCCATTCCTTTTTCGTTGGGGGTCAAAATCTCCCTTATTTGGTCCATTCCTGCATAGAGGTTGGGCATTATTATTACTATTATTATTATTTTTATCATTCGTGCAGTTTCTGCTATTGTCGCAGACGGTAAATTCATCGTCGAAATGGAGTTTAACTCTAGAGAAATTGTGATCACAGTAGTTAAAGAGTATACCATTCAGAGGAGCGTCAATTATAAGGTGTATGAATTAAAACCGACGACATTCTATACTAAATGCGTACAATACGGAACAAGTTGCAATTGTTGGGTAGTCACACGTGCATCAGATCTACCATCTCTCAAGATCATGCCAAACTGGGATTTGGGATCCCACCTTTGATCAAGATGAAGATGTAGTTTTCACTAGGAATCCAAGGAATGTCGATCAGGTTAAGTAAAGTAGTAGTTTTATGTCAGATTGTTGCTCATCAAAAGGGGGAGACCCATTCAAAGCTCAGTGGTAGCACTCGACTTCGATGTTAGGCCTGACTAGATGTTCGAAAGTGAAAAAGAGAGCACAATACGCACTGATGAGCAGCCCGACTTAGACGACTAATGCCTTCTCCCAACTTCCAATTTGAGGTTTAGCACAAGAAAAAACAAAAAAGAAGCAACTCCTTGAGTACTAGGAGAGGGACCGCCAGATTGAAGATGAAGAACGAGATCGTGTTTCAAGCACGAATAGAACAATTTAAAGAAGTGTATAACCTAGAGAAATGGTCGTCTCTCTTTATATATATACATATATATATATATATATATAATTAATAATAATTTAGTTTTATTATTAAAAACTAAACACACTACACATATAAATTAACTAAAAATTTAAACTAATAAAAATGGAAACATCTAACATTTTTTATAAAAAAATATTTTAAAAATAACCCATACTCGTTAAATAATAATTAAGACTAATATATTTTAGTCAACTTTTAACCTAAAAACCTAAATCACTAAAAAATTATATCCTAATTAAATAAATAATTCTGTTTTAAAATCAATTATTTTAAATAAAATAAAATTACTAAATAATTATGTTTTTTAATAAATTATTTAAAATATAACTAAAATTACTAAAAATGTCTGATTTTCAAAAATAAAAAATAAAACAAAACTAAAATTGCTAAAACGGGTTGTTTTTCAAATAAATTATATAAAATAAAACTAAAATTAATAAAATTTCTGTTTTTTAAAAACATTAATTAAACTAAACTAAAATTTAAAAAATATATATTAAAATCCAATTAATACTATACACTAACAAAAATTTATCAACACTAACAACTAATACTACTATTATAACTATAACAAAGAAAATATAGTTTTTAACTACTCCTAATCAACTAACAATTAATTTATTTATCTACTTAACAAAATATTAATTTAAAAAAATTATATACTCTTTGTTTCTAGAACTTTTAACTCAAAAAAAATAGGATTAACCCTAACTAACTACTAATAAAACGTTTAAAATACTAACCTATTTCTATATATGATTGGCTACCCTTTTTTTGTGGTGGATAAGTAAAATCCAACTTTCAACTTTGTTCTTGAGACAGAATGGGATGATGGGGATGGAGATTCTGGACCGAAAAAGAAAGAATGAAGGAAGAAGAGGGTTAACTTTTTGGTTAACGTGTGGGAAGAGAGAGGGAGTTGTCACGTGTTGGCCATGCATAGCAAAACGTCGGTGACGTTTGTTCAATACGTCCGTAACATTTCCCGCTTAACGGTATCGATGTCTTCATCATGGCAACTGACGATTTCCATAGCGCCGTTAATCTCGCCTGTTAGGCCATTTTGGTGGGTAACACCAACTTTGGCCCAATATTAAAAAAAAGTTCGATAAATTTCATCCAACCTACTATTCTAGTTAATTAGAGAAGAATAAATAGACAAAAATACACAAAAAAATTAGATATAGATAAAAATACATATCAAAGTTAGTAAATATAAAAGTACATTTAAAAGATTGATTTCGAAGGACAAAAAAAACACGTCCCAAGTCTTACAAAAATTTACTAACGACATGATATTTTGTTCATCGAAAATAATCTTTCATGTGTATTTTGATATGTACAATTTTTGTGTATACTTTTATTCATCCCAAACTTTTTTATGTGTATTTTTGTCCATTTTACTCACCAGAAAATTAAATGGATTGGCCTGCCAAGTAACAATCTGACTAATGTGCATTGACAATGAAAATATAGCCCTTTTTTCACACAAGCAACGAAGAAATGAACATAAAGGACTGCATCAATTACCAATTAAGCTGTTCGATCCTAATTCAACAGCAGTACAAAAGAAAGACCGTACTATATAATGTTCATATTTTGTTGATAACAGAGAAACGCAAAATTGATAATACCAAAAGATCTACAACACCAAACTAAATAGACGAGACACATCTTACTTAGGAAGCTATAACAGCATGATGACGCCTGAACCCTATAAAGGCTTGAAGAAGCTCTTTGTATCCATTCCTATAGTGCTCAAGTGAAATGCATAGCTGCCGGATTGCCTCCCTCTTCTCTTCATCTCTATCTGAGATCACAACCTTCTGCATAGTCACCTCTTTTTCAAGCTCTTCCACATTCATTTTCAACTCATCAATTAGGTTCTTTCTTGTTTCCGATACTGAAATCAACTCTGCGTTTTGTGCACGTAGCTGGGATAACTCTCTGTCCACTTCTGTAATTTGATTGTCCCGGAAGCTTAGCTCAGCCATAAGTTTGTCGATCTTGGCATTGGCTTCATCTCTTTCAGTTGTGAGCATGTCATACTTTTGCTTATGCTTGTCGAATTCCATATTAACAGCTTCTACATCATGCCTTCTCTGACCAAGCTCTTCCTTCAAACAACTGATTTCACCCTGCAAAGCCATCTTTTTGGTAGCATGCTGCTCTTCTTCTTTCAATTTTTCGGTTTCAAATTGTATCAACTGCTTTTGCAAAAGATCGCCTCTAGCTTCGCACTCCCGGAGTGTAGATCCCATCTCTTTTTGAATCGCTGACAAACTGTGAATATTAGCTTGCATCTGATCTCTCTCCCAAGTGATTTGTGCCTTGGAAGTAAGCATTTCATCCTTCAATTTTTGCATCGCACGTGCATGCTTTGTTTCGTTAGCTTTGTAACATGAAATTCTGCCCTCAAGCTGCAGAATCTGCTTTCTCCTAGAACCAAGCTGGCATTCTAATGTGGCTGTGTTTTCCTTTGCCACTTCAAGCTGTGCCTGCAACTCATGCGTGTCAGATGACCTACTCTGGAGTTCCTCTCTTAACCTTACAAGTTCATCATTTGACGTCTTAAGCTGTTCTTTTGCTGCCTCCAGCTGTTCCACCAAATTTGCAATCTTGTTGCAACAATCTGGAACATGAGTTTCCAATTCGGCTGTTTGCTTTTGCAACTCCAGTACCTGTCCATTTTCACATTCAAGATCATTCACTTTCACTTTTAATTCTTTCCGCACACTGTCAAGCTCATCTTTCAACTGGAGAATCTCCTGTTCTGAGAGTGAAAGTTTTAAGTTGGAAACTTTAAGCTCTTCCTCAGTTTTATTGAATTTGCTGAGCAACTCTTCATAATTTCTATTCTGTCCCATCAGAATGCTATCTGTTTTATCCTCCCCAAGTTTATGACTGTGTTGCTCTGCATCAGTATCAGGAAATTCTTGCATCTTAATACCTTTAGGCAGCCCTTTTTCATCAGTATTCGCAGGTGTGTCATGGATGTCAGTTCCAGATAGACTAAAAGATTCTGTCTCCGAATCTGAGGATGTCGAGGAAGATGATCCAGGCTCCTCCTTCATAGAAGCCCCAAAGCTATCAATACCTGAGTCTGGAGACGAGAAGTCGATATTGACAGGTTCAGGGCCAGACTCTGGTAAACTTGGTTTCTGATGTGGTGTATAATACGGTGTCGCCTCCACACCCTTTTGGTTAAAATCTAAATCAGAATTATCAGAACCTTCCATCTAAAGTTTTGGGGGCTAAATCTATGGCAGGAACCTGCATGGGAAGGGAAACCAAATTTCCCAAAGGACTAAGATTTCTTATTCAATTATCAGGAATCAACAAGGATAAATGTTATGCGATTCAAACCATTTTTTTTAAAAGAAAAATCAATAATATGAATAAATAAAAATCCCAGATTGCAAATCCAGCTCTTTGCATAAAGTCCACCCTAAAGAGAGATAGCAAGAGAAACATATCTGGAAAATTTAGAATCTCCACGCCTCTCATGTCATGTCACTACAGAGCCTAAAGCTAGAAGCCTAGAACTCATTGACCAAGATTAAAAAAAACCAAGAAAAAAGATGCAAATTTATTGTTTTCCTGATTAATCCATGATCTTTGTGAAAAGATTGTGTGCTAAATATGGAAGTATTAACATAAACTGCAGTACAGTCCTGACTCAGTGTGTTCAACAGCATATTCCAAATTTTGGAGATGAAGGTAAGGTTAGCTTTAAGTCAAGAACCTCCAATCAGAGGGTAAATAACCAATCAAGAGCAGAAAATCACGATTCATCCGTCGCAAAATGAATTGTACAAGCGTATAACAACAACAACAATAACACTCCGAAGAAATGTATGATTTTGCGATGACTAACCTGTGCGGAAATTGAAGCGATGGAAAAGACTGGGATTTGAGGGAAACAAACGAGAGTAAGGAACTGATGCTACCGATTACTAAATTGTGAATGTGAATGTGAATGTGAATGTGAATGACTTAGGGTTAGGGAAGTGATGGGCACAAAGAAAGAAAAATGGAAGAAAAAGGGTTCAGAGAAAAAATAAGAAAGCAAGTGGGTTTAGAAATGAGAAGGAAGAGAGAGTCTCACACACTGAGCCAAAACGGAAAATGCCAACCAACTTAAGACGCGTGGCCCCCTAATTTCTGGCCATCACCAAATCAGTTATCCCGCCTCTTTCATCTCCTCAAATTTCAATTCTCTCCGGACAGAAATAGATCATTTCAATTTTTCTAATTTTTTTGTAAAGTATAATTTTTTATATTATTTAATTTCTTTTTTTACATTTTGTTTGTCTTACTACAAAACATAGTTATCAGAATCGAATCGGTAATCGAACCAGTTAAACTATCGGATTACTGGATCACAGGTTCAATTGGTAGGTTACTGGTCAAACCGGTTAACTCGGTCACTAGTCAAGCTACTGGATGACTGAATCATTACTCACGTACAATTGTTTTCATGTGAAAATTTATATTTAAGAACCGTTAGATGATTTGACAAGTTTGACTAAATTATCATCTAACAATTTTTAACTAACAATTTTCAACTATCAACTTCATATGAAGACAAATGTATGTGAGTATTTACCTATTATTATATACTACAAGTATTTATTAAAAAAATAATATTAATAAATATCGTACAATCATAAAAAATAAATAAATTGTGATTAATAAAATTTTTTTATTTATCTTTTTAATTTGTATAAGTATAAAATTATAATTAAATAAAATATATTGATTTAAAAATAAGTGACATTAAAATTAAAATAAATTGAATATAAATAAAATAAAACATCTTTTATATACATATATATATTATAATTTGTATTGATATTAATAAGAAGCATTACAGTTTGGTGGTCCTATCAGCTTTGTTACTTTCTTCAGGTAAGAGGTTGGAACCCAGATGTCACATTTTGGATTTTTTCAAAATCGCAAGCATGACACTCGGCAACACAGGAGCATATGGAGCACGGTGGACTTGCAAAATGCTAGTGCGTCGTATGTTCGCCTTCAACTGCAACTGAACGGTTCGGTCGGACCGATTTTTACCAATTCACTATGAATTTCACCGGTTCGTTTCGATTCTCTACCTTAAGCCGTTAAAATTTTGGACCGGATTGGTGTTAGATCCGGTTCACCAAATTTCTGATTAAACTTACTAGTCTGGTCCGATTTTAATAACTATACTAAAAAATATATAATAAAAATTACACTTTAAAAAAAAATTAAAAATATCTATTTCTTTCGACCCTGCTTTTTTTTTCATAGTTTCATCCGATAAAAAATAATAATTTATTACTTTTTATTTGTTTTGGTAGGTTTATTAGGTTAGAAACATGTTTGGGAACTCATACAGTCTATTATAAAACAAAAATAATAAATTTTCAACTCAAATAATAATCAAAACTAATATACAGTTTATAAGTTATATTGTTCATGATTATAAATACAATAATACTTTATAACTAAGTTAATTATCCAACTAAGTCCAACTAACTTAGTATAACCTAAATACCTAATTGACATCACGCATCACTATTTCTAACTGTCTTTTGACTAAACACGCCATTATATGTAACTTCTTTTTTACGGCTTCTTTTTTTGTGGACTTTTTTTTATTTCTCTTCGGACTTCTTCTCCTTCTCCTCCTCCTTTTTTCTTATCTTTCTCTTTTATTATTGTCGTTGTCACCACCATGCCATCACCTCCATCTCTTCCTCCTCCTCTTCCTCATCTTCCTCTTCTTTCTTTTTTCATTTGAATTTCTTCAATCTCCTCCTTCCTTTTCCTCCTCCTCTATTATCATTATGGTTATCGTTATTGTCATTATCGTCGTCTTCTTCTTATATGTATAAGAATGCACCGAAATTCCTTAATGATGACGATACACAAACAAATTTAGTTCAAAACAAGTTCAGACCAGAATGCACCGAAATTAAATCTAGAATGCACCGAAGTTATTAAATGATAACTCAAAACTCCTCCTCCTCATTCTTCTTCTCCATTATCATCATTTTCTCCTCCTCCTCCTCTTTTTTTCTCATTTTTTTTCTTTCGTTATCATCGTCGTCACCACCACCACCACTACACCACCACCTCCATCCCCTTCTCCTCCTTCTTTTTTCATTTGAATGTTTTCAATTTTCTGCTTTCTTTTTCTCCTCCTCTTCCTCCGTCATTATTATTATTATCATCGTAATCGTTATTGTCTTTATTATTGTCCTTTTTTTATATGTATAACAGTTTAAATACAGAATATACCAAAAATTTTTAATGATGATAACACACAAACAAACTTAATTTAAAACAAGTTAAGATTAGAATGCATCAAAATTAAATCCAGAATGCACCGAAGTTAAATGATGATGATGAATTTAAAATTTTTAAAATTAGTTAAGATAGTATGTAACAAAAGATTTTATTTTATAAATTAAATATAATGAATAATATGTTAAAAAAATGTAGATATTAAACTATCTTCATATTTTCTTTTATATAATAGATAGATAATAGATAGAAGATAGATAAGAGTATTGAAATAAGTTTAATTTTTTAAATATTTTTTAATTAAAAAATTCAAATTTGGTTAAATAATTCAAAGAGACATTTAATATTTACTCTCAACAGAGCGTGTTTTCACTTTTCAAAGGTATTTCAGTAATACAAATAGTGGTGTTTGTGATTTGATTGAGTATGACTAAAATTTCAATCTAATTTACGCTAAATTTGTTGGTCTGGATTCAATTATTTAAACTTTTTATGCTCGGATCCAATCCTATAGGATCTATATCCGTAAAATAAAAAATATTAAAAAAAGGTTGTTTCTATATAAAAAGTCAATAAAATAATTTTTTACTCTAATAAAGTTCATGTTTTCATTCTTTTAAATATGTTTATTCCTAAAATATTATTAAACCAATTTTTTTAAATAATAAAGATAAAATTATACAATATATATAAATAATAATTATTAATTGAAATAAAATATAAATATAATATATATTATTTATTATTTAGTGCGGATTCGCAGATATAGATGTGATATCCGATATCCGATCTAATTAGAGTACGAATTGAATCTAATCAGATCATATTCGTAAATTACAAATTGAATATAAATAAATACCGCAGATTTGCGAATTTCATTCCATCCGAAAACACTCCTAAGGACAAGTATCCTCTATGTATGTAGAATTTGCCATTTGCTAGGGTTCCAATATGAAAAAGTATAGAAAAATAATGTATATAGTGAACAACGTAAACAAAGATTAAAAAAAGGTAAAATTGACTTTAAAATCTAGCATTTCAATTAATTAAATAATTATTATTAGATTTTAAAATTTGAAAAATTAGGATTAGCACCTAAACATATTCACACTACGTACAGTTACTTCTAATCCCACCATAACCACAATTCCAACGTTCGCGCTAGTCCCTCTCAGGTCCACGACCATATCTCACCATCGTCACCGGAGATAGACATTTAGACGCAGAAGAACACCGCCAGCCCACTGCACCAGCTTCTCTTCCAACCCCTCTCAGGACTGTCGTTTTGCACCCCACCAGCCCTCTCACCAACGTCGATCTCTCCCTCAACGGTCATCATCGTCACCACTGAGTTCTTGATGCTGTCGCTGTGTCGACCACCAACTCTACTCATCGTCGTCATCCAAGTTGTCGCGGCCGCGGCACGCGTTCTCCATGCGCCACTGCGGTTATCTTGCGTTCCACGGGCGCCGCTGCTGCTGCCTCACAATTCTTTGGCGGCGAGGCGCATTGTCTTGTCGCCATGCTCCTTCCACCGTCGTGGTTCTCCTCCTCCTCTTCTTCCTCTTCTTCTTCTCCTTTTTCCAAATATGATTAGCATTAAGAACAAACATGCCATTTGCATGAAAAATAAAAATTTTGTTTGCAGGAAAAATAAACATCTAGATTGGATTTAAATAGATACAATAAAATTTGCTAGATATTTATTTTACTATGTACGTAAATGGTTATTTTTATTCTAAATCGACGTTCTTGACGGAGAAACAATTTGACGGCGCTGAGGTTGGCTGGTAAGGGAGAGATCGACGGCGCAATGAAAGTTTGAAGAAAGATATTGGATGGTAAAAGAATTATAAAGTGAATTGTTAAAATGTAAAATGTGAAAATATAATTTTTAGGAGAGTAATTTGTGATGGACTATTTTTTTTTTTTTTTATCTTTCTATGAATCAAGAGTACAATTCATTATTCGCATTATTCAAAAATTTTATTGTCTACTTAGCAGAGTCGTTCCAATATATATTAGCTGTGTTTTTTTGGGGTCATAATAAGTTTGGTTGATAAGAAATTAAATACATGGGACACGAAATGTGGGTCATGGCCGGCCTAGATATACAATGCCCGCGAAGTGATTGAATTTATATGGCGGGAACACAAACAGAGAGAACTTCGAAAATGTCACGGGCCCAATGGACCCACTACTCGTTGTTTTCACTTCTTCGGCCGTAACCTTAATTCGTTCCTCCTCTTCACATTCCTACATGGTGTCAAGACCACAAAAAATATTGACCCAATAGTACCACAAAATATAATAAATATAATTTTAGATATAAATAAATTTATATTTAAATTGTGGCTCTTTCTATCCGGTTAAAATGGTCAAATACAAAAATATTTTATTATATTATGCTACATAAGCACATCCACATATATAGCCAACCATTTTATCGTACATCTTCGGGTTTGTCTTTTCTAAGGGAAAAAATAAAAGAAATTTAAACAATTAATTAAAAGGATTATTCTACTAATCAAAAAAAAAAGATTATTCTACTTTTTAAATATCTATTTTATCTATTCTATTATATAAAAATTGAGTTTCTACACTTAATAATAAAGCTGACGTAGTATGTTTTTAAGAATGTTGTCTAATTTATTTCTTTTAACTCATTAAATATAAATTATTACGATAAACTAATCATACCAACTAATTAATTTGATTAAATATTTAAATATCACACGATTTATATCAATTTGATTTAGTAGTATTTTTTTAATTATTTTTTTAATATTCTGTTAGTATTTTTTAATTTATTTTTTAATTTATTAAACTAAATTAATTATACTAATTATCTATATTAATTAATTGATTTGATTAATTTATTAATTATTAAAATAATAAATTTAGGAATAAAATAGGCAATCGAGTTATTTTTTACTAATAATTAAATCAAATCAAATCATACTGTTAAGTTCAAATCATGTGAATTAAGGATTAAGCTAAAATAAGATTTTTTTTTTTTTACTTATTGAAATTGAATACAATAAATACAAATTAATTTTGTTAGATAATCATGGTCTTCTATTCTTCTATATATAGATAGTCACATAAAATTATAAGAATAATCATTTTTATCATTTTGCTATTTCAATTCATCTTTTCTTTTTCTTTTTCTTTTTTTTTTCTTTATGTAATTTCTTTTATGTATAAATGTACTCAAAATGATAAGGCATGGATAAGAATTCATTAATTATTTGTTTGACGAATATTATGTCCAAAAATATCTCAATTTAGGCATTATACTCTGCCGATGGCAGTTGAACCTGTAGTAATTCAGAGTGCTCATGGTATTTTTTATAGTATTGGATAGAAGAATATTTATAAAAATGAATATACCTGTTGTAATTAATTAATTTTTTTGTCAGTTTGTTATCTTTTACATAACAAATAATATCTATGTTGAATATATTTTTTCATCAAAAGCCATAAATAATTGATTGATAATTATATGTATAAAAATACTTTTGTGGTAACTAAATACTGTATTGTATGTTAACTTCCTAAAATTAATTCTCCAATGATTATGTCAATGTATAGTATTATCAGATGGAAACTGATTAGAAAAATGGCTAACAATACAAATACTTTTTATTTTTAATACCCAATAATAAATATATAAATTAAAACTAATATTGTTTCATATAAAATATTAAAACGTATATTATACCCAAAACATATCTAATCCGTATTAACTGTGATTGTTTATCAGTTATGTTATGATAAATCTGGTTATTAAAAAAATTAAAATTAATTTAATATACACAATATTATTTCATGCATTTTATTTTTATTTTATCATCATAAAAAGTCATATATATTATAAGATAACCTCATCTTTTTACCAGCGATTCTTTCATTCAGTAGTTTCTATAAAGAAAAGATGGATAATTTTGTTATTTTCAATTTTTTGGTGTGTATGGACGATGCATAATAATATTGTGTTTGTCAAGAATATATGAGATTTTAAAAGACTTAAGCATGGATTTAGTCTTTGATATATTCGTAGATGAAGTGCAGAATAGATAAAAAGATGGCTAATAAAAGAATAAATAGTTAAATCTTTTTCAATACTAACATTCGCAGTGCATGATAGGTGTTTTATAACTTTTTTGGATTTGATTGTTTCTTTATTATTATTATGTATTATTCTGTTTAATTGTGCTAAAAGGTTTATGATGATCATTTTATCTTGTTAATGTAAAGATTGTAGGTGTTATATTTATTTTGTATACTCTTAAATCTCATGTCGCTAATGGATATTTGTGATTGAATAATTATTAAAAGAAATTAGTTTAATATCTATTTTATATCCTATTTAAATTATAATAGTGAGTAAATATTTTTTAAAATAAATACTATGATTTTTTTTCACAAAAACAAAGTTTAACTAATTGTGAAATTAAATTATTATACCACATATGATGATAAATATATGGCATTAGATTTACTATAAAAAAATTCTAAAAATATTATGTTGTGTTATATAATTTGATTATATTTTTTTATCTTCAATCTAGATTATTTGGATTGGCATATTTCTAAAAAGTGTTATTTAATTTTTTTTAAATTATTAAATTAAATTAATTACAACTAATTAATTAGGTTAATTAAATATCTAGATATTTTATAATTTAATATAATTTCATGTATATAGATACATGACTTTTACAATTTTATTATTTATGTAATAAATTTTAGAAATAATTTTTATAAATTATAATTTATTTTTTTATCTGTATATTCAAATTTTAAAAATAATTTTTTTAGTTTTTTTATTTATGAATAGATTATTTTTTATATATATATGTGTGTGAGAGAGAGGGGGAGAGATGAATATTTAATTTTATAATTTTAGATTATTATATAAATATAATTAATATGATCTTATTTCTATTATTTGATCATCAATAATATTTTTATGAATTTTTTTTATTGCATAATTTACTTTGACAAAAAAAATAATAAAATTTGATTTATGAAAATTTAAACTTTAGCACTTACTATGATTAAATTCAAATTTTAATTTATTTTATTATATTATATAAATATTAAATTCTTTAATTAAACACTTATTTGATTACGATATGATATTATATATAATTTTTATATTGACAATTAAATTTCAGTTGCTACATAAATGTTATATTGTTATAACAAGAATACATGTAACTTTAAAAAACGATATAATCTAAACTTTGATTATCTAAAAATTTACTAAATAGCTGGAATAACTTCACGTCACAAACCAATGAATGCTAGGACTATGGATGATCACAAAAATAGTAGAAATAGGTATTTGCGAGAATTATTTGCGTTTTAGGGCTAGATGGGGTAAAATCCCCACAACCCGCCACGCAAAAATAGATGGGGACACGGGCATAAGTACCCACCCCATATGACCCATTAAATACACGCGAATATAAAATTATTAATTTATTCTAATTTATATATACATAAATCCATTTCTTGAATTTAGTAACCCTAATTCTTGCTTCTAATTCGAATTCTTTCTTTTTCTTTTAAACTCATTCTGAGCCTCGATTCTCTCTTTTTTTCTCTCTCTCTAACTTACTTTCTCTACCTTTTAAGTCTATCACTACGTCGTTCAGTATCGTCTCAAAAAATTATGTTAGAATATGTTTTTATGTTTTTTTCTTTTAAAATGCTATTTTTTATAATAAATATGTTATGAATTGTGTTGGATTATATTGAATTGATTAATATATAATTATTATATTATGCCTTTTTGTGTCAATTTTTTTAAAGAATATTCATAGATACGATGAGATCTGCATTTTCTAAGAGGATAATTAAACAAGGACTTGCAAAGACAAAGAAGGGATGAGGGCATTTTTTTAAAACGGGAGTGAGGGATGGAAAGGGACCTGCCACGCCAGCTAAGACAATAAGTATAATAGTGCAAATACCTACTTATTTATTAGTAGTAAAAAATTATGTAAATAGTATAAATTGATATTTTTTAAGTATAATAAAGGTTATTAATTAAGTTAATTACATAATTAAAAAATTATGAATAATTTTTTAAATAATAATAAAATATGAGATCACCATTTTCACATACTATAAAATTTATGAAAATTTTTTCTGAGAATAAATCAATTTTCTATAGATTATACATTAGCCGTGTCAAAAAATAAATAATTAATATATTAGATATTATTATTTACATACTAATATAATATATATTACCGACTATTAAGTTTATAATTAATTTTTAACTCAATTTTTGGTAACTAAAACTTAAATAATTGAAATTATTAAACACTCAATATTTTGCACCTAATCAATTTTATTTTTGTTATTAAAATTTAAAAAAGATGAATTAATCAATTCTAAATTTAAATTTAAATTTGAATAAAAATAAAAAATATTTTGAATATTATCTCACTAACCAAAATTAATTTTAAGATAAGAAATTATTTTATACATCATATTATAGATAGCATGGTCATTTTCTATTTTTTAATGACAAATATTATAAAAAAATGGTGTAAAAAATTAAAAAGAAATATATTTATCAGTTCATAAAATACTAATTTATTTTTAATAGAATAAATTATAGAAAGAATTTTAAGTGTATCAAGTACACCAGTGTTCTAATAATTTTAGCTGTTTATCTTAATTATAAAAATATATAATATATATTTATTAAACTCAACTGTTAGGGTTACTGAAACACCAGTATTTCGGGTACGTTTAAAAACTTTTCTAAATTATATATTGAATAATAAAAATGATTATTGGTTTCTCTTCACACTAACTAATACTTAACGATGATATTTCGGTACACCATGTTACTAAGAAATATTAATCAATCTAATAACTTTTTAATGACATAAATCTATATGTTTAAAAATTTAAAAATTATGTCATAAAATGTGAAATTTTAACAAGCAACAATATTGATCATATTGTTTTAACTTCAAGAATGAATACAATACCAACAAATAAAATTATCTCAGGTAAATTTCAACAAAGATGAAAGTCCATAAGTATTGCTATTAATGAAAAATTAATTTATTTTAAAGACAGATATAATTTTTTTCTAGAATTTCCTAACTCGGCAGGCGAGGACTAATCCACCACGTATTAATGCTTTATTCTTAAGGGTTTGTCGCTAACTAATGAATTGTTACACACACAAAGTGAGATTTAAACTCCAAATACTTGCTTCAGCGAACAAATGAGATGGCCATTCAACCAATCCAAATTGATTAAAATAAATACTAATTATTTTTAATATTTTTAAATTATAAAATATTTATAATAATTACTCCATATTTTTTTGTTTAATTTTTTAATAGAAAAACTTTATATAATTTAATTTTATGTATTATCCCAAGGGCACGAGAACATACACTAGTTAATATAAAAAGAAAGATTTTCTATGGTGCTAACTCAAAAAATAAGCATCCCATACTAACCTTATATGCACTATAAGAAAAAAGGCCTGTTGCCATGTTTTTTTCTTGTTACGCTTTAAAAGTATGGTAAAAAAGGGTCAATGACTACGCTTTTATGAGAATGGTGATTGGTTAGAATTTTGGCTATACTTTTTCTTGCTATACTTCAAAAGTAAGCATGGCCAAAAAGGTCAATAATCACGCTTTTATGAGAATGACAATTGATTAGCATTACACAATCTCACTAACCTAAACTAATCAAAGATCCAAATTAAGGATATTTATTGATTTTTCACTTGAGGCTAGTAGTTTGCTATAATTACTACAAGAAAAAAAGGCCTGTCGGCACCCTTTTTTCTTGCCACACTTTTAAAGCGTGCCCAAAAGTGGTCTATGGGCACGCTTTTGCGAGGGTGGCCACTGATTTGGGATTTGGCCACGCTTTTTTTGTCACGTTTGAAAAGCGTGGCCATAGAAGAAAATCGGCACGCTTTTATGAGGGTGGCTACTGATTTGTGATTTGGCCACGCTTTTTTTGCCACGCTTGAAAAGCGTAGCCATAGAGAGAAACCGGCACGCTTAAAAAGTGTGGCTAGTTAGTTTTTCAATGGTCACCTTTTTAAAGCGTGTCCATATCTTATGTTTATTTGGGCACCTTACAAAAGCGTACCGATAGAGTTCCCTCCTTCCAAAGTTTAGTCTCTGCAAGTTTTATGTTTTAACCGTAGACTAGAAGTGTTGGTTTTGAAAATCACGCCGTCACTCACCCTTCTCATCTCTGCAACTCTAACTCCTTCTCCCAACAACGCTATTATCTCCCTCACACAACCCGTCACAACCCCTCCCTCCAGCCCGTTGTAGCACCTACATCCATCCGTCCCTCGTCGCTCATGCCCCATGCCGCCGTCTCCCTCTCTCACGCGTGGCGCCAACCATCAGCACCACTCGTTAGCGCAACTCATCAGCACCACTCGTCAGCGACAACCTGTCAGTGCCAACCATCATTCTGCTAGTGCCGACGTCTCTGGTGTTTATAGGAAACGATCGGTGGCGTCTCTGTCGAGCTTGGCGTCGGATGCATCGCTGGCGTCAGCGGTAAATATTCGATTCATGGTTTAGGGTTTTGACGGAGGCGGAAATTGACTGATTAAGAATTTAATAGAATAAATACGTTGCAAGTACAGTTCTTAACTAGTGAAAATCCGCTTATCAATTTAAAAGGATTGTCACAAAATTAGAATAAAAATACTGGTAGTATAAATCTCAGGTTGTCTCCCAACGAGTTGACAAAAGAGTGCAGCTTATTGGTCAGAGGTTTTTCAAGAAATTTTGAGTTTGAGAAATAGGAAAATAAATAAGAGAATTTATATAATTTAAATAAAGATCTTGACCGGGAGAAGATTAATTGGAAGTTTTATCCTTGTTGGATTTCTCTCAAAATCAATTGATAATTGGTAGTTGTTTCCACTTAGTTATCCTTTACTAAATAAAGGAAGGTCAAGTAAGTTGGAAGTCAATTTCTATTTACAAGTTCTAATCCTCTCCCTTGGGAAAGATTAGCGTCAGTGACTAGAGATTCAACCAACAATAAACCCAATTACAATTTGACTCTTAAGTATTCCAACTCAAGGTTCTCCTTTTAATCAACTCCCAATCAAGTTGAAAAACTACTCCATTATCATAAATGTAGACTTCATAAAATTAAAAGGGAAAATAAATAAAGACATGATAAAAAATAGTAAAAAAGATCAATTAAAAATAAAAATAGTTCTTGTATTAATAAACTCTAAAAAGAATTCAATTGTAACTCTGGACAAATTAAGGATATGAAAGAGTAAGTGAAAAGTAAGAAAACAAACTAGAATGACGAAGTCTTGGCGGAGGTAACAACTCTTCTCAATATCCAAATCCAAAAGCAAATAAAAATTCTAAGAATTATGAATGTGTAGTGTGAAAACCTAGAGGAGGAGTAAAATTAGATCTAAAAACTAAAAACAATCCTAATGAGAATCTCCCTGAGTCTCTGCAAGTTTTTCGGCTTTAGTATGTGTTTCTGGGCCAAAAACTAGGTCAAAATGCGGTCCAAAATCGCTCCCAACGTGTTCTGTAAATTCTATAAATCGCGCATGTCACGCGTATGCGTCATCCGCACGATCGCGTCGTCCGGCGTTTTTTCTTGCCACGCGTTCGTGTCATCCGTGCAGATTTCAATCCACGCGTTCACGTCAGGCATGCGAACGCGTTACTGCAATTTTCTCCATTTCGCGCAGTCGCGTGAGCCATGCGTCCGCGTCGGTGTTCGCTGGTCATCTCCTTGATTTCTTGTGTTCCTTCTATTTTTGCAAGCTTCCTTTCCATTCTCTAAGCCATTCCTGCCCTATGAAACCTGAAACACTTAACACATGGATCACGGCATCGAATGGTATAAAAGAGAATTAAAATACACAATAAAAAGATATCTATGAAGTAAGTTTTTCAACTATAGAACAACTTTGGGAATGAATTGTAATATCATGCTAATCATATGGATAAGTGGGTAAAGACTTGATAAAACCACTCAATTAAACACAATATAAATCATAAAATAATGGTTTTAGATGCATAAGCAATTACAAAAGGATCCTTACCTTCGCGTTGAGCCAGCGCTGCTCCTACTACGTGATTGGAGGCATCACACATGATTTCAAATGGCTGGCTCCAGTCTGGGCCTCTCACAATCGGAGCTTGAGCCAGGGCAATCTTCAGCTTATCAAACGCTTGTATGCAATCCTCACTGAACTCAAACTCAATATCTTTCTGTAGTAGTCTGGATAATGGCAATGCTACCTTACTGAAGTCCTTAATAAATCTCCTGTAAAAACCTGCGTGGCCAAGGAACGAACGGACTTCCCTCACGGAGGAAGGATAAGGTAAACTGGAAATGACATCTACCTCTGCTGGATCTACAGAGATACCAGTATTAGAAACAATGTGTCCCAGAACAATACCCTGTTTGACCATAAAGTGACATTTTTCAAAATTTAAAACAAGGTTTGAACTAACATACCTGTCTAAAACTCTAGATAAACTATCCAAGCAAAGGCTAAATGAATTACCATATACGCTAAAGTCATCCATAAAAACTTCCATACAGTTCTCTATGAGATCAGATAAAAGACTCATCATACACCTTTGGAAAGTAGCTGGTGCATTGCATAGGCCAAAGGGCATTCTATTATAAGCATAAGTTCCAAAAGGACATGTAAAAGTAGTCTTTTCCTGATCTTCAGGAGCTATATGGATTTGAAAATAACCTGTATAACCATCCAAAAAGCAATAATGAGATTTACCTGACAGGCGATCAAGCATCTGATCAATAAAAGGTAAGGGGTAGTGATCCTTGTGAGTGGCTTGGTTTAGACGCTTATAGTCAATGCAAACTCTCCATGAATTCTGCACTCTGGTTGTCAGAAGCTCTCCATGCTCATTCTTCACTGTTGTGACTCCAGACTTCTTGGGCACCACTTGTACTGGACTGACCCATTCGCTATCTGAAATGGGGTAAATGATATCTGCTTTAAGTAGTCTGGTTACTTCTTTCTTGAAAATTTCTAAGATGGTGGGATTCAATCTTCTTTGAGGCTGACGGACAGGCTTTGCTCCTTCTTCTAAGAATATTCTGTGTTCACAAACTTGAGGGCTGATGCCTACTATATCCGCCAAGTTTCATCCAATTGCTTTTTTATGCTTCCTCAACACACTTAGAAGTTGTTCTTCCTGTTGGGAAGTGAGCTCCCTTGCAATGATAACTGGGAACTTCTGCTTATCCTCAAGGTAAGCATATTTGAGGTGCGAAAGAAGGGGCTTTAATTCCAATTTCTGCTCATGGCTAGGCTCTGGACCTTCTGGAGCTAATGATAATGGTAAGGCATCCTCATTTTGTTCAGAAGATGTCCCCACACTTGGACCTTGCTCCATGTGCTTCTCTTCTATTTCCTCCTAGTGAACTGCAGCTACAATCTCATCAATAATGTCGCATTGGAATACTGAATGATCTTCTGGAGGATGCTTCATAGCTTCATTCAGATTGAAGCTCACTGCTCGGCCGTATATCTCAAAGGAATAGGTTCCTGAAAAGGCATCCAGCTTGAACTTTGAAGTCTTCAAGAAGGGTCTTCCAAGTAGGATGGATGACGGCTTTCCTGAGTCATTTTGGGGGCATCTCCAAGATATAGAAGTCAATAGAAAATGTGAGCCCCTTAATGCTCACCAATACATTTTCAGCAATTCCAGCCACTGTAATAATGCTCTTATCTGCTAACACAAAACGAGCTGCCGACCTTTTTAAGGGAGGGAGCCTCAAAGCATCATATATAGACGAAGGCATAATACTCACGCACGCTCCTAAATCACACACGCAGTCAGAAAAAATTACACCTCTAATGGTACAGTTAACCATACATGGACCTGGATCACTACATTTTTTAGGTATATTTCCCATTAAAGCAGATATAGAACTATCTAAAGGAATAGTTTCAAATTTATTAATTTTATCTTTATGTATGCACAAATCTTTTAAAAACTTTACGTATTTAGGTACCTGCTGAATAACATCAAAAAAGAGAACAGTTACCTCAACCTTTTTTAATATTTCTACCATTTTGGGATCAAGTTCCATCTGCTTTCTGGGCTTACTTGCAAGTTATGGGAAGGGAATAGGGAGGGCATTGTTTGCAGCTTCTGCATCCTTTGGTGTTTCATTCTGTGGTTGAGCTGCTTCTTCTTCAACTATGTTTTGTACGTCCTCTTCCTCTTCAGCATCTTCCACTTCCACCACATCCTCAGCTGGGACGTGTACTGTTGAGCTTGGCTCCTCCTGGTTCCTCTCCCGCCATGTGGTTCCGGACCTCAAAGTGATGGCATTGATGCCATCCTTGGGGTTAGGTAGAGGTTGAGAAAGAATTCCACTAGAGCTTGCAGGTTGATTGGTGGAACTAGGTGATGAATCTAACCGGGAGACAAGAGCTTGTAAAGTGGCAGTTAGATCATTCAAAGTAGACTCAGCTGTGTGTGCATGTCTTGTTGTCCTTGTGCGAGAGAACGGAGCATCTCGTCATTTGATGAGGAATTTGAATAAGTGATCTGAGGTACTTGTTGTTGGTTGTGCTGGGGTCTTTAAGACTGTCTTAGGTGAGGGGCTCTGTAAGGTTGGTTCTGATTCTACTGTCTGTTGTTGTTATTGTTATTCCACCTTTGGTTTCCATTGTTATCTTTGCCTCTTCTATTATAGTTGTCCCTCCAACCATGGTTAGAATTGTCTCTCCAACTTTGGTTGGAATTGTCCTGCCATCCATGGTTATAGTTGCCACCTTGGTTGTAGTTGCCACCATGATTGTATCCTTGATTTGGGCGATCATAGAAGTTGTGAGTGGCTGCCACAGTGTTGTCTTTCTGTTGGAGCTGCGGACATTCATCGGTATCATGACTATAATCAGTACAGATCCCGCATACTCTTTGTGGAACCAACTGTTGGCTTTGTTGTGGCGGGGGAGGCTGAGCTTGTTGTGCCTATTGTTGATTCAACTGCATCTGTTTCAGTAGGTTGGTCATTTCATATATACTCTGGGTCAGAGTAGAAGTCTCTTTGCTAGAAGAAACTTCAGCAACAGCTTTTGAGTGGCTGTACCTATGCTTGTGATTCCTAGTGGACTCAGCTAAGTCGCTGATCAATTGCCATGCTTCATCTTCGGTCTTGTACTTTTTCATAGAACAATTACTAGCACCTTCCAATGTGGTCTTATCCTGAGGCTTTATGCCTTGTGTGAAGTAGCTGATCAACACCATCTTGTTGATCATGTGATAGGGGCATGCGTCCAGGAGATTGTTGAAGTGCTCCCAATATTTGTAGAGAGTCTCGGATTTGCCTTGAATAATCATAGAAATTTCTTTCCTCAATCTATCAGTAACTTCAGCTGGAAAGTATTTCTCCAAAAATTCTCTTCTAAGCGTATCCCAGTTAGTAACAGTCACTTCAGGTTGGGTGTAGTATCATTTCCTCGCCTTTCTCTCAAGAGAAAATGGGAAGGCAGTTAACAGAATATGATTTTCATCCACACCATGACGCCTAACAGTAGAACAGGCTGTCTGGAAATCCCTAAGGTGCTTAATAGGCTCTAGAGCAGGAAAGCCATGAAACTTGGGCAGCAAGTTGATTAGTGCAGTTTTCAGTTTAAAATCTGCAGCTACCGTTGGGTGATGCACTTGATACGGATGCAGTGTAAAATCTGGGGCTCCAGCTTCCTGGAGAGTAATCCTCCTAGGTTCTGCCATGTTACTTGCACGTGAATCAACTGAATCAGTGGTAAATGAGCTTGTTTCTTCCTCAAATGGCGGTTCAGATTTGCCCTCAGATGAGGCTGGTGAATCGATAACAATCACTTCACCACCCTCAGAGGCTAACTGACGTCGAGCTTGCCTAATACGTGAAAGAGTTCTTTCGATTTCAGGATCAAAAGTGGCTAAGCTCAGATCAGGTAGTGAACGCGTCATTCAACGAAAGAAACATACAGCTTATGGCGATAAAACAAAATAAAATAAAATGCAAATAAATAAATTCTAACCAATAAATTAGCACACTATTGCAACTCCCCGGCAACGGCGCCAAAAATTGACGAAGGCGGAAATTGACCGATTAAGAATTTAATGGAATAAATACGTTGTAAGTACAGTTCGTAACTAGTGAAAATCCGCTTATCAATTTAAAAGGGTTGTCATAAAATTAGAATAAAATACTGGGAGTATAAATCCCAGGTCGTCTCCCAACGACTTGACAAAAGAGTGCAGCTTATTGGTCATAGGTTTTCCAAGAAATTTTGAGTTTGAGAAACAGGAAAATAAATAAGAGAATTTATATAATTTAAATAAAGATCTTGACCGGGAGAAGATTAATTGGAAGTTCTATCCTTGTTGGATTTCTCTCAAGATCAATTGATAATTGGTAGTTGTTTCCACTTAATTATCCTTTACTGAATAAAGGAAGGTCAAGTAAGTTGGAAGTCAACTTCTATTCACAAGTTCTAATCCTCTCCCTTAGGAAGTATTAGCGTCAATGACTAGAGATTCAACCAATAATAAACCCAATTACAATTTGACTCTTGAGTATTCCAACTCAAGGTTCTCCTTTTAATCAACTCCCAATCAAGTTGGGAAACTACTCCATTATCATAAATGTAGACTTCATAAAATTAAAAGGAAAAATAAATAAAGACATGATAAATTATAGTCAAAAAGATCAATTAAAAATAAAAATATTTCTTGTATTAATAAACTCTAAAAAGAATCCAATTGTAACTCTAGACAAATTAAGGATATGAAAGAGTAAGTGAAAAGTAAGAAAATAAACTAGAATGACGAAGTCTTGGCGGAGGTAACAACTCTTCTCAATATCCAAATCCAAAAACAAATAAAAATTCTAAGAATTATGAATGTGTAGTGTGAAAACCTAGAGGAGGAGTAAAATCAGATCTAAAAACTAAAAACTATCCTAATGAGAATCTCCCTGAGTCTCTGCATGTTTTCTGGCTTTAATCTGTGTTTCTGGGCCAAAAACTGGGTCAAAACGCGGCCCAAAATCGCTCCCAATGTGTTATGTAAATTCTGTAGATCACGCATGTCACGCGTACACGTCATCTGCACGATCGCGTCATCCGGCATTTTTCCTTGCCACGCGTACGTGTCATCCACGCATTTGCGTCATCTGTGCAGATTTCAATCCACGCGTTCACGTCAGGCATGCGAACGCGTCACTACAATTTTCTCCATTTTGCGCGGTTGCGTGAGCCATGCATCCGCGTCGGTGTTCGCTGGTCATCTCCTTGATTTCTTGTGTTCCTTCTATTTTTGCAAGCTTCCTTTCTATTCTCTAAGCTATTCCTACCCTATGAAACCTGAAACACTTAACACACAGATCACGACATCGAATGGTATAGAAGAAAATTAAAATACACAATAAAAAGATCTCTATGAAGCAAGTTTTTCAACTATAGAACAACTTTGGGAAGGAATTGTAATATCATGCTAATCATATGGATAAGTGGGTAAAGACTTGATAAAACCACTCAATTAAACACAATATAAATCATAAAATAATGGTTTATCAGGTTTCTCTGATGTCGCTGCTTGAAAGGTTTGATTCCCCTCGTCTTGCTTGAAACCTTCGTGAAGAATTGCGAGAAGGCTTTCTCTGAAGTCGCTGCTGAGAGGGTTCTTGATGATATGGTTAGGTTAATTGACGATCCTCAAACCATTTTAATAACCGCAATAAGGCTTTAATCATGATTGAGGCTTGAGGCGAATCCACCATCGAGCTTCACTATCTCCCTGTTTATGAAGAAACTTACAAGGTATGATGAGCGGATAATTTATACGCTTTTTGGCATTGTTTTTAGGTAGTTTTTAGTAAGTTCAAGCTACTTTTAGGGATGTTTTCATTAGTTTTTATGTTAAATTCACATTTCTGGACTTTACTAGGAGTTTGTGTGTTTTTCTGTGATTTCAGGTAAATTCTGGCTGAAATTGAGGGACTTGAGCAAAACTCTGTAAAAGGCTGACAAAAGGACTGCTGATGCTGTTGGAATCTGACCTCCCTGCACTCGAAATGGATTTTCTGGAGCTACAGAACTCCAATTGGCGCGCTCTCAACGGCGTTGGAAAGTAGATATCCAGGGCTTTCCAGCAATATATAATAGTTCATACTTTATTCGGAAATTGACGACGTAACTTGGCGTTGAACGCCAAGTACATGCTGCTGTCTGGAGTTAAACGCCAGAAAAACGTCATGATCCGGAGTTGAACGCCCAAAACACGTCATAACTCGGAGTTCAACTCCAAGAGAAGCCTCAGCTCGTGGATTGATCAAGCTCAGCCCAAACATACACCAAGTGGGCCCCGGAAGTGGATTTATGCATCAATTACTTACTCATGTAAACCCTAGGAGCTAGTTTATTATAAATAGAACATTTAACTAATGTATTTGACATCTTTTGACCACTTTAAGTCTTTTATCATTCGGTCACTTGATCATGGAGAGGGCTGGCCATTCGGCCATGCCTGAACCTTCTTTCACTTATGTATTTTTTCAACAGTGGAGTTTCTGCACACCATAGATTAAGGGTGTGGAGCTCTGCTGTACCTCAAGTTTCAATGCAATTACTATTATAATCCTATAAACTTCATTTATTCCTATTCTAAGATATTCATTCGTACCCAAGAACATGATGAATGTGATGAGTAAATAACCCTCATTATCATTCTCACTCATGAACGCGCGTGATTGACAACCACTTCCGTTCTACATGCAACAGAGCTTGAATGTGTATCTCTTAGATTCCCCAACAGAATCTTCGTGGTATAAGCTAGATAGATGGCGGCATTTATGAGGATCCGGAAAGTCCAACCTTGTCTGTGGTGTTCCAAGTAGGATCCTGGGAATCCGGAAAGTCTAACCTTGTCTGTGGTATTCCGAGTAGGATTCCGGTAATGAATGACTGTGACGTGCTTCAAACTTGCAACCTGCTGGGCGTTAGTGACAGACGCAAAAGAATCAAGGGATTCTATTCCAGTAGGAGCGGGAACCAACCGGTGATTGGCCGTACTGTGACAGAGTGCGTGAGCATTAGCTTTCACTGCGAGGATGGGATGTAGCCATCAGCCATGGGTGATGCCTCCAGACTGGTTAGCTGTGCGAGTGACAGCCACATAGGATATTTCCCCGAGAGGATTGAAAGTAGCCACAGTTGATGGTGAACCCCTAAACAAAGCTTGCCATGGAAAGGAGTAAGAAGGATTGAGTTGAAGCAGTAGGAGAGCAGGCGTCCTTGAGCCATACAGCATCTTCATATACTTAACTGAAATTCCTATGCACTGTTCAATGAATCTACATAAGTATTCTATCCCTTTTATTATTATTTCTTATTTTATTATATCTTTTCGAAAACCATAAACAATATTTAATCCGCCTAACTGAGATTTACAAGGTGACCATAGCTTGCTTCATACCAACAATCTCTGTGGATTCGACCCTTACTCACGTAAGGTATTACTTGGACGACCCAGTACACTTGCTGGTTAGTTGAACGGAGTTGTGAATTCCACCAGAGCCATAATTAGAACATTGATCACAAATGATACAAGAATTTGAATCACAATTTCGTCCACCAAGGTACTACTACCTTTTTTTCCTATTTCATGCATATCTGCTTCATTGTTAAGTTGAAGTCAAGGGACAATTTCTGATAATCATATCATGCCTAGAAACTAGAAACTCAAAATCCTAGGCTAAATTGATTGGGTTAGTTACTAGCTCTAGCTGTTGAATTTGCTAGTGTGGGTTATTGTTAGTGTTATTGTTGATTGCTTGTTTCCATTTTGTGGTTCAGAGTCTGAAATCAAGGGGTATTCGGTTCCCTGGCCATCACAACGAGAGCTTGGCGCCTATTTTCACTCCTCCGCATTCGGTGTTTGAGGTTGAACTTGATCTTCCATGCCAGACTCAGCATGATGATATTCCTGTGCAGAGTTTTACTCCTGAACAAACTAAGGAAGCTTTTGATGTTGCTAGAAACAGCATTGAGCTTCTTTCTTCTGTGTTGTCTTCTATACAACAAGATGTCTTGCAGGTAGATTTTATATTTAGTTTGGTGTAATATTTGTTAGTATATATAGAAATATGCGTGATAGTGGAGGCATATGTGCACACAACAGGGTCCAAATTAATTAAAGGTTCCACTATGGAATTAGGTGTCTCTTGTACCTGGGTGAGTGAACAAACTCAGCTTTCATTCATGTGCCTTGTTCAAAATGTGATTTTTTTATGCTATGGAGGCTTTTTAATGTGCCTACATGATTGCATAGTTTCTGTTTTGTGAGGTTGTGTCTGTGTTCGTCTTTGGTAAGTGTCTGTGTCTGTGTTCTTCTTTTTGTTGGTGGCTTTTTCTTACTATTGATTGGAACTGGTTTTTTCTCTTTTTTTTGGTGTGTCTTTCTCTGTTTGTTCTTGATTCATGTATAGTAATTGAATTCTTTATTAGAGACTACAACAAAAAACAACAACAAAGCCTTGTCCCACTAAGTGGGGTCGGCTACATGAATCAAGCGACGCCATTGTGCTCTGTCATGTATCATGTCTACAGAGAGACCGTTTACATGTAGATCTCGTTTGACCACCTCATGGATAGTCTTCTTAGGTCTTCCTCTACCTTTTGCCCTTTGTCCATCTTCCATCTCATCCACCCTCCTGACTGGATGTTCTATCGGTCTTCTTCTCACATGTCCAAACCACCTGAGACGCGATTCAACCATTTTTTCCACAATGGGTGCTACTCCAACTCTCTCCCTTATATCTTCATTCCTTATTTTATCCAATCGTGTATGACCACTCATCCATCTCAACATCTTCATCTCTGCCACACTCAGCTTATGTTCGTGCTCCCCTTTAGCTGCCCAACACTCCGTACTATACAGCATAGCCGGTCTTATAGCGGTGCGATAGAATTTACCTTTAAGTTTTAAAGGCATTTTTTTGTCGCATATAAAACCAGATGCACTCCGCCATTTAGACCAACCTGCTTGGATCCTATGATTTACATCCTGTTCAATCTCTCCATTATCCTGTATGATGCACCCAAGATACTTAAAACTTTTAACTTTTTCTAAGATGTTTTCTCCAATCTTCACCTCTATATTTGGGTTTTCCCTTCTCAGACTGAACTTACATTCCATATATTCCGTCTTGCTACGGCTTATGCGCAGACCATACACTGCTAAAGCTTCTCTCCATAACTCCAACTTCTTATTTAGGTCTTCCCTTGACTCTCCCATAAGGACGATATCATCGGCAAAAAGCATACACTTATAAAGCATGCACCATACACCAAATTGTAATTGTCTCAATATGTGACTCACACTACTGTTTT
Organism: Arachis stenosperma; assembly: GCF_014773155.1. NCBI lineage: Eukaryota > Viridiplantae > Streptophyta > Magnoliopsida > Fabales > Fabaceae > Arachis > Arachis stenosperma. The sequence continues at coordinate 77,425,077 of NC_080386.1, read as the reverse complement.
GTGATTAAATTTAATCTTAGTAATTCTTATCTGATTGAGAAACAATTGTCATTGGCTTATTTGTAGTATATATAACTATATAGCTCTTAATTCTATGGATTAATGACTCAGATATATAGTAATATAGTATTTACTCATGATGGAAGTTTATGATCCCATGAGAAGGAACTTCTGGCCTTATTCAATTTCCTTGTGGTTTGTGAGTTCTGGATTGAGCGATTGTATATTTCTCTTATGTATTTGATATTTTATGCAGGTTTATCCAAAAGCTACTGAATCATTGGCTGAGCCTGAGGAATATCCAAATTTATTTGAAGACGGGCAAGTTGCACTTGCTGTTGAATCTAAGGCTGCAGAAACAAGGTTAGTATAGAGAATGTGTGTTTGTGTGTGTGTGTATATATTTGCATGTCTTTGGAAGCTTTGTAGTTGGTCTGATTAGGCTGTGAACAAATACTTGCTATTATTTTTTTTAAAGGAATGTTTACCCTCCTGCGGAGCAGTACATCAGCTATGCAGATAAATCACATATATAAGCCTTGTTGAACCTTTTAGAAGCATGCAGATTGAAGAAGGCAAGGAGCCTCTAGAGAATGAAGACTCTAACCATGAGGTAAATTAATATATAGGGCTAACGCCTCACAAAATCTTACAAAAGTTTCTCATATATATGCCTTGTACTGCCAATTAAATACCTGAGTAGATTCCTAGTGGTGGTTTTAGATTTTTGTTTTATTTATTTTATTCATTTTGTTTCTTTTGACTGAATAGAATGGAGAAGAGCAGTATACAGAGGCACAAGAGGAGCATAATGGAGAGGAAAGAAGCCAGGAAGAGGCAGTTGTAGTGGATGCCAATTCCACAGATGGTGCAGTACTCGTTAATGGTAATGAGGCTGAAGAGGAGTGGGGTACGAATAATGAAGGAGGCCCGTCAGCCTAAAAGCAATTGGTTGGGGTGGTGTGAAAATTGAAATTTTGTCTTTGGTGATTAATTGTTTCTAAAGCGCCATTTCTATCTCCCTCACCTAATTGTTTTTACTATAACTACTACTACCACTTGTGTCCTACCAATACTAGCTAATTATAGTTATTAGTGTATCATATTTCACCATAATTAGGGTGTCCATTGTCAATACGTGAATAATTGATCAAACTATCGAACTTTGAGCTATGTTGTCTGAGGTTAGAATAAAATTTTGATATTGTACTGCATTAAACATCATATCTAGCAATTTGAAATTACTTTTTCTGCATATGCAGCTACACCATTTTGTTTGATAAACTACTTATTTTTTACATTTGATTTCAATGATTGCATTTTGTGAAAGATGAGATCTCTAAAGGTGGATTCTGAAATGATTGTCTCCCTTCAAAAAATTCTGCATTCTGGTTCTCCAAGGCCACATTTGAAAGGTGATTATTCCTTATCCGCTTTTCTGGTTTTCCCTCTTTTCACTTCTATTCTTTTGTGGATAATCACGGTGTTTGTAATTGATTCTTCATTTGTTCTTTGGTTTCAATAGAGTACTTATTCTATTTCCAATTAAGTTTGAAGATCCCCTGAATCAATGAATCAATGAGTTGATTACCTTTGCATTGAAAGTGCTTAAGTGCTTTAGATATGATTGGGAATGGTTTTTCAAATGCATATTGACTTAGGAATTTCTAAATGTTCTTAATTATTAGTTAATTAAGCAGGGACTGATGAATGAAATTCAACTAGTTGAATGATGACTATCACATTAATCATGGAATTAGTTTACTTGGTTTTATAGATTTGGAGAATAGTTGAATGATGACTACATGTTGTCCATTTTTTGCTCCGTTCATGACCTATATCCTTCATCCAATTCACATCAATCCAATCTTTTCATCCCATTAAGACATGCTGTGCATTTTTTTAGATTTGTGCGATCCGTTAGCACACCTGCAATTTTGGAGAGGTTCATCAGCCTTGAAAAAGAAATCCTGCAGATTGAAAGTTCATTTCAAGCAAATGCTTTGTTGATGTCCAGTGCATCTTCAGATGAGGGTATGACTAGGAGCTGCAATTTCAAGCATGTTTTGCAGATATTTCTTTGAGAATTGATTAGTAATTGTTCTTAGAATATAATTGAATTCCATAAAACCGCACTTATTAAGTAGTTGTCTTACTAAAATTCCTTTTTATAGGAACGGCGCCACAAGCCAATGGAATTACAAGGAGGTTGACTAATTCTGCAAAGGTATTTATCTCCCAACATGTATGTCAAAATTACTTAATAGTTTCTAAGAATTATATTGATTAGCATAGTAAGAAGGCTCTGTGTATTATTATGCACTAAAAGAAAGCTGATTCTTACATCCTTACAGGGAAGTTTGCATTAAGAATATCCTTTATACATGCTCTTTTTCAAAAATTGAGTGTTTCTGTTGATTGTGGATATATTTCAACTGATTCAATGGATAATATGATTTTATTTATTTTATATTCTAGGAGGTTCAAGCTTTAGCTAAGGAGGCAGCTGAAACAGTGATTTTGGGTCATTGATGAGGAAGGTGTGGAGTCACTCATATCAGAACTTGTGAAAGGTGTAAATGAGCCAAGGTTGCTTTGGTCTTCACACAAGAACTATTTTCTTGTTCTTTAAATCACAAATTTTGACTTTTTCTTTTCCTGCAGCTTTGAGATGTGTATGTTGTATTTTTCAAATAATAAATTTTATTTTTTTGTTGACAAATATGATGAAAGTTTATGTATGCTGGATTGGTTAAATTAAAATTATATAAAAATTTTTCCATTATTTAAATTAGTCACTCAAACTATGATTTAAAATTATATAACAATTTTGCAATGTTTAATTAGAAAGATTCATTAACAAGTATCGCTTTAAGTATTTTGATCCAACTTATAGTCATATTTTTTGCTATTAGTACATTATTTAAGCGTACTCATATTTTGATCCAACTTATAGTCATATTCTTATCGGCATGCTTAAAAAGCGTAGCCATATCTTCTCTATCGGCACGCTTTTGAAGTGTAGCAAAAATTACCCCACTGGGCATGCTTCTAAAAGCGTGGCGATATGCACGCTTTTCGATACGCTTCTCAAGCGTAGCTATAGGTTAATGCCTATGGCCACGCTTTTTAAGCGTGGCAAGAGATGAAAGCGTGCCCAAAAAAAAGCTTGCCGATAGATCCACAAAAGTGTGGCGATAGAGCAACTGGCACGCTTGCGGATGTGACCCTTTTAAAAGCGTGCCAATAGCTAAAAAAGCGTGACAAAAAGCTATAGGCACGCTTTTTTGCACTTTTTGGCACGCTTTAAAAGCGTGGCAGAAAGCTTATTTTCTTGTAGTGAATTAAGAACAAAAGAAAAATTAACAAGGCTCAAAATGGACAAACAAAAGAAGATTAAATGGTAAGACTGTTTGGGGTAAGTGAGCTAATTGAAATGAAGGACTCAATCACATAAATGCATATATATACACTAAATAATGGACATAAAGAGTTAAACAAACCAAAGATTGCAATCATAAAAAGAGAATAACACAGAAGAATGAAAATAGTGGTTAAAATGATACAACCACACATTAAGACTCAAACTCACACGGTTGTGTGTTCTTAGCTCAAAAATTATGTTCCATAATATATAATTCAAGCAAGTTTCAATAAAAAATATCAACTCAAGTCAATTGGGATGTCAATGCCCTATAAAAAGAAGTTTTCTTGAAAATTTTATCAAATTTACTACACTTATTATATATATATATATATATATATATATATATATATATATATATATATATATATGATCGGATGAAAATAATAAAAAATCCTAAAGTCCATTTTCTAATTTCAATCAAACCAAATCATCATGTGTATAGAAAACTAAACTAGGTGCAATCATCACATTATCCAATGACAAATACAACTAAAGGCTAAAAAGTATATGTACAAATCAAACATAAAAGAAAGGATAAAAGTATGTGTAAGATCCATAATTTTTGAAAAAAATATTATTATGAGTTAATTTTAATTTATTTATTCATTAAAGACTTTACTTTTGGAAATTATCTTATTAAAAGTAATTAAATCAAGTTTTGACAATTAAATTAGAAATTTTACTTAATTTTATAATTATTGAATAATTTTCTATATTTAAATTATACAGTTTAACAGTTGCAAAAGAATAAAAATGTTAAACAATTTAGTTAAATAATAGAGATTCTAGAATTTAATACTTTAATTTTATAAACAAAGAAAATTAATTATATTATCTTTAATTTTAAATTAAAATAGTCGATTAAAAGTTAATTAGTAAATTAATAATCAAATAAAATTTTCAAAATAATTTTTATAGATTAAATTAGGTTTTTAATTAATACTTTATATCCTTAATTTAATTAAAATTACACTAATCTATTAACCCTAAATCCTAACCTAACCCTAACTTTATTACCTTCATCCTCACTCACACACACCTTATTGCCACTCACCATAGCCGCCATTCACCCTCTTTTACCCTTTCTCCCTTAATCACATAGAAAATAAAACCCACACATACACAGAAATGGTAAAGAGAGAAAAGAGAGGTTGCGAAGAGGAGAAGGGAAGAGGGAAGACGGTGCCGGCGAGCGTCACTGCCGTCGCGCCACCATGTCACCGCAGGAAGGAGGCTGAGGGAGAGTGGCACCGAAGAGAGAGGAGGATGCAAGCAAGAACCAAGCCGCTGCAGGGGGAGGCCGCATCAGCTCGCCACCAAGCCGCTGCAGTCGAGGGTCCGCACCAGCACCGTCGTCGCCGAGTTGGTCCGCGCCAGCACCGTCATCGCCGAGTTGCTTCATCTTCCAGCCTCCATGGTCATCGTCGCTAGGTTGCCACGAAGAGGGAGATCAGGAAGAGAAATGGAGTTTGCTTCCATTACTGCTGTTGGAGGGCAAGACTATCACGGAGAAGGGTTGAGCCGTTACCGTGGTGCCTCAATCGCCGTCAATTTGTTGCTGCTGCTGTTGTTGGAGGTCATCACCGTCGCCAGAAAAGGGGAAAGCAAGCGAGAGTGACGTCGGAGAAGGGGTTTTCATTGCTGCCGGTCCCTGTTGGATTCCACCGTGGAGAAAAGAACGACAGAGGGAGAGAGGAAGACAGAGCTGTGTGAGCCAGAGGAGCCACCGTCCTTGCCGTTGCTGCCGTGGTCGCGGTGAGTTATGCACTGCCATCAGAGTCGAAAATAGCACTAACCTTCTTCTTCTGGTTTTGATTCTCCTATTCTTGAACTTGTAAGTTTTAATCCTTACTCTGCTTCCATTTTGTTTCTTTGTCTTTTTCTGTTTTGAGTAAGGAAAACCAATGTTTTTGTTTAACACTACTGCTCTGCCTTCCCTGTTTGTGTAAAAATCGCGACTAATTAACCGTCTAATTAGTTACTTAATATTGCCCAAAATAGGATCCGAAAATTTAGATTGAGAATTTGAGGATTTAAATATGATCGAACTGGTTTAAGTCTATCCGATGCTGTGCAAAAAAATTGAGAAAAACCGTGAACCAGCAGCTGAACTGATCGAACTGGTTTAAGTCTATCCGATGCTGTATGAAAAAAATTAAAAACAATAGAAAACCTTAGGAAAATATTTAAAGTCGAAAACCGGGCGTTAATTTTGAAGGTTTGGCCCAAGGTTGTGCCAAATGGGCTAAAAATACTAACGGGTTGGATCGAGCCCAAGTTGGGCCCAAGCCCAACATTATATAAGTCCCTTTAAGTGGCCAATTCAGCCACTTTAACACCACACAACCAGCAGCAACGTGAAAAGAGAGAAGAGAGGTAGGGTTCCAAAAATTCACTATTCATCATCTTCTTCTTAGAGCTATATCTCACTTTTCGGAGCTACAATTCGTGTGCCGTCAGTTGCCACGCGAAGCTCTTGTCGAGCTCTTCGATTTCATCCAAACAAAGTGGTAAGGAATTTCCAATTTCTTTCCCAGTTCTTCCTTCTATAACAGATTCGGTTTTTGGCTATGGTGAATGAGTGGTTCTTGTGATTTTGATCATTTAGGTACAATCTAATACCGGGTAATTAGTGGGTTTTGTCCCAATCCACATCAGGCAATGTAAGGAATCCCAAATCACTTGTGGTTTATGTATATATAGAACCCTAAGTATTGATTTATGAATTAATTGTGTATAGCTTGATTATTGTGAGTTTGGGAGCTATTGGAACTTGTTGGTGCTTGTTGAAGTGGAATTAAAAGCTTGGATTATAGTTGAGAGCTTGCTTGTGCTCAATTTGGGGTTAATGACATATTGGGAATCGGCCAATGTATGATTTCGGTTTCCTCTATGTAGTATATAATATTCATGGACACTTAGGCTAGTGACCTATAGGATAGGTTTGGATTATAATGGTTGATGAGTTGTTGAATGATGATGTATGATGATTTATGATGGATTGATGATATTTGAGTATGATTATAATGATTGATTATGATATGATGATAATGAATGATTGTGTGAAATTGATAAGTGGTATGGTATATATGATATTGATGTTAATGATATGGTAATGTGGTTGGAGAGGTTGAATGTGGATTGATTATAGTTCTACACATTTGATTTTGATGGTTGAGAATAGTGAAATGGGATGAAAAGGTTGTATAAATGGTGAATTTGGACCCAATAGGGTAGAATGTGCTGTAAATGAGAGTTTGGTATTGTTTTAGTTGGATTTGGTTTGAGGAATTGGAAAACTTGGTAAATTGTAACTTTTGGTAAAAGTTGGTTTTTGATGAACTTTGTCCGATCATAACTTATGCCTCAGTTTTCAAAATTGATTGAAATTTGTTTGAAATTAAAGCTTATTGAAAACCCTTTAAATCGATATAAAGATTGTGAAATTTAGAGTTTTGTGGAGGAAGTTATGATCATTCAAAGTTGGTGTTAAAAATCGAAATTCTGCAAAGTTGCATAATTTTGTGATTTCTGGTATGTGCGCACGCACACCTCTACAAAATTTTGAACCTGTGCGTACACACACGCAGAGGCAGGCAATCTGTTTACAGTGCTAGCACAGCTTGTACGCGCACATACCAATGAGGATTTGCAACATGTGCGTACGCACAGTCTTGTGCTCACGCACACGTTGGGAAGGTCAATCTGTCGAGGGCGCTGGCATAGGTTGTGCGAGCAAACAGACATTGTAAACTTTAGTACCTGTGCGTACGCACACGTTGTAAAACTTCTCCAGGGCGTGCGCATGCACATCCTTGTGCGCGTCTTGTTTCTTAAATTTCACTTTATTTTCAACTATTTCACCTTCTCAACAATATTGTAAGCTTCTATAACACCATTTTAAGACTTTTTGGCTAAATTTTGAGTATGAGAACATGGGAATTAACTTAAGGATTTTAGTTGCTATTATTTGGAAAAGTAAGAAAACGGAGGCCTAGGTTTCTGGTGCACTGAGGGTGGTTTGATGGCTGGTGCACGAAATTGTGATCACTACTTTTCACAACTCAAATAATCCCCGGTAATGAATCCAAAAACTTGGTGCTCAATACCATGGGATAAACACAACTTCGCACAACTAACCAGCAAGTGCACTGGGTCGTCCAAGTAATAAACCTTACGCGAGTAAGGGTCGATCCCACGGAGATTGTTGGTATGAAGCAAGCTATGGTCACCTTGTAAATCTTAGTCAGGCAGACTCAAATGGTTATGAATGATATATGAATAAAGCATAAAGATAGAGATACTTATGTAATTCATTGGTGAGAATTTCAGATAAGCGAATGGAGATGCTTTGTCCCTTCCGTCTTTCTGCTTTCCTACTGTCTTCATCCAATCCTTCTTACTCCTTTCCATGGCAAGCTGTATGTTGGGCATCACCGTTGTCAGTGGCTACAATCCCGTCCTCTCAGTGAAAATGTTCAACGCACCCTGTCACGGCACGGCTAATCATCTGTCGGTTCTCAATCAGGTTGGAGTAGAATCCATTGATTCTTTTGCGTCTGTCACTAATGCCCAGCCTTCAGGAGTTTGAAGCTCGTCACAGTCATTCAATCATTGAATCCTACTCAGAATACCACAGACAAGGTTTAGACCTTCCGGATTCTCTTGAATGCCGCCATCAATTCTAGCTTATACCACGAAGATTCCGATTAAAGAATCCAAGAGATAAACATTCAAGCCTTGTTTGCTTGTAGAACGGGAGTGGTTGTCAGGCACGCGTTCATAAGTGAGAATGATGATGAGCGTCACATAATCATCACATTCATCAAGTTCTTGAGTGCGAATGAATATCTTGGAATAAGAACAAGCTGAATTGAATAGAAGAACAATAGTAATTGCATTAATACTCGAGGTACAGCAGAGCTCCACACCTTAATCTATGGTGTGTAGAAACTCCACCGTTGAAAATACATAAGAACAAGGTCTAGGCATGGCTGAATGGCCAGCCTCCCAATACATGATCAAAAGACTCAAAGATCTAAAGATGATCTAAGATCCCCCGATGAAAATACAATAGCAAAAGGTCTTATTTATAAAGAACTAGTAGCCTAGGGTTTACAGAAATGAGTAAATGACAGAAAAATCCACTTCCGGGCCCACTTGGTGTGTGCTTGGGCTGAGCATTGAAGCATTTTCGTGTAGAGACTCTTCTTGGAGTTAAACGCCAGCTTTTGTGCCAGTTTGGGCGTTTAACTCCCATTCTTGTGCCAGTTCCGGCGTTTAACGCCGGGCATTCTTGAGCTGATTTGGAACGCCAGTTTAGGCCATCAAATCTCGGGCAAAGTATGAACTATTATACATTGCTGGAAAGCCCATGATGTCTATTTTCCAACGCCGTTGAGAGAGCGCCAATTGGGCTTCTGTAGCTCCAGAAAATCCACTTCGAGTGCAGGGAGGTCAGAATCCAACAGCATCTGCAGTCCTTTCCAGTCTCTGAATCAGATTTTTGCTCAGGTCCCTCAATTTCAGCCAGAAAATACCTGAAATCACAGAAAAACACACAAACTCATAGTAAAGTCCAGAAAAGTGAATTTTAACTAAAAACTAATAAAAATATAAGAAAAACTAACTAAACCATACTAAAAACATACTAAAAACAATGCCAAAAGCGTATAAATTATCCGCTCATCACAACACCAAACTTAAATTGTTGCTTGTCCTCAAGCAACTGAAAATCAAATAAGATAAAGAGAAAAGAATATGCAATGAATTTCAAAAATATCTAGGAAGATCAGTATTAATTAGATGAGCGGGGCTTTTAGCTTTTTGCCTCTGAATAGTTTTGGCATCTCACTCTATCCTTTGAAATTCAGAATGATTGGCTTCTATAGGAACTCAGAATCCAGATAGTGTTATTGATTCTCCTAGTTAAGTATGATGATTCTTGAACACAGCTACTTTATGAGTCTTGGCCGTGGCCCAAAGCACTTTGTCTTCCAGTATTACCACCGGATACATACATGCCACAGACACATAATTGGGTGAACCTTTTCAGATTGTGACTCAGCTTTGCTAGAGTCCCAAATTAGAGGTGTCCAGGGTTCTTAAGCACACTCTTTTTGCCTTGGATCACAACTTTATTTCTTTCTTTTTCTTTCTTGTTCTCTTTTTTTTTGTTTTTCTCTCTTTTTTTTCTTTTTTTCCTTTTTTTTTGTATTCACTGCTTTTTCTTGCTTCAAGAATCATTTTTATGATTTTTCAGATCCTCAGTAACATGTCTCCTATTTCATCATTCTTTCAAGAGCCAATCATTCATGAACCACAAATTCAAAAGTCATATGCACTGTTTAAGCATACATTCGGAAAACAAAAGTATTGCCACCACATCAAAATAATTAATCTGTTATAAAATTTAAAATTCATGCAATTCTTCTCTTTTTCAATTAAGAACATTTTTTTATTCAAGAAAGGTGATGGATTCATAGGACATTCATAACTTTAAGGCATAGACACTAAGACACTAATGATCACAAGACACAAACATAGATAAACATAAGCATGATTTTTCGAAAAAAAAAAAACAGAAAAACAAAGAACAAGGAGATTAAAGAACGGGTCCACCTTAGTGATGGCGACTTGTTCTTCCTCTTGAAGGTCTTATGGAGTGCTTGAGCTCCTCAATGTCTCTTCCTTGCCTTTGTTGCTCCTCTCTCATGATTCTTTGATTTTTTCTAATTTCATGGAGGAGGATGGAATGTTCTTGATGCTCCACCCTTAGTTGTCCCATGTTGGAACTCAATTCTCCTAGGGAGGTGTTGATTTGCTCCCAATAGTTTTGTGGAGGAAAGTGCATCCCTTGAGGTATCTCAGGGATTTCATGATGAGTGGGATCTCTTGTTTGCTCCATCCTTTTCTTAGTGATGGGCTTGTCCTCATCAATGGGGATGTCTTCCTTTATGTCAATTCCAACTGAATAACAGAGGTGACAAATGAGATGAGGAAAGGCTAACCTTGCCAAGGTAGAGGACTTGTCCGCCACCTTATAAAGTTCTTGGGCTATAACCTCATGAACTTCTACTTCTTCTCCAATCATGATGCTATGAATCATGATGGCCCGGTCTAGAGTAACTTCGGACCGGTTGCTAGTGGAAATAATTGAGCGTTGGATAAACTCCAACCATCCCCTAGCCACGGGCTTGAGGTCATGCCTTCTCAATTGAACCGGCTTCCCTCTTGAATCTCTCTTCCATTGGGCGCCCTCTTCACAGATGTCTATGAGTACTTGGTCCAACCTTTGATCAAAGTTGACCCTTCTAGTGTAAGGGTGTTCATCTCCTTGCATCATGGGCAAGTTGAATGCCAACCTTACATTTTTCAGACTAAAATCTAAGTATTTCCCCCGAACCATTGTTAGCCAATTCTTTGGGTCCGGGTTCACACTTTGATCATGGTTCTTGGTGATCCATGCATTGGCATAGAACTCTTGAACCATTAAGATTCCGACTTGTTGAATGGGGTTGGTAAGAACTTCCCAACCTCTTCTTCGGATCTCATGTCGGATCTCCGGATATTCACTCTTTTTGAGTTTGAAAGGGACCTCGGGGATCACCTTTTTCAAGGCCACAACTTCATAGAAGTGGTCTTGATGCACCCTTGAGATGAATCTCTCCATCTCCCATGACTCGGAGGTGGAAGCTTTTGCCTTCCCTTTCCGCTTTCTAGAGATTTCTCCGGCCTTGGATGCCATAAATGGTTATGGAAAAATAAAAAGCAATGCTTTTACCACACCAAACTTAAAAGGTTTGCTCGTCCTCGAGCAAAAGAAGAAAGAAGAGAGTAGAAGAAGAAGAAATAGAGGAGATGGAGATGGCTTTGTGGTTCGGCCAAAGGGAGAGAAGTAGTGTTTGGGTTGTGTGAAAATGAAGTAGTGAAGATGGGTTTATATAGGGGTGGAGGGAGGGATAGGGTTCGGTTATGAAAGGGTGGGTTTGGGAGGAAAGTGGTTTGAATTTGAATGGTGAGATAGGTGGTGTTTTATGAAGGATGGATGTGAGTGGTGAAGAGAAAGATGGGATTTGATAGGTGAAGGGTTTTTTGGGGAAGAGTGGTTGAGGTGATTGGTGAATGGGTGAAGAAGAAGAGAGAGGGTGGTGGGGATCCTGTGGGGTCCACAGATCCTGAGGTGTCAAGGAAAAGTCATCCTTCCACCAAGTGGCGAGCTAAATTGCTCTATGTGCCAATTCTGGCGTTAAACGCCGGGCTGGTGCCCATTTTTGGCGTTTAACGCCAACTTCTTGCCCTTTCCAGGCGTTTAACGCCAGTCTGGTGCCCCTTTCTGGCGTTAAACGCCCAGAATGGTGCCAGACTGGGCGTTAAACGCCCATTTGCTAGCTTTACTGGCGTTTAAACGCCAGCAAGTTCTCCTCCAGGGTGTGCTATTTTTCTTTCTGTTTTTCATTTTGTTTTTACTTTTTCAATTGATTTTGTGACTTCCCATGATCATCAACCTACAGAAAACATAAAATAACAAAGGAAAATAGATAAATATAACATTGGGTTGCCTCCCAACAAGCGCTTCTTTAATGTCAGTAGCTTGACAGAGGGCTCTCATGGAGCCTCACAGATACTCAGAGCAATGTTGGAACCTCCCAACACCAAACTTAGAGTTTGAATGTGGGGGTTCAACACCAAACTTAGAAGTTGGTTGTGGCCTCCCAACACCAAACTTAGAGTTTGACTGTGGGGGCTCTGTTTGGCTCTGTTTTGAGAGAAGCTCTTCATGCTTCCTCTCCATGGTGACAGAGGGATATCCTTGAGCCTTAAACACAAAGGATTCTTCATTCACTTGAATGATCAATTCTCCTCTGTCCACATCAATCACAGCCTTTGCTGTAGCTAGGAAGGGTCTGCCAAGGATGATGGATTCATCCATGCACTTCCCAGTCTCTAGGACTATGAAATCAGCAGGGATGTAATGGTCTTCAATCTTCACCAAAACATCCTCTACAAGTCCATAAGCTTATTTTCTTGAATTGTCGCCATCTCTAGTGAGATTCTTGCAGCTTGTACCTCAAAGATCCCTAGCTTCTCCATTACAGAGAGAGGCATGAGGTTTATGCTTGACCCTAGGTCACACAAGGCCTTCTTGAAGGTCATGGTGCCTATGGCGCAAGGTATTGAGAACTTCCCAGGATCTTGTCTCTTTTGAGGTAATTTCTGCCTAGACAAGTCATCTAGTTCTTTGGTGAGCAAAGGGGGTTCATCCTCCCAAGTCTCATTACCAAATAACTTGTCATTTAACTTCATGATTGCTCCAAGGTATTTAGCAACTTGCTCTTCAGTGACATATTCATCCTCTTCAGAGGAAGAATACTCATCAGAGCTCATGAATGGCAGAAGTAAGTCCAATGGAATCTCTATGGTCTCATTTTGAGCCTCAGATTCCCATAATTCCTCATTAGGGAACTCAGTGGAGGCCAGTGGACGTCCATTGAGGTCTTCCTCAGTGGCGTTCACTGCCTCTCCCTCCTCTCCAAATTCGGCCATGTTGATGGCCTTGCACTCTCCTTTTGGATTTTCTTCTGTATTGCTTGGAAGAGTACTAGGAGGGAGTTCAGTAATTTTCTTGCTCAGCTGTCCCACTTGTGCCTCCAAGTTTCTAATGGAGGACCTTGTTTTAGTCATGAAACTTTGAGTGGTTTTGATTAGATCAGAGACCATGGTTGCTAAGTCAGAGTGGCTTTGCTTAGAATTCTCTGTCTGTTGCTGAGAAGATGATGGAAAAGGCTTGCCATTGCCAAACCTGTTTCTTCCACCATTATTGTTATTGGAACTTTGTTGAGGTTTCTGTTGATCCTTCCATGAGAGATTTGGATGATTTCTCCATGAAGGATTATAGGTGTTTCCATAGGGTTCTCCCATGTAATTCACCTCTTCCATTGAAGGGTTCTCAGGATCATAAGCTTCTTCTTCAGATGAAGCATCCTTAGTACTGCCTGGTGCAGCTTGCATTCCAGACAGACTTTGAGAAATCAAATTGACTAGCTGAGTCAATATTTTATTCTGAGCCAATATGGCATTCAGAGTATCAATCTCAAGAACTCCTTTCTTCTGATTTGTCCCATTGTTCACAGGATTCCTTTCAGAAGTGTACATGAATTGGTTATTTGCAACCATTTCAATGAGTTCTTGAGCTTCTATAGGCGTCTTCTTCAGATGAAGAGATCCTCCAGCAGAGCTATCCAAAGACATCTTGGACAGTTCAGACAGACCATCATAGAAAATACCTATGATACTCCATTCAGAAAGCATATCAGAGGGACACTTTCTGATTAATTGTTTGTATCTTTCCCAAGCTTCATAGAGGGATTCTCCTTCCTTTTGTCTGAAGGTTTGGACTTCCACTCTAAGCTTACTCAATTTTTGAGGTGGAAAGAACTTTGCCAAGAAGGCATTGACTAGCTTTTCCCAAGAGTTCAGGCTTTCTTTAGGTTGTGAGTCCAACCATATTCTAGCTCTGTCTCTTACAGCAAAAGGGAATAACATAAGTCTGTAGACCTCAGGGTCAACCCCATTAGTCTTGACAGTGTCACAGATTTGCAAGAATTCAGCTAAAAACTGATGAGTATCTTCCAATGGAAGTCCATGGAACTTGCAATTATGTTGCATTAGAGAAACTAATTGAGGTTTAAGCTTAAAGTTGTTTGCTCCAATGGCAGGGATAGAGATGCTTCTCCCATAGAAGTCGGGAGTAGGTGCAGTAAAGTCACCCAGCACCTTCCTTGCATTGTTAGCATTGTTGTTGTTTTTGGCTGCCATGGGTTCTTCTTCTTTGAAGATCTCTGTTAGGTCCTCTACAGAGAGTTGTGCGTTAGCTTCTCTTAGCTTTCGCTTCAAGGTCCTTTCAGGTTCAGGGTCAGCCTCAACAAGAATGCTTTTGTCTTTGCTCCTGCTCATATGAAAGAGAAGAGAACAAGAAAATATGGAATCCTCTATGTCACAGTATAGAGATTCCTTGAAGTGTCAGAGGAAAAGAAAAATAGAAGGAAGAGGTAGAAGAATTCAAACTTATCAAAAGAGATGGAGTTCGAATTGTTCCTTGAGGAATAGTGTTAGTCCATAAATAGAAGGATGTGAGAAGAGGGGAAGAAATTTTCGAAAATTAAGTAAAAGATTTTAAAAACATTTTGAAAAATAGTAATTGATTTTCGAAAACTAAGATTGAAAAAAAAATCAAGTGATTTTTGAAAAAGATTTTGAAATTAGAAATCAAAAAGATATGATTGAAAACTATTTTGAAAAAGATATGATTAAGAAGATATGATTGAAAAGTTATGGTTTTAAAAAGATATGATTGAGAAGATATGATTTGAAAAACAATTTAAAAAGATTTGATTTTAAAAATTAATGACTTGGCTAATAAGGAAAGATATGATTCAAACATTAAACCTTTCTCAACAGAAAAGGCAACATACTTGAAATGTTGAATCAAATCATTAATTGATAGCAAGTATTTTTGAAAAAGGAAAGAAATTGATTTTGAAAAAGATTTGATTGAAAAGATATGATTTGAAAAAGATTTGATTTTGAAAAATTTTGAAAACTTGAAAAAAATTTGAATTGAAAACAAAATCTTCCCTCTTGTGCCATCCTGGCGTTAAACGCCCAGAATGGTGCACATTCTGGCGTTTAACGCCCAAAGCACTACCCTTTTGGGGTTAAACGCCTAGCCAGGCACCCTGGCTGGCGTTTAAACGCCAGTTTGCCTTCCTCACTGGGCGTTTTGAACGCCCAGCTTTTTCTATACAATTCCTCTGCTGTATGTTCTGAATCTTCAATTCTCTGTATAATTGACTTGAAAAGACACAAATTAAAAATATTTTTGGATTTTTAATAATGAGAAATAATCAAAATGCAACTAAAATCAAATAACAATGCATGCAAGACACCAAACTTAGCAGTTTGTATACTACTGACACTAACAACATGAGAATGCACATGAGAAACAACAAAACACTCAAGTCAAGAGAATTTAAAGATCAGAGCAAGGAAATCATCAAGAACAACTTGAAGATTAATGAAGACACATGAATGAATGCAAGAAGAATAGAAACATGCAATTGACACCAAACTTAACATGAGACACTAGACTCAAACAAGAAACATACAATATTTTTGGTTTTTATGATTTTGTAATTTTTTTTTTTGGTTTTTTCGAAAATTAAGTGGGAAAGAAAATAAAGGTATCAAAATTCTTAATGAGAATTCCAGGAATCATGCAATGTTAGTCTAAAGCTTTAGTCTAAAGAAATTAGACATGGCTAGCCAAGCTTCAGCAGGACATTGCATTCAAGAGCTAAATTGATGGGAATCAATCAGCTTTGGTGATGATAAGAACATCACCTTGAAACACTAGAATTCATTCTTAAGAACTCTGAAGATAAATACCTAATCTAAGCAACAAGATGAACCGTCAGTTGTCCATACTCAAAACAATCCCCGGCAACGGCGCCAAAAACTTGGTGCACGAAATTGTGATCACTACTTTTCACAACTCAAATAATCCCCGGTAATGAATCCAAAAACTTGGTGCTCAATACCATGGCATAAACACAACTTCGCACAACTAACCAGCAAGTGCACTGGGTCGTCCAAGTAATAAACCTTACGCGAGTAAGGGTCGATCCCACGGAGATTGTTGGTATGAAGCAAGCTATGGTCACCTTGTAAATCTTAGTCAGGCAGACTCAAATGGTTATGAATGATATATGAATAAAGCATAAAGATAGAGATACTTATGTAATTCATTGGTGAGAATTTCAGATAAGCGAATGGAGATGCTTTGTCCCTTCCGTCTCTCTGCTTTCCTACTGTCTTCATCCAATCCTTCTTACTCCTTTCCATGGCAAGCTGTATGTTGGGCATCACCATTGTCAGTGGCTACAATCCCGTCCTCTCAGTGAAAATGTTCAACGCACCCTGTCACGGCATGGCTAATCATCTGTCGATTCTCAATCAGGTTGGAGTAGAATCCATTGATTCTTTTGCGTCTGTCACTAACGCCCAGCCTTCAGGAGTTTGAAGCTCGTCATAGTCATTCAATCATTGAATCCTACTCAGAATACCACAGACAAGGTTTAGACCTTCCGGATTCTCTTGAATGCCGCCATCAATTCTAGCTTATACCACGAAGATTCCGATTAAAGAATCCAAGAGATAAACATTCAAGCCTTGTTTGCTTGTAGAATGGGAGTGGTTGTCAGGCACGCGTTCATAAGTGAGAATGATGATGAGCATCACATAATCATCACATTCATCAAGTTCTTGAGTGCGAATGAATATCTTGGAATAAGAACAAGCTGAATTGAATAGAAGAACAATAGTAATTGCATTAATACTCGAGGTACAGCAGAGCTCCACACCTTAATCTATGGTGTGTAGAAACTCCACCGTTGAAAATACATAAGAACAAGGTCTAGGCATGGCTGAATGGCCAGCCTCCCAATACATGATCAAAAGACTCAAAGATCTAAAGATAATCTAAGATCCCCCGATGAAAATACAATAGCAAAAGGTCTTATTTATAAAGAACTAGTAGCCTAGGGTTTACAGAAATGAGTAAATGACAGAAAAATCCACTTCTGGGCCCACTTGGTGCGTGCTTGGGCTGAGCATTGAAGCATTTTTGTGTAGAGACTCTTCTTGGAGTTAAACGCCAGCTTTTGTGCCAGTTTGGGCGTTTAACTCCCATTCTTGTGCCAGTTCCGGCGTTTAACACCGGGCATTCTTGAGCTGATTTGGAACGCCGGTTTGGGCCATCAAATCTCAGAAAAAGTATAAACTATTATACATTGCTGGAAAGCCCAGGATGTCTATTTTTCAACGCCGTTAAGAGCGAGCCAATTGGGCTTCTGTAGCTCCAGAAAATCCACTTCGAGTGCAGGGAGGTCAGAATCCAACAGCATCTGCAGTTCTTTCCAGTCTCTGAATCAGATTTTTGCTCAAGTCCCTCAATTTCAGCCAGAAAATACCTGAAATCATAGAAAAACATACAAACTCATAGTAAAGTCCAGAAAAGTGAATTTTAACTAAAAACTAATAAAAATATAAGAAAAACTAACTAAACCATACTAGAAACATACTAAAAACAATGCCAAAAAGCGTATAAATTATCCGCTCATCAATGGCGTGTGAAGGGAGACTAGTATGTGAAGTGAGAATTGATGAACTGTTGAGTTCGGAACTGATATGTAAATTGACAGTAGTTGAGATGAGTCGAGGGCTTGGAATGGAAATGTTGATTTGACAGTGGTTGAGACGAGTCGAGGACTCGAATGTGCAATGAGGAATCATTGATGTACTGAAAATGTTTTGTGAAAAACCACTGAACTACTGTTTTAAATTGAGATTATGAGACGCTATGCGTCCGGCAGGAATGGCGGTTGGATCCTGCCTGTCAAGGTAGCGACGGCGGCGTAAAGACGGTGGTTAAATCCCGCTTGCATTGAGATGTGAGGTCTGAGGCAAGAGTATCCCGCTCGCATTCCTTCGGATCAATAGAGTGTGCAGGCACGAAACCCTGGATAGTGATCCGAGCACTATATCTCGGGGGTTCCCAATGAGGATTTTGAAGGGCGACATCTCCATGGAGATGTGTCGGGTTGGCAGTTGAACTGACAATGTGATATCACAGTCAATAGGACAGACATTCATCTTGTGCATTTTCTATCTGTTTGTTTGCCTTACCGACTTGTAATTGTATATCTATTTGTATAACATGTCTAATTGCTACTTGAGTTACTTGCCCTATATACTTTTACTTGTGATTTACTTGCATTGCTATTAATTGTACTTTCTACTAGGATTGAGGAGGCTCGGAAGGTGGTGGCGATGGGATCGCATGGAGGATAGGTTGGTGAAGGCTGTGGGACAGCGGAGATCTATTAGACTAGAAAATCCCTTAAGTTACCCTTTTTATACTGCTAAGGTTTTAACTTGAGGTTTATATATATGCTCTAATGTTTTAGTTATGCCTTAAGATTGAAATCTTGTGATGGATATGAAGCTTAGGATTGCCTTTGGCATCCCGGGGTCTTATATCTTACATCACTGGGCACTGTTACCTTACTGAGAACCTCCGGTTCTCATACCATATTTCTGTTGGGTTTTTCAGATGCATGTCGCAACCCACCTCGGTGACTTGCTTTGGATGGTGACAGGAGTGGAAGATCATGATACTTTTTGGAGTCCTTTTGATGTCTTTTGTAGATATCTCTCACTTTTGTATTTTTCTTTTGCCTAGAGGCTTATATTTGAGAGAGAGAAAAATTTGTATAAGCTGTTTTAAACTCCAGGTTTTGTTTTGTCCGTATATATGGCTAGCCGGCTTAAACTCCACGAGCCGTGGCTTGATTCTTATAATATTACACTATTATACTATGATATTTTGTTATGATGTATCTGTTTCTTGTGCTTTAAGTTAGAAGCTTCGATAGTACGTTTTGCGCCTTTTAAATGTTATTTTTGAGCTGTATCCTTCATTAGGCTTCTAGATTATTTTAACCCATTCTATATATTTATCTATAAGCCTTAGAATTGTCGTAACCTTTGATTAACCTTTGCTTTACGGCATGAGGTAAGGCTTAGGGTAACTATGGTGTTACTGTTTGCTGATGGAATTATTATAGGTGATAGTATTAATGGTACTAACGAGCTATTGGAGTTGCTGCCGTTGCTGAAATTAACAAAGAAGGGATCATCGTGTTTAAATTCGACGGGTTCGACTAACTGAGGTAGGGGTGCTTTTCTTAAACTTGTTTTACTTTTCAGAGTTGTTATAAATTGATATTAATGCGTAAAATACATTTTTTGTGATTTCCTGAGTCTTATAAATTGAATTGAGTTATTTTGAATGAATGAGATTATTAGTTCGATTGAGAAATTTGAATATTCTGATTAGTTGACTGATGTTGGAATGAGATTATTAGTTCAGTTGAATGATTGATCGATTGAGAAAGTTGAATATTCTGACTAGTTGACTGATGTTGTTAAAATGGTTTTCCTTAAGTTATTGGAAGAGATTTGATATTAACATTTAGTTTAATTTTGGAAACAGTTTGATTTTAGAAAAGATTTAATATTAAAATTTGATTTGATATTGAACCCGATTTGATATCGAAATTTGGAAAGGACTTAATATTTAAAAACGGTTTATTTATTGAGAATGATTTGTGGTGGGCGAAATTGTGATCCGTACTCTTTGTACTTGTATGAAATAATTATAATGGCTTTTTGCTATGTGTGGACACAACTCCGTTCAACTAACCAGCAAGTGTACTGGGTCGTCCAAGTAATAAACCTTACGTGAGTAAGGGTCGATCCCACAGAGATTGTTGGTATGAAGCAAGCTATAGTCATCTTGTAAATCCCAGTCAGGTAGAGTCAAATGTAATTGGATTAGATATTTAAAAGATAAATAAAATAAAGGGATAGAAATACTTATGTAAATTAATAGTGGGAATTTCAGATAAGTGTATGGAGATACTGTGCCCTTTCTTTTTCTACTTTCCTACTTCTTCCTTCAATCCTTCTTACTCCTTTCCATGGCAAGCTGTATGTAGGGCATCACCGTTGTCAATGGCTACATCCCATCCTCTCAGTGAAAAAGGTCCAAATGCTCTGTCACAGCACGACTAATCATCTGTCGGTTCTCAATCAGGTTGGAATAGAATCCCTTGATTCTTTTGCGTCTGTCACTAATGCCCAGCCTTCAGGAGTTTGAAGCTCGTCACAGTCATTCAATCCCGGAATCCTACTTGGAATACCACAGACAAGGTTAGACTTTCCGGATTCCCATGAATGCCGCCATCAATTCTAGCTTATACCACGAAGATTCTGATTAAGGAATCCAAGAGATATGCGCCCGGTCTAAGGTAGAACGGAAGTGGTTGTCAGTCACGCGCGTTCATAGGTGAGAATGATGATGAGTGTCACGGATCATTGGTGCTGCGAAATTGTGAACAATACTTTTTCACAACTCAAATAATCCCCGGTAATGGCTCCAAGAACTTGGTGGCTCAATACCATGGCATTACACAACTTCGCACAACTAACCAGCAAGTGCACTGGGTCGTCCAAGTAATAAACCTTACGTGAGTAAGGGTCGATCCCACGGAGATTGTTAGTATTGAAGCAAGCTATGGTCATCTTGTAAATCTTAGTCAGGCAAACTCAAATATATATGATGATGAACGAAAATAACATAGAAGATAAGGATAGTGATACTTATGTATATCATTGGTGTAAGAGCTTCAGACAAGTGTATGAAGATGCCTTCCCTTCCGTCTCTCTGCTTTCCTAATGCCTTCATCCAATCCTTCTTACTCCTTTCCATGGCAAGCTCGTGTAAGGTTTCACTGTTGTCAGCAGCTACCTCCCATCCGCGCAGTGAAAGCTAATGCACACACTCTGTCACAGTGCTGCCAATCACCGGTTTGGTTCCCTCCCCTACCGGAATAGAATAACTCTTTTGCGTCTGTCACTAACGCCCAGTAGGTTACAGGTTTGAAGCACGTCACAGTCATTCAATCATTGAATCCTACTCAGAATACCACAGACAAGGTTAGACCTTCCGGATTCTCTTGAATGCCGCCATCAGGTCCTGCCTATACCACGAAGATTCCGAAGAATCCAAGAGATATTCACTAAGCCTCAGATGCTTGTAGAACAAGAATGGTTGTCAGTCACCTTGTTCATGGGTGAGAATGGTGATGGGCGTCAATCATCACCTTCATCATGTTGAAGAACAAGTGATATCTTGGATAAAGAACAAGCGGAATTGAATGGAAGAACAATAGTAATTGCATTAATACTCGAGGTACAGCAGAGCTCCACACCTTAATCTATGGTGTGTAGAAACTCCACCGTTGAAAATACATAAGCATAAGGTCTAGGCATGGCCGAATGGCCAGCCTCCCAATGATCTAAGATAGCATAAAACTCAAAGATAGCTACCAAGATGTTCTTAATACAATAGTAAAAGGTCCTACTTATAGAAAACTAGTACAAAGATGAGTAAATGACATAAAAATCCACTTCCGGGCCCACTTGGTGTGTGCTTGGGCTGAGCAATGAAGCTTTTTTCGTGTAGAGACTCTCCTTGGAGTTAAACGCCAGCTTTGGTGCCAGTTTGGGCGTTTAACTCCCATTTGGGTGCCAGTTCCAGCGTTTAACGCTGGGATTTCTTGAGGTGACTTTGAACGCCGGTTTGGGCCATCAAATCTTGGGCAAAGTATGGACTATCATATATTGCTGGAAAGCCCAGGATGTCTACTTTCCAACGCCGTTGAGAGCGCGCCAATTGGGCTTCTGTAGCTCCAGAAAATCCGCTTCGAGTGCAGGGAGGTCAGAATCCAACAGCATCTGCAGTCCTTTTGAGTCTCTGGATCAGATTTTTGCTCAGGTCCCTCAATTTCAGCCAGAAAATACCTGAAATCACAGAAAAACACACAAACTCATAGTAAAGTCCAGAAAAGTGAATTTTAACTAAAAACTAATAAAATATACTAAAAACTAACTAGATCATATCAAAAACATACTAAAAACAATGCCAAAAAGCATACAAATTATCCGCTCATCACAACACCAAACTTAAATTGTTGCTTGTCCCCAAGCAACTGAAAATCAAATAAGATAAAAGGAAGAGAATATGCAATGAATTCCAAAAACATCTGTGAAGATCAGTATTAATTAGATGAGCGGGGCTTTTAACTTTTTGCCTCTGAACAGTTTTGGCACCTCAATCTCTCCTTTGAAATTCAGAATGGTTGGCTTCTTTAGGAACTTAGAATCCAGATAGTGTTAATGATTCTCCTAGTAAAGTATGATGATTCTTGAACATAGCTATTTATTGAGTCTTGGCTGTGGCCCAAAGCACTCTGTCTTTCCAGTATTACCACCGGATACATACATGCCACAGACACATAATTGGGTGAACCTTTTCAGATTGTGACTTAGCTTTGCTAAAGTCCCCAATTAGAGGTGTCCAGGGTTCTTAAGCACACTCTTATTTCCTTGGATCACAACTCTTATTATTATTTTTTTTTTCGTTTTCTCTTTTTTTTTTCGATTTTTTTTTTTTTTGAATAGCAATGCTTTTTCTTGCTTCAAGAATCATTTTATTGATTTTTCAGATCCTCAATAACATGTCTCCTTTTTCATCATTCTTTCAAGAGCCAACATTCATGAACCACAAATTCAAGATACATATGCACTGTTTAAGCATACATTCAGAGAACAAAAATATTGCCACCACATCAAAATAATTAAACTATTATAAAATTCAAAATTCATGCAATTCTTCCTTTTTCAATAAAGCACATTTTTATTCAAGAAAGGTGATGGATTCATAGGACATTCATAACTTTAAGGCATAGACACTAAGACACTAATGATCACAAGACACAAGCATGGATAACATAAAGCATAAAAATCGAAAAACATGAGAATAAAGAACAAGGAAATCAAGGAATGGGTCCACCTCAGTGATGGCGGCTCTTCCTTGCTTTTGAAGGTCCTATGGAGTGCTTGAGCTCCTCAATGTCTCTTCCTTGCCTTTGTTGCTCCTCTCTCATGATTCTTTGTTCTTCTCTAATTTCATGGAGGAGAATGGAGTGTTCTTGGTGCTCCACCCTTAGTTGTCCCATATTGGAACTCAACTCTCCTAGGGAGGTGTTTAGTTGCCCCCAATAGTCTTGTGGAGGAAAATTCATCCCTTGAGGAATCTCAGGGATCTCATGATGAGTGGGATCTCTTGTGTACTCCATCCTTTTCTTAGTGATGGGCTTGTCCTCATCAATGGTGATGTCTCCCTCTATGTCAACTCCCACTGAATAACAGAGGTGACAAATGAGGTGAGGAAAGGCTAACCTTGCCAAGGTAGAGGTCTTGTCTGCCACCCTATAGAGTTCTTGGGCTATAACCTCATGAACCTCTATTTCTTCTCCAATCATGATGCTATGAATCATGATGGCCCGGTCTATGGTAACTTCGGACCGGTTGCTAGTGGGAATGATTGAGCGTTGTATGAACTCTAACCATCCTCTAGCCACGGGTTTGAGGTCATGCCTTCTCAATTGGACCGGCTTTCCTCTTGAATCTTGCTTCCATTGTGCGCCCTCTTCACATATGACTGTGAGGACTTGGTCCAACCTTTGATCAAAGTTGACCCTTCTAGTGTAAGGATGCTCATCTCCTTGCATCATAGGCAAGTTGAACGCCACCCTCACACTTTCCGGACTAAAATCCAAGTATTTCCCCCGAACCATAGTAAGATAATTCTTTGGATCCGGGTTCACACTTTGGTCATGGTTCTTGGTGATCCATGCATTGGCATAGAACTCTTGAACCATCAAGATTCCGACTTGTTGAATGGGGTTGGTAAGTACTTCCCAACCTCTTCTTCGGATCTCATGGCGGATCTCCGGATATTCACCCTTTTTGAGTGAAAAGGGGACTTCGGGGATCACCTTCTTCAAGGCCACAACTTCATAGAAGTGGACTTGATGCACCCTTGAGAGGAATCTATCCATCTCCCATGACTCGGAGGTGGAAGCCTTTGCCTTCCCTTTCCTCTTTCTAGAGGTTTCTCCGGCCTTGGATGCCATAAATGGTTATGAAAAAGCAACGCTTTTACCACACCAAACTTAAAATGTTTGCTCGTCCTCGAGCAAAAGAAGAAAGAAGAGAGTAGAAGAAGAAGAAATGAGGAAGAGGGAGATGGTAGTGTGTTCGGCCAAGAAGGGAAGAAAGGGTGTTTAGGTTGTGGAAAATGAAGGGGTAAAGAGGGGTTTATATAGGAAAGAGGGGGATGAGGGTTCGGCCATTTGAGGGTGGGTTTGGGAGGGGAAGTGGTTTGAATTTGAAGGGTGAGGTTGGTGGGGTTTTATGAAGGATGGATGTGAGTGGTGAAGAGAAAGATGGGATTTGATAGGTGAGGGGTTTTTGGGGAAGAGGTGTTGAGGTGATTGGTGAATGGGGGAAGAAGAGAGAGAGTGATGGTAGGGTCCTGTGGGGTCCACAGATCCTGTAGTGTCAAGAAAAAGGCATCTTTGCACCAAATGGCATCAAAATCCACGTTTTGAGCCTTTTCTGGCGTTAAACGCCGGGCTGGTGCCCATTCCTGGCGTTTAACGCCAGGTTTTTGCCCTTTACTGGCGTTTAACGCCAGTCTGGTGCCCCTTTCTGGCGTTAAACGCCCAGAATGGTGCCAGACTGGGCGTTAAACGCCCAACAGCTAGGCTGACTGGCGTTTAAACGCCAGCAGCATCTTCCTCCAGGGTGTGCTGTTTCTCTTCCTGTTTTTCATTCTGTTTTTGCTTTTTTCATTGTTTTTGTGACTTCTTATGATCATCAACCTACAAAAAAAAAGATAAAATAACAAAAGAAAATAATTAATTATAAAACATTGGGTTGCCTCCCAACAAGCACTTCTTTACTGTCATTAGCTTGACAGAGGACTCTCATGGAGCCTCAGAGATGCTCAGAACCGTGTTGGAACTTCCCAACACCAAACTTAGAGTTTGAATGTGGGGGTTCAACACCAAACTTAGAGTTTGATTGTGGCCTTCCAACACCAAACTTAGAGTCTGACTGTGGGGGCTCTGTTTGGCTCTGTTTTGAGAGAAGCTCTTCATGCTTCTTCTCCATGATGACAGAGGGATATCCTTGGGCCTTAAACACCAAGGATTCTTCATTCACTTGAATGATCAACTCTCCTCTTATCAACATCAATCACAGCCTTTGCTGTGGCTAGGAAGGGTCTGCCAAGGATGATGGATTCATCCATGCACTTCCCAGTCTCTAGGACTATGAAATCAGTAGGAATGTAATGGTCTTCAACCTTAACCAGAACATCCTCTACAAGTCCATAGGCTTGTTTTCTTGAGTTGTCTGCCATCTCTAGTGAGATTTTTGCAGCTTGCACCTCAAAGATCCCTAATTTCTCCATTACAGAGAGGGGCATGAGGTTTACACTTGACCCCAAGTCACACAAGGCCTTCTTGAAGGTCATGGTGCCTATGGTACAAGGTATAGAAAACTTCCCAGGATCTTGCCTCTTTTGAGGCAATTGCTGCCTAGACAAGTTATCCAGTTCTTTGGTGAGCAAAGGGGGTTCATCCTCCCAAGTCTCATTTCCAAATAACTTGTCATTCAGCTTCATGATTGCTCCAAGGTATTTAGCAACTTGCTCCTCAGTGACATACTCCTCCTCTTCAGAGGAAGAATACTCATCAGAGCTCATGAAAGGCAGTAGTAAGTCCAAGGGAATCTCTATGGTCTCAGTTTGAGCCTCAGACTCCCAAGGTTCCTCATTGGGGAACTCATTGGAGGCCAGTGGACGTCCAGTGAGGCCTTCCTCAGTGGCGTTCACTGCCTCTTCTTCCTCCCAGAATTCGGCCATATTTATGGCTTTGCACTCTCCTTTTGGATTTTCTTCAGTGTTACTTGGGAGAGTGCTTGGGGGAAGTTCAGTAATTTTCTTGCTCAGCTGACCCACTTGTCCTTCCAAATTCCTAATGGAGGATCTAGTTTCAGTCATGAAACTTTGAGTGGTTTTGATTAGATCAGAGACCATTGTTGCTAAGTTAGAAGTATTCTGCTTAGAACTCTCTGTCTGTTGCTGAGAAGATGATGGAAAAGGCTTGCCATTGCTAAACCTGTTTCTTCCACCATTATTGTTATTGAAACCTTGTTGAGGTCTCTCTTGATTCTTCCATGAGAGATTTGGGTGATTTCTCCATGAAGAATTATAGGTGTTTCCATAGGGTTCTCCTAGGTAATTCACCTCTTCCATGGAAGGGTTCTCAGGATCATAAGCTTCTTCCTCAGATGAAGCATCCTTAGTACTGTTTGGTGCATTTTGCATTCCATACAGACTTTGAGAAATCAAATTGACTTGTTGAGTCAATATCTTGTTCTGAGCCAATATGGCATTCAGAGTGTCAATCTCAAGAACTCCTTTCTTCTGACTAGTCCCATTGTTCACAGGATTTCTTTCAGAAGTGTACATGAATTGGTTATTTGCAACCATTTCAATCAATTCTTGAGCTTCTGCAGGCGTCTTCTTCAGATGAAGAGATCCTCCAGCAGAGCTATCCAAAGACATCTTGGATAGTTCAGAGAGACCATCATAGAAGATACCTATGATGCTCCATTCAGAAAGCATGTCTGAGGGACATCTTCTGATTAATTGTTTGTATCTTTCCCAAGCTTCATAGAGGGATTCTCCATCCTTCTGTCTGAAGGTTTGGACTTCCACTCTAAGCTTACTCCATCTTTGTGGTGGAAAGAACTTTGCCAAGAAGGCATTGACTAGCTTTTCCCAAGAGTCCAGGCTTTCTTTAGGTTGGGAGTCCAACCATATTCTAGCTCTGTCTCTCACAGCAAAAGGGAATAGCATCAGTCTATAGACCTCAGGGTTAACCCCATTAGTCTTGACTGTGTCACAGATTTGCAAGAACTCAGCTAAAAACTGATGAGGATCTTCCATTGGAAGTCCATGAAACTTGCAATTCTGTTGCATTAGAGAAACTAATTGAGGCTTAAGCTCAAAGTTGTTTGCTCCAATGGCAGGGATAGAGATGCTTCTCCCATAGAAATCAGGAGTAGGTGCAGTAAAATCACCCAGCACCTTCCTTGCATTGTTTGCATTGTTGTTGTTTTCGGCGGCCATTTGTTCTTCTTCCTTGAAGGATTCGGTCAGGTGCTCTAAAGAGAGTTGTGTTTTGGCTTCTCTTAGCTTTCGCTTCAAGGTTCTCTCAGGTTCAGGATCAGCCTCTACAAGAATGCCTTTGTCTCTGCTCCTGCTCATATGAAAGAGAAGAGAAACAGAAAGTGTGGAATCCTCTATGTCACAGTATAGAGATTCCTTGAAATGTCAGAGGAAAAGAGAAATAGAAAGAAGAAGGAGAAGAAGAATTCGAACTTTAATTAGATAAGGTTCGAATTGTGCATTTAGAAGGAGTGGTACTCCATAAATAGAAGGATGTGGGAAGGAGGGAAGAGAATTTTCGAAAATTCATTAAAATATTTTGAAAACATTTTTGAAAACATTAATTGATTTTCGAAAATCAAAGTGGAAAAGAAATCAAGTGATTTTTGAAAAAAGATTTTAAAATTAAAAATTAAAAAGATTTGATTGAAAACTATTTTGAAAAAGATGTGGTTAAAAAGATTTAATTGAAAAGTTATGGTTTTAAAAAGATGTGATTGAGAAGATATGATTTGAAAACAATTTTAAGAGATATGATTTGAAAACAATTTGAAAAGATATGATTTTAAAAATTAATGACTTGCCTAACAAGAAAAGATATGATTCAAACATAAAACCTTTCTCAACAGAAAAGGCAACAATTTTTGAGATGTTCAATCAAATCATTAATTGTTAGTAAGTATCTTTTAAAAGGAAAGAAATTGATTTTGAAAACATTTGATTGAAAAGATATGATTTGAAAAGATTTGATTTTGAAAAACTAAGAAAAAATTGATTTGAAAACAAAATCTTCCCCCTAGCACCATCCTGGCGTTAAACGCCCAGAATGGTATACATTCTGGCGTTTAACGCCCAAAATGCACCCTTTTTGGGCGTTAAACGCCCAACCAGGTACCCTGGCTGGCGTTTAAACGCCAGTCTGCCTTCTTCACTGGGCATTTTTGAATGCTCAGCTTTTTCTGTGTAATTCCTCTGCAGTATGTTCTGAATCTTCAATTCTTTGTATCATTGACTTGAAAAGACACAAATTAAAAATATTTTTGGATTTTTTTAATAATCAAAATGCAAAAGGAATCAATTAACAATGCATGCAAGACACCAAACTTAGCAGTTTGTATACTACTGACACTAACAATATGAGAATGCATATGAGACACACAAAATACTTCAAGTCAATAGAATTCAAAGATCAAAACAAAGAAATATATGCATGGATTCGAAAATTATAACAAAAACATGCATTTGACACCAAACTTAGGATGAGACACTGAACTTAAGCAAGAAACATCAAATATTTTTGGTCTTTTTGATTTTGTAATTTTTTTGTGTTTTTCGAAAATTAAGTAGGAAAAGGTATCAAAATTCTTAATGAGAATTCCAGGAATCAGTGCAGTGCTAGTCTAAGACTCCGGTCCAGGAATTAGACATGGCTTCACAGCCAGCCAAGCTTTCAAAGAAAGCTTCGGTCCAAAACACTAGACATGACCAAAGGTCAGCCAAATCTTAGCAGATCACTGCTCCAAGAGCAAAATTGATGAAAATCAACAAGCTCTTGTGGTGATAAGTTGAAACCTCGGTCCAATGAGATTAGACATGGCTTCTCAGCCAGCCAGATTTCAACAAATCATCATGAAACTCTAGAATTCATCTTCAAGAATTTCGAAAAAAATAATACCTAATCTAAGCAACAAGATGAACCGTCAGTTGTCCAGCCTAAACAATCCCGGGCAATAACACCAAAAACTTGATGTTGTTGCCGGATCTTGGCACTGATGTTACCAAAAGCTTGCTCAAAACTTGAACAATCCCCGGCAACGGCGCCAAAAACTTGGTGCTGCAAAATTGTGAACAATACTTTTTCACAACTCAAATAATCCCCGGTAATGGCTCCAAGAACTTGGTGGCTCAATACCATGGCATTACACAACTTCGCACAACTAACCAGCAAGTGCACTGGGTCGTCCAAGTAATAAACCTTACGTGAGTAAGGGTCGATCCCACGGAGATTGTTAGTATTGAAGCAAGCTATGGTCATCTTGTAAATCTTAGTCAGGCAAACTCAAATATATATGATGATGAACGAAAATAACATAGAAGATAAGGATAGTGATACTTATGTATATCATTGGTGTAAGAGCTTCAGACAAGTGTATGAAGATGCCTTCCCTTCCGTCTCTCTGCTTTCCTAATGCCTTCATCCAATCCTTCTTACTCCTTTCCATGGCAAGCTCGTGTAAGGTTTCACTGTTGTCAGCAGCTACCTCCCATCCGCGCAGTGAAAGCTAATGCACACACTCTGTCACAGTGCTGCCAATCACCGGTTTGGTTCCCTCCCCTACCGGAATAGAATAACTCTTTTGCGTCTGTCACTAACGCCCAGTAGGTTACAGGTTTGAAGCACGTCACAGTCATTCAATCATTGAATCCTACTCAGAATACCACAGACAAGGTTAGACCTTCCGGATTCTCTTGAATGCCGCCATCAGGTCCTGCCTATACCACGAAGATTCCGAAGAATCCAAGAGATATTCACTAAGCCTCAGATGCTTGTAGAACAAGAATGGTTGTCAGTCACCTTGTTCATGGGTGAGAATGGTGATGGGCGTCAATCATCACCTTCATCATGTTGAAGAACAAGTGATATCTTGGATAAAGAACAAGCGGAATTGAATGGAAGAACAATAGTAATTGCATTAATACTCGAGGTACAGCAGAGCTCCACACCTTAATCTATGGTGTGTAGAAACTCCACCGTTGAAAATACATAAGCATAAGGTCTAGGCATGGCCGAATGGCTAGCCTCCCAATGATCTAAGATAGCATAAAACTCAAAGATAGCTACCAAGATGTTCTTAATACAATAGTAAAAGGTCCTACTTATAGAAAACTAGTACAAAGATGAGTAAATGACATAAAAATCCACTTCCGGGCCCACTTGGTGTGTGCTTGGGCTGAGCAATGAAGCTTTTTTCGTGTAGAGACTCTCCTTGGAGTTAAACGCCAGCTTTGGTGCCAGTTTGGGCGTTTAACTCCCATTTGGGTGCCAGTTCCAGCGTTTAACGCTGGGATTTCTTGAGGTGACTTTGAACGCCGGTTTGGGCCATCAAATCTTGGGCAAAGTATGGACTATCATATATTGCTGGAAAGCCCAGGATGTCTACTTTCCAACGCCGTTGAGAGCGCGCCAATTGGGCTTCTGTAGCTCCAGAAAATCCGCTTCGAGTGCAGGGAGGTCAGAATCCAACAGCATCTGCAGTCCTTTTGAGTCTCTGGATCAGATTTTTGCTCAGGTCCCTCAATTTCAGCCAGAAAATACCTGAAATCACAGAAAAACACACAAACTCATAGTAAAGTCCAGAAAAGTGAATTTTAACTAAAAACTAATAAAAATATACTAAAAACTAACTAGATCATATCAAAAACATACTAAAAACAATGCCAAAAAGCATACAAATTATCCGCTCATCAATCATCACATTCATCAAGTTGAAGTGCAAAAAATATCTTAGAATAGGAATAAAGAGAATTGAATAGAAAATAGTAGTAATTGTATTGAAACTTGAGGTACAGCAGAGCTCCACACCCTTAATCTATGGTGTGTAGAAACTCCACCGTTGAAAATACATAAGTGAAAGGTTCAGGCATGGCCGAATGGCCAGCCCCCTAAAACGTTATCAATGGCCTCCTAAGATGAAGAATAAAACAAAACTGAGACCAAAGATGTCTAATACAATAGTAAATTATCCTATTTATACTAGACTAGCTACTAGGGTTTACATTAGTAAGTAATTGATGCATAAATCCACTTCCGGGGCTCACTTGGTGTGTGTTTGGGCTGAGCTTGATCTATCCACGAGCTGAGGCTTCTTCTAGAGTTGAACGCCAAGTTGTAACGTGTTTTGGGCGTTCAACTCCGGGTCGTGACGTGTTTCTGGCGTTTTACTCCAGACAGCAGCATGAAACTGGCGTTGAGCGCCAGTTTACATCATCAATTCCCAAATAAAGTAAGAACTATTATATATTGCTAGAAAGCTCTGGATGTCTACTTTCCAACGCCGTTGAGAGCGCACCATTTGGAGTTCTGTAGCTCTGGAAAATCTATTTCGAGTGCAGGGAGGTCAGATTCCAACAGCATCAGCAGTCCTTTGTCAGCCTCCTATCAGAGTTTTGCTCAAGTCCCTCAATTTCAGCCAGAAATTACCTAAAATCACAGAAAAATACACAAACTCATAGTAAAGTCCAGAAATGTGAATTTAACATAAAAACTAATGAAAACATCCCTAAAAGTAGCTTGAACTTACTAAAAACTACCTAAAAACAATGCCAAAAAGCGTATAAATTATCCGCTCATCAATTTGCTATTTTGGAAATGATTCGAAAAGGATTTGAGGAATGGTTTGGTTTGAAACTATTCGAGAAGATCGAGAATTCTTAATTATCAATTGATGCTGTTGATTGAAGTTGGTTTAAATTGCGATTTATAGGATTGATTGATTAAATTCTGGATTTCGTAATTTTCTTGGGTTGAGTGTTGTTGTTTTTGTGATAATGGTTATCAGAAGTGATTTGAATAATTAACAGGCATTTGGTTTGGTTTGGTTGGGACCCGAAAAGCGTGGTAGAATTCGAGTTTTAGAGGAGATGCTACCAAAATTTTATAAAATTAGAAGTTTCGTTTGAAGTAATTATTTAAAAATATTTGATTTTAAATATTATATGTTTTAAGATTGATTAATTTATCAAAGAAATAACTATTATTTGAATTGGGGTTGTTGATGAATGGAATGGAAAGAAGGATGATGAGGATTGACTTTGAGATATGATTTTTGAATGAATTTGGAGATGAGATATGGATTGACGAATAATGATATTGAGAATGACTTAGTTATTGATGAATGTTGAATGAATTATTCATATGGCATACAAATTTGAATTATCTGAGACAAGAGTTTTTCTGGGTAGACGCAGTGGCTTGCCACCACTTGCTCCAGGTTGAAACTCGATACTCTGTTGACCCTACAACGTAAGAGTGACCGGGTACTTATAAATTCGCGGGAATGGTACTCTCATTGAGCGATTTGATATATATATATATATATATATATATATATATATATATATATATATATATATATATATATATATATATATACGAGTAAAAGCTATGCATAGACTCATGGAGATGCGCGTCAGGGGACAGTCCAATGGTTAAGCAAACCGGACTTGTCGGGTTTGCTGTATAACCAACAGATGAGCTCATTAGCCATTGGACAGGCATGCATCATATGCATTTGTATGCTTTGTTTGGGTTTGAATTTGTGTTGGTTTGCCAAATTGTTAAACTGTTCTTACTGCTACCTAAACCTGTGCTTTTCTTGTCTGTTTTGCCTGTGTTTGACCTGGTGTGCTACTTTTGAGAATGAGTTTTGGTGCTGAATTGATGTTTGTGTTGATTGATTGCGTGGTTAGCTTCTGATTAAGATTTTTCTTAAAAGAAAAGAAAGGTTTTGAATTTCTGAAAGATTAAATATTGTTTCTTTGAAAAGGTTTTGAATATTTAGCTATTGGTTTTTTAAAAGATTCATTAGGCAATGATAATCACTGAGCTTGAAAACAATTTTCTTATTAAATATCTTCTTATGACAATTCTGAAACTTCGTGTGGTTAGGTTCTCACCCCCTACTACTTTACCTTTTCAGGAATCGGATGAAGGAGCATTATGAAGAGTTATACTGCATTTTGGTTTATATGATATTGTATTAATTAGATAATTTTTCTTCCCTCGTCTTTGTTATTACAATTTCGTAAGAGGGATAGGAGTTGTATATTTTATATGTATGTTACATTATAAGCTATTATGTAAGAAGTCTTGTATATGAATCTATGCCTGTTTGTTTTTTTTAAGGTAATGTATTTATTTCTGGTTTTCAAAAAAATCAGTGATATGGTGGAGTCATAGGCTCTTTTTTTAATATTAAGTATATAAAATAGTTGTAATACTTCTTGCTATCAGAGTGGCGCAGCCGGAAGCGTGACATTCTGGTAGTGAGGGTGTTACATTGTGGTATCAGAGCAGTTCATCCTAATTAGAGCCTTGGGGATGGACTGACCATGCTTCATTGCATTCTCTGAGTATCTGTCATGTTGTAGGTCTTGTCTAAGTAACAAGAATTAGAGTTTTATGTACATGACTGCCAATTAATTAACACTGTTAGCTTACCATTGCATATCTGTTGATGTTAAGTCTGGCCAACTTAATGTTGATGGCTTATGTGGATGGGGAAGTTAATAGGTTATTATAGGTAAATTAGAATTGATAAGTAATAGGTAACGCTTATCGCGCGGCTTGGGGACGTTAGGAGTTAATTCTCGAGGATATTCTTTTATGTTTCTTGAAAATTCTACTGATGTTTTGTAACTTGTTCTTTCATAGTGTACCTTGAAAACCTTTATTTGAGGTTTCTTTTTGAAAAGTAGTTTGATTATTTTTCAACTTTATCCCTTGTTGAAATGCATTTTGTTTAATCCTAACTGCCTATGTTTACTTAAATTTCTTGGAGGATTTGTTTTTGTCTATTCAAACTCTTTTTTATTCATGTACTCTTTTATGTGATCTTGAAATTGTTTAATGCATCAAAAATGTCTTTGAAATCTTTAAGAAATTGCTATTGATTGGGTTGTTTTTCTTTAAGAATTTTGCATTTCTTCGGATTAGCTGAGAACTTATTCGATTTTTCATGTTTTGTGAACTCTGATCGAGTTCCTTGATTTAAGGTTCTTTCTTAAAATGTGAGTAGGTTTCCTTCCTTAAATCTCTCAATCTTTTTGAATATCTATATGAAATTGGGATTTCAAAAAAAAAATAATACACTTGAAATTTTAGTTTTAAACTTTTTAAAAGAGATTTTCGATTCTCTTAGAAGAAATTTCAACTCAATTCTCTTTTACTTGGTTGTACCTATAATCATTCTTTAACTTTGATAAAAAAGTTTTGAATTTGGCATGTCTTTATTCATTTGTATTTTTGAAACCATACCTCAAATTTTTCTTTTTAAACAACATTTGAAATTCTTTTCAATTTTATCGTGATTTTACTATATACTCCTAATTGACTAAACGCTTGAGTACCTTTTAAGATTTTTGAGGAATTACTTTTGGTCCTTAGTCCAATTAAATTCCATCTTTCAAATTTCACATATTTTATCTTTACCTTAGAAATAGTTTTGGCAAAAAATAACTTGATTTCCTACCAACCTCGCTTTGTTTTTAAACAAATTCTTAATTGATTGTGTAAGGTACCTTTCAAGATTGTTGAGAAAACATTTCATCCCTTAGCCTAGCTAATTTTTATTTCACAAATCTTGCATAATTTAGATTGACTTGAATTTGTTTTAACATGACACCATATTTACTTTTTTTATGATTCTCTTGACTTTTGTAAAGCAATTGCCCTGTTCTCCTCTATAGTTTCTATTAGAGTTCTTTAAAATCAAAATTCTTTCCTATTTGCATTTTGATTCTTCCTTCCGGAATACTTCATGACTTTTGACCATTTTTATTTGTTGGTGATTTGAACTATTCCTTCATATTCTTGTGAACCTTGTGCTCTTCTGATTTGGTTTTAGTTTATTTTGATCTAATTTACTAATACCCTTTTCTTGTACCTTTTAGAGTTCCTAAATTAAATATTTCTTGTTATGATGCGAAATAACTCTTTTCGAAATATTTTCTCGTGCTTGTACATCGTTGCTTAGTTGCAATCTTACACCTCCTTTCGAATTCATGAGAAACATAATTTTGTCGTTTATTCTTCTCTTCCTACGAATTGTATCTCTTTGAACGCACTTCTACTTATCTCAGTGTCACACGTGGTCCTTAGAGGTAAAACCGATGTGTTAGCACTTTAGGGAACGACGGGTAGAAGAGGAGGTTTAAGTTTTCAGTAACTCGATTGAAAGCTTGTTTGATGTCTTATGCCTAGTTGATCTTGTTTGAACTTCCATGATTTAAGATCCTTTTTTGTATGGCCTGATTCCTTTTTAAATACATCTTAATATTCTTGAATATTCTTATGTGATGGCAATTTCGTTTTGATATGAACTTTTAAAACAAGTTCTAGATTCTCTTCTTAAGAAAGTTAAATCAATTTTCTCGCTTGAATTGCATCCATAGCTATTCTTTAAATTGACAAAGTTATTTTGAAGTTGGCATGCACTATTTTAAATAAAGTTTTAAACCCAACTTATAAGCAAATTTTTACTTCAAAATTCTTTTCTAAATAAAGTTTAACTTCTTCTTCTTCCATATTTGCTATAATTTTTGCACACGCTTGATTAAATATAAACCTTGAGAATTTTTAAACAAACATTTGATTTTTTTACAATATTTCCATGATTTCACTGTATACCTTTATTTGATTAAATACCTAAATGTCTTTTAAGATTTTTGAAAAATTGTTTTGGCTTTAACCCAATTGACTTTCCTTTTTCAAACCTCACCTATTTTGTCTTTAACTTGTAAAATTATTTTAACAAGAGGCAATTTGATTTCCTTCCGAGTTTTATGCCTACTTTTGGTTAAGTGGTGCACCTAACTATTTTTCTCAAATATTTGAGGGAATATTTTTGTTCTTAGCCAAATCAGTGTTCATTTTCTTTTAAAACTCTACATAATCTATTATTCTATTTCAACATGAAATTGTATTAATGTAATGCCACAAATATACTTTTGTTATTTCTTTTACAAAGTGTTTGATGCACACTTCTCTTTTGAAAATATCAAATAGTTTTTGAAATATTTTTCATTCTCTATGAGCAATTCATTCGAAAGTATTGTTAATTCTACTCAAAATTTATGAGCTTTGTCTTTGATCTTAAACATTCTTTTTCTGTAAACCTCATATTCCTTGACTCGGCTTAATTTTGTTTCAAACTACTTCCTACTTTTCCTTTTGTTATTCCTATCGGGTTTTATTGATTCAGGAATCATTCTTGAGATTGCCAAACTAATTTTCTGTCTAACACTCTTCATTCCTTATGCATTCCTGATTACTTATGATTTCAACAATCCTTTCAAGCCATGGCGGATTTTGTCGTATGTCTTTTTCCAAGGTCTTGTATTCTTTTGAATAAACTCAAGGATTGCCTTAGAATTACGTATGACTTTTAGGGGGTAGCAAACGAAACTTTAAAAAATATTGTTCATAAATGTGAAAGATGGATTGGTAAGTGTGCAATGTTATGAGGAGTATAGCAGTTTATTCCTCGTAAAAGTTTGCGGATGTAGGGATTATGACAGGTTATGGAGAGTGGAGTTGTGAAGTGATTGGTGGATTGGTAAGTCTAGCCCCTTTTGCCACAGTAGCTTCCGTTTTGTTTTGTGAACGCCTATCTTAATTTGCACGCTATTTTGTTACATTTATATATGCTTACTAAGATTTCATACTTTTCTATAAAGCATTTATAAAGTAGAGTGCAAATACTATGTATTACCTTATATATTACTTTAATTTTCGAGGACAAAAATTTTTATAAAGTGGGTAGGATGTAAGACCCATAATTTTCGAAAAAAAATATTATTATGAGTTAATTTCAATTTATTTATTCATTAAAGACTTTACTTTTGGAAATTATCTTATTAAAAGTAATTAAATCAAGTTTTGACAATTAAATTAGAAATTTTACTTAATTTTATAATTATTGAATAATTTTCTATATTTAAATTATACAGTTTAACAGTTGCAAAAGAATAAGAATTTTGTTAAATAATAGAGATTCTAGAATTTAATACTTTAATTTTATAAACAAAGAAAATTAATTATATTATCTTTAATTTTAAATTGAAATAGTCGATTAAAAGTTAATTAGTAAATTAATAATCAAATAAAATTTTCAGAATAATTTTTATAGATTAAATTAGGTTATTAATTAATACTTTATATCCCTAAATTAATTAAAATTACCATAATCTATTAACACTAAACCCCCAAATTAGAACCCATTAACCCTAACCTAACCCTAACTTTATTACTTTCATCCTCATTCACACACACCTTATTGCCACTCACCACAGCCGTCATTCACTCTCTTTTACCCTTTCTCCCTTAATCACACAGAAAATAAAACCCACACATACACAGAAACGGTAAAGAGAGAGAGGTAAGGTTGCAAAGAAGAGAAGGAAAGAGGGAGGACGACGCCGGCGAGCGTCACTGCCGCCGCGCCACCGTGTCGCCGCAGGAGGGAGGCTGAGAGAGAGGCCCCGAAGAGAGAGGGGGACGCGAGCAAGAACAGAAGAGGAGGCCGCGTCAGCTTGCCGCCAAGCCGCTGCCGTCGAGGTCCGCACCAGCACCGTCATCACCGAGTTGGTCCGCGCCAGCACCGTCATCGTCGAGTTGCTTCGTCTTCCAACCTCCATGGTCGCCATCGCTAGGTTGCCATGAAGAGGGAGATCGGGAAGAGAAAGGGAGTTTGCATCCGTTGCAGCTGTTGGAGTGCAGGACCGTCACGGAGAAGGGTTGAGCTGTCACCATCGTGCCTCAATCGCCGTTGATTTGTTGCCGCTGTTGTTGTTGGAGGTCGTCGCTGTCGCCAGAAAAGGGAAAAGCAAGCGAAAGTGACGCCGGAGAAGGGGTTTCCATCGCTGCTGGTCCCAGTTGGATTCCACCGTGGAGAAAAGAACAACGCGAGGGAGAGAGGGAGATAGAGGCGTGCGAGCCAGAGGAGCCACTGTCCTTGTCGTTGCTGCCATAGTCGTCGGTGAGTCATCCACCACCATCAGAATCGAAGATATCACCAACCTTCTTCTTCTGGTTTTGATTCTCCTATTCTTGAATATGTAAGCTTTAATCCTTACTCTGCTACCATTTTGTTTCTTAGTCTTTTTCTATTCTGAGTAAGGAAAACCAATGTTTCTGTTTAACACTACTGCTCTGCCTTCCCTATTTGCTGATGGAATTATCATAGGTATAGTATTAATGGTACTAACGAGCTATTGGAATTACTGCCGCTGCTGAAATTAAAAAAGAAGGGATCATCGCGTTTAAATTTGACGGGTTCGACTAATTGAGGTAGGGGTACTTTTCTTAAACTTGTTTTTCTTTCTAGAGTTGTTATAAATCGATATTAATGCGTAAAATACATTTTTTGTGATTTCGTGAGTCTTATGAATTGAATTGAGTTGTTTTGAATGAATGAGATTATTAGTTTGATTGAGTGACTGATCGATTGAGAAAGTTGAACATTCTGATTAGTTGACTAATGTTGGAATGAGATTATTAGTTCGGTTGAATGATTGATCGATTGAGAATGTTGAATATTCTGATTAGTTGAATGATGTTGTAAAAGTGGTTTTCATTGAATTATTGGAAGAGATTTGATATTGACATTTAGTTTAATTTTGGAAACGATTTGATATTGAGCCCGATTTGATATCGGAATTTGATTTTAAAACAAATTTGGAAAGGGCTTGATATTTGAAAATGGTTTGTTTATTGAGAATGATTTGCTATTTTGGAAATGATTTGAAAAGGGTTCGAGGAATGGTTTTGCTGGAGTTGGTTTAAATTGCGATTTATAGGATTAGTTGATTGAATTCTGGATTTCATAATTTTCTTGGGTTGAGTGTTGTTGTTGTGAAAATGGTTATTCGAAGTGATTTGAATGATTAACAGGCATTTCGCAAATGATTAAAGTTGGTTTAAATTGCGATTTATAGGATTAGTTGATTGAATTCTGGATTTCGTAATTTTCTTGGGTTGAGTGTTGTTGTTGTGAAAATGGTTATCCGAAGTGATTTGAATGATTAACAGGCATTTGGTTTGGTTTGATTGAGACCTAAAAAGGGTGGCAGAATCTGAGTTTTGGAGGAGATGCTGTCGAAATTTTATAAAATTAGAAGTTTCATTTGAAGTAATTATTTAAAAAGATTTGGTTTTAAACATTATATGTTTTAAGATTGATTTATTTATTAAATAAATAACTATGATTTGAATTGGGGTTGTTGATGAACAGAATGGAAAGAAGGATGATGGGGATTGACTTTGAGATATGATTTTTGAATGAATTTGGAGATGAGATATGGATTGACGAATAATTATATTGAGGATGACTTAGTTATTGATGAATGTTGAATGAATTATTCATATGGCTTACGAATTTGAATTATTTGAGAAACGAGTGTCTCTAGGTAGACGCAGTGGCTTGCCACCACTTGCTCCAGGTTGAAACTCGATACTCTGTTGACCCTACGACGTAAGGGTGACCGGCCACTTATAAATTCCCGAGAATGGTACCCCCATTAAGCGATTTGATATATATATATATATATATATATATATATGAGTAAAAGCTATGCATAGACTCATGGGGATGCACGTCGGGGGACAGTCCAATGGTTTAGCAAACCGAACTTGTCGGGTTGGCTATATAACCGACAGATGAGCTCATTAGCTATGGAACAAGCATGCATCATATGAATTTGTATGCTTTGTTTGGGTTTGAATTTGTGTTGGTTAGCCTAATTGTTAAACTGTTCTCACTGCTACTTAAACTATTTGCGGTAACTGCTACATAAACCTGTGCTTTTCTTGTCTGTTTTACCTGTGTTTGACCTGGTGTGCTACTTTTGAGAATGAGTTGTGGTGCTAAATTGATGTTTGTGTTGATTGATTGTGTGGTTGGCTTCTGATTAAGATTTTTCTTATAAGAAAGAAAGGTTTTGGATTTTTGAAAGATTAAATATTGTTTCTTTGAAAATGTTTTGAATGTTTAGCTATTAGTTTTTAAAAGATTCATAAGGCAATGATAATCACTGAGCTTGAAAACAGTTTTCTTATTAGATATATTCTTATGATAATTTTGAAACTCCGTGGTGAGACCGTGTGGTTAGTTCTCACCCCCTACAACTTTACCTTTTCACGAATCGGATGAAGGAGCATTATGAAGAGTTATACTGCGTTTTGATTTATATGATATTGTATTAATTAGATAATTTTTCGTCCCTCATCTTTGTGATTACAATTTTGTAATAGGGATAGAAGTTGTATGTTTTATATGTATGTTATATTATAAGCTATTATGTAAGAAGCCTTGTATATGAATTTATGCCTGTTTGTTTTTTTTTTAAGGTAAAAAGTATTTATTTCTGGTTTTTGAAAAAATTAGCGATACGGTGTCGAGTTATAGGCTCGTTTTTTAATATTAAGTATATAAAGTAGTCATAATTCTTGTTGCTATCAGATTGGCGCAGTCAGAAGCGTGACATTCTGGTAGTGAGGGTGTTACAGTATGTATCACTACAACATAAAACTAGGTTATGTACAAACAAGGTTAAAAAGTGAAATAAACTAAGAAAGTGGAATAAATTAAGTAAAAAGTATTCAAAAAGATAAAATATGTACAAAATATCCAAAAAACATAATAAAAACTACAACTAAAGTGTTCAGAATGAAAATTGTCACCCAAAATTTACATCGCCGATGAGTCGGACGACCTCCCCACACTTAAGATTTAGCACCGTACTCGGTGTTCCTAAAGTTAGGTGGAGTGGAAGGAGTCCTCGTCGCTATCATGAGCTGGTGCGTTCTGCTCCTCCTCCTCCTCACTGTGCTTGGAGGGAGTGTTGAGCACCTCTATCGCTGAGCCCCAAGCTGGAAGCTGTTTCCTGATATTCTCATAGCGTTGTTTGGAGCGATGTTCCAAACGAGCTATGTCCTCGACCAACCGGTGGGTAAGACGGTAGAGTGGCTACGATGATGATGATGCTAGTGCTGAGAATTCTGCCGAAGGAGCTGAGGCTAAGGGTCCCGCCTCTGAAGAAGATGCTGCTTGCCGTCTGCTTCGTCGTCTGGAGGTTGACTGAGGTCCGAACCAGTCTCCATGAGGAATCACCTTCTTACTACCTGCGACAATCATCCTCTCATCTGTGGTCAGCCAAACAACCTCGGCCTCTATGGCTAGCTCAGTAATCATGCACGGACAGACCAGGTTGCCAATATAGTGAGCCCGTCCTATGTTCTGTTTGATATGCCTTGGAAGGTACAATTGTTTACCTTCCATGACACACCAGACCAAGACCACCATGTCAGCAATGATTTTAGTCTCGTGGGTGCTTGGCATCACATAATTGGTCAAAATCTGCAGCCAAATATGAGCCTCATCAGTCAGAGCTTGAACTGAGATCCCTGGGGAGTTGCCTTGTCGGCTCCAAAAATCCATGAACTCCCAGGCTTGGCAATCACAGCCAATACCTTATCCTAGTCGAAAGTCAACATCTTTCTTTCACTTCCTACCTCTTCATAAGCATCATTTTCACTAGTTTTAGGCAGAAAGTGAAAGGTCCACTCAATGACCTCCTCAGTCACTGGTACCTTCTTGCCTCGTAGGTGAACTGCGTCGAGGGCCCTGGTATAATAAATTGCGTAGAACTCTCAGACCTACGACGCATTCACTATCGGAAGTTCCCTACCTAGGAAATCTCATCCCCGCTGAACAATCCTATCATCAACGTATTGGCTCAGGTCATATGGGATCTAGAGCTTCCTCTTGACATGCAAGATCCACTCTAGGAACTTAGGGAACTTCTGCTCCGAGTAAAGGTAACTGAACTTGTAAGAATCAGTGGGAGGTGTATTCTGATCAACTCTATCTCTCCCACTGACCTGTCTCTCATAGAATGTCGCATCCGTAGTTTCAGCGGTCTGTTGTGTCCGCTTCCTTTTTCGGATCCCGTGGCCTTACCCTTGGTTTTTTCTGCCAGACATCCTGAAAAACAATATAGGGAACAGGCATATGAAATGTATTCTAAAGGCACACGGAGCAAAATAATGTGACAAGCAGGCAAGAAACATAAAATTGAGGTAAATAATAGCATACATGTGAAGTGAACGGATAATATAAAATTGATTGAAAACATACATGAAATTCAAAGTAAAATCAAACAAAAATGCATTCCGACCAATCAAAGTGATCAAAGTCAGGTTAACTTGCTTGACTATCAACAATAAAGAGAGGAAAGAAATACTGTTACTATGAGGAAAGAAAAAGAAAATAGTTAGTTGAAAAAGAAAAGGAAAGTCACAGGTTATGTGCATAGTAAAAAATGGTCTTTATTCCTAAAAGTTTGCAAAAAATCCAAAACAAGCAAGTTCACATTCACTTCACAACAATGCAGTATGCCAAAGTGAGTGATTCAAATGTATGTGTAGAGCATATAATCAAATGAATAGTGGTCACAAGTCACTTTGCATAAGTTTAAGCATTTGGCGTTTAAAAAGCTAAGGTATTGATTAACTAGGTAATTAAGGTAATTTCAAATACTAAAGTAAAATCAAACATTAGAATCACAAGATTGAAATAAGGAACAAAAGTTTCATGCTCTATGTAACTCAAATCAGTTGAGCGTAATGAAAATGGATGAAACTAGTTACATATTTTTTTTTAAATTTCTCAATCTTGTGACTTCAAACAAAAGGAGCTCTAATCACAAGAATCTATGTTTTGGTCAATTTGAAAATCAATTTAAGCCATTCAATGCATATGAGTAAATCACAATTAAAAACAAGCAAAGAATTTAAAGGTATGACCAAAATTTGCAATAAAGCTTCTTTGAGGCAATTTTCAAACCCGTTTGGTAAGCAAGATTCTATTGACACAGAAATCTGTCAAAGAGGGCCTTGTTACATCAAATCAAGCAATGTAGCTTAATGAAACAGAACAACAGGAAATCTCAACTTCCAGTAACAAAATAGTAATGCAATCAGCCAGATAATTGATTAATTAAGCTTAACAACATTTCAAGCAGAAGCAGTGGAATACCAAACTCAATTAAATCAATTGCATCAAGAATGAACAATGAAAATATATTTAAACAATTTTTTACAGCAATTCAGCAGTAACTAGCACATTACATGAGTCCACTCAATCAACAGGTTTCCATATGAATGCAACAAACAAACACACAATTCACATATCAGTTTATAGGAGCTAAACAAATAAACAAACTTGAGTGAGCAACAGTTCACAATTCAATCCAGAAAACAAGAAAGTCATCATCATTTAACAAATCACAAATCACAAAATAATCCAAACACAATTAGTAGCAACAAAATTAAACAAACCTAGAATCCACTACATACTATGTTCAAACCTACCTAACCACCTAAAATCCACTAAAGCATGCAATTCTAACTAAGTCTAATA
The DNA here is from genome assembly GCF_014773155.1 of Arachis stenosperma. NCBI lineage: Eukaryota > Viridiplantae > Streptophyta > Magnoliopsida > Fabales > Fabaceae > Arachis > Arachis stenosperma. The sequence goes on along the minus strand of NC_080386.1, from coordinate 77,381,681 downwards.
TTACAAAATCAACAAATTAAACTAGCAAATAAACTAACAGAGAGTAAAAAGAAAAAATGATAAAAACCTAGAACAAGAACTAAATGGAGACAGGGGAAGGAAAATGGTGGTGTAGCAGTGGTGCTATGGCAGCAGAGTGGCCAGCCAAGGAGCAGCACTAACGGCAGTGGCAGAGAAAGAAGGAAATAGGGAGTCGTGCCCTGTTCAGGTTCCTCGAAGATAGTGGGAAATGGGGTGGAGCTAGGCGAGATTGCTAGTGATGTAGTGAGAGTGAGTGAAAGAAAGAGTGATAGGGGATGGTTGTGGTGGCTGTGGTGGCCGTCGGTGATGGGTAGAGGGGATGCAAGGAGAGGAAAGAGGAGAAGAGGAAGAGAAAGGCGAAATATGGGAAGGAAGAAAAAGAAGGGGGTGGCGGCGGTGGTTCTGGACTGGAGGTGGGTGATGGTGTTGGAAGGTGAGGGGCAACAATGGAGGTTGGCTGAGGGAGAATGGGACGTAGAAGAAGAAAGATGTTGGGTAAGAAAAGGGTGTGGTATGCGAACGCAATTAGGGCATTCACAAAAGTGGAAGTGATTTTGAATTCATGCATATGCATCACTTATGTGTACGCATGTTTAGGGCCAGTTTAGGTGTCATGCGTATGCACGGCGTATGCATAACATAGCAATTGTGCGTGCGCACACAAAACACGCACGAATAACTAGCCCCACTATGAAGGGACCATTGGTGTAAAAGTTATTGTCGGTCTAGAATTTTCTCAATAGAAATAAGAACTTCGTTGTAAGCATAGTTCCAAACCAACTAATAACTCTCAATCAAATTTTAATAATTGGTTGTCACAAGTACAAACCCCAATAAAAGTAAATCGAAGTATTCAAATATCGGGTCATCTCACAAGAAATGGGCAAACATGTGCATCAATATTGGTTAAAATTCTGAGATTGGGAGTCATAAACAAGAATTTAAACTACTAGACTTAACATGCAAGAAATCTTAAAGTGCAAGAAACTAGATCAAGACAACTAAAGCCAAGTATAAGCAATTTCAATCTAGTAAGGAAACACATAAATCTATTTCTACTCTAGAACTGAGTAAACAACTAAACTAACTATAATAAGAATCAAGCAATTGGGATTTTTGGGTTTCAAATATGAATAATAAAAGGAACTCTTGGCTAGGCATAGGAATTGGGGTCACCATCCTTGTCTAATAACCATATCTTGACAATTATGAGGAACCAAGCTCATTAAGTCTACCTCTATGCTTGAAGTACGTATAATGTCTACTTCCAAGCTTGAAGTACGTTAAATGTCTTGATCAATCTCAACTCATAAGTCACAATTCAACTACTAATTGGCTTAATAGTAGATTGGTGTCAATAGGTATCAATTTAACCACTAGGATTCCCAAATCACCAAATCAATTAAACCCAATGACTCAAGTTTACCCAATTCCTTTAGCCTAAGCCAAGAGTAAAGAAAACTACTCCATAATCAAAGAAAATATTTCATCAAACACATGGTATGCATTAACAAAAGACATATTCGAATTGCAAATTAATTGGAAATCACAAGTATCCACTAATAAATATCAATGGAAAACAACTCAAATAACACTATCAATCATAGAAAACATCAATGCACTACTAGAAATTCAAGATCCACATAGTTCATAAAATGAGAAGAAAAGGGGAAATAACAAGAGAATTCAAATTCAGCACAAGATCTAAACAAAATTATAACTAGAAAACTCAAATTAAATAATTGAAACTAAAATTAACAAAACCTTATTCAAAAATTCAACAAAAGAGAATCAAAACAAATTAGATCTAGAGAGAAGTAAGAGTTTCTCTCTCTAGAACACAAGAACTGAAACTAGCTAAAATTGTGTGTAAAGTGTGTATAATTGATCCCCCTTTTCCTCCATCATCTCCTGGGTCTTTTCCATGCAGAATCCAGTTGGATTTGGACTTGGAGCCTCTCAGAAATCGCCAGCCATGAGTTCATTAAGGATGTTACGTGCCGAGCGTCACGTGTGCACGTCGGCCACGCATGCGCGTCATCTGAGTTTTGCAAGCCACGCGTACGCGTCGGTGGAATTTTTGCCTAGCCACGCGAATGCATCAGCTTTTGCGCGCCAGTCCTAGCAACATGCTTCCACGCGTGCGCGTCGTGGTCAATTCTCCAAAGCTCCATTCTTCATGTTCCTTCCACTTGTGCATGCTCCCTTTCCATCTTCTATGCCATCCTTGCCCTATAGATCCTGAATCCACTTAACAAACACATCACGACATCGAATGGTAATAGAAGAGGATTAAAATATAGCATTTTTAAGGTTAAAGAAGCATGTTTTCAACCATGAAGCAAAATTAGGAAGGAAACACAAAATCATGCAGTTTATATGAATAAGTGTGAAAAATATTGATAAAATCCTCCAAATTCAACACAAGATTTTGGGGTTTATCAACCATGCATACGCATCTCCCATGTGTACGTATGCCGCATGTTTTTTTTGTGTTGCTAACAACGGGGTACCATGCGCATGCATGGTGTCCGCATGATACTAGCAAAAAATTATTTTTTCCTGTTTTGGTGTCATGCATACGCATGAGGTATGCATATGCATGATTTGGTGAACTTTTGAGGGTCATGCATACGCATGAGGCATGTGCACACATGATTGATGTTCTGTTTTTCAAAAATTTTCCAACTTTTTGCACTAAACCAAGCATTCCAAACACCCAAAAGGTTACCAAAACATTGCCAAACTTTATTTAAACATACTAAACTACCAAGAAAACATAACTAACTAAACTAAAACAGAAATTAAACTTATTCACCCATATATATGAAAGAGAAAATAGAAAAAATTTACCATGGTGGTATGTCTCTCACCTAGCACTTTTAGTTATAGTCCTTAAGTTGGACATTTTAGTGAGTTCCTTATCATGGCGGCTTATGCTTGAAGTCATCCTTGAACTTCCACCAATGCCTAAATCTCCAATATGCTCTAGAATTCCAAATTAATCGCTGGAAAGAGAACGGATTAGCAATTAGCTAGTGAGAAGCTAGGATTCCACAGCATAAGATACCAAGACTCGATGAAGTTTCGAACAAGCTAGGAGCTCCTAAAGTTGATCCTCATGTATTTCGGGGTCCTAAATCTTGTTCTTACACCCGTCTTCTAGTTGATCATCAAAATTCTATCTAGGTGGTATGCATTCAGAATTTTCATACCGACACTAAAGCATCCTCCTAGACCCAATCAATTGAGCACTACACTAATGTTTGCATTTAAACCTTTATGATGCAACCACAATGAACGTAGAATTGTGTTTTCAACCACTAACCATCTCTATTTTGCTCTTGAATCCATAGAGAGCTCTAAGTTGACCATCTTTTTCAAGCAAACCATTTAAATGGAATACGAAAGCTAAGGGATAAAAGTTTTACCCACTTGAATGAGGGAATGGATGGTAACCTAAGAAGAGACGTTTTCAGCGGTCTCGACAAAACAATTTCCACTCCTGTTCTACCTTTTTGAAGGACTTCCACCACTCAACAAGATTCCTCATATATAGTTTCTTCTTCACCAAATTGTCTAACTCTTTCCCATCATTTAAGTCATAACCTGGAGGTTGCGTAAAGTCTATATCAACATCCATTTCAAGTTCAATGGCAGAAGATTCATCAAACTCAAAGAGTTCATCAGTTGTTGTGAAATCATCGTCAATAACAAAACTTGAAGCTTGCTCAACTTCTTTCAATTCCTCATTATTCATAATATGCCTTGGAAGTTGCACATTATCCTCCTCAACATTAATTTTGAGCTCAATGAAAGAAGGTTTAACAGCTTGGGAATCCGCCTCGCACTCAACGTCTCTTAGATCTTTAACCATTTCCTCTTCTTCAATGATTTCAGCTTCCTGCACTTGTTGCAATACATAAGTCCACTCTTTGTTCTTCACTTGAGATTCTAACCTCTCTTTCATACTACTCTCTTTAGTTGATTCTCCTTGTTCGTCAATGGGAATGCCTTGATCACATGAGTGTTATGAGGGTAAGTTGCTTATGACTTCGGCTAAGGTAGTCATGAATTCTTCTTGTCTCCTTCAAGCTTCACTTTGCTCTTGAAAAAATAAAATGAGAGTGTCATCCATGAATGATTGAGGTGGAGAGGGGGGTTCATTATTTTGGAGAAAGGTTTCATAATTGGAAGGTGGTTCATATTAGTGACAATATTGAGGTGGTGTATATAAAATTGGTGGTTCTTGGGAGTATTGGTGTTGGAATGGTGGTGGTTCTACGGGTACTCATTCATAGTGGTCACAAGAGTGTGGCACATAAGGTTGGTGGTATGGTGGACATGGATTATGGGGAGATGTTTGGTAAGATGGGGCTTGTGAATAAGGTTGAGAACGATGTTAAGAAGTTGGGTTATATTGGTGTCCATTATGGGGCAAAGTGTGATTCTTGTCGGGCGGAGGAAATTGATACGGATACCATGAAGCCATTTATAAGAATGTGATTCCTCCCTCAATTGATTTCCAATCCCATAGCGTGTACCATTGATAAACACATATTTCAGGTTTATCTTGTACTCAATTGAGTGGTTTTTATCAACTCTTTACCCACTTATTCATACTATTTGCATGGTTTTACATTTGCCTTCCTAATTATGTGCTTTGATTGAAAACATGTTTCTTTGGACTTATATTTGCTTATTATTAATCCTCTCTTATTACCATTAGATGCCTTGATATGTGTGTTAAGTGTTTTCAGATATTATAGGGTAGGAATGGCTTGGAGGATGGAAAGGAAGCATGCAAAAGTGGAAGGAATACAAGAAGTTGGAGAAACTGCAAAGCTGTCAACCTGACCCTCTCGCACTAAAACGACCATAACTTGAGCTACAGAGGTCCAAATGACGCGATTTCAATTGCGTTGGAAAGCTAACGTCCGGGGCTTCGATTTGATATATAATATACTATAGTGGCTCTGACGCTAGGTGACGCGACCGCGTGCTCCATGCGACCGCGTCGCAGTGACGAAAAACCAGCGTGGCAGATTTCTTCCCAGCGATTTCTGGACTGTTTTCGACCCAGTTTTCGGCCCAGAAAACTCAGATTAGAGGCTATAAAATAGAGGGATTGCATCCATTCAGATCATGCACTCATAATTCACTTCTTACAGTTTTAGATGTAGTTTTTAGTAAGAGAGGTTCTCTCCTCTCTCTTAGGATTAGGATTTAGGACTTCTCTTAGTTTTAGGAGTGACTCTCAATCTCAGGTTCTTTATTTTTATTTATCCCAATTTAATTTATGAACTCTTCCATGTTACAGATTACTCTTTTAAATTAATGTTATTTGAGATATTTCAGTTTATGATTGCTTTATTCATGAATGCTTTTTATTTAATTTAGATAGTTTCCCTTTTTGGCTTTGGTTAAATAATTGGTGACTCTAGAGTTATCAAACTCATTGTTGATTGAAAATTGGATTTCTTCATTTCATTAATTCATATTCCAATAACTCTAGCCTTTCTCAAGGAAAGACTAGAACCTGAGGAATCAGAATTAATTTATCCACTTAACTTACCTTCATAGTTAGAGGTTAACAAAGTGGGAGAAAAATCCAATTCTCATTACAATTGATAAGGATAACCAGGATAGGACTTCCAGTTCCCATACCTTGCCAAGAGTTTATTTTATAGTTATTTATTTATTTTTCTTATTATTTTTTGTGCAACATACTGCCCTCTTACTTCCAAAATCCCAATTTTACCTTTTTCATAGCCAATAATAAGAACATACCTCCCTACAATTCCTTGAGAAGACGACCCGAGGTTTAAATACTTCGGTTATCAATTTATTTAGGGGTTTGTTACTTGTGACAACCAAAACGTTTGTACGAAGGGATTTCTGTCGGTTTAGAGACTATATCTACAACGCGACTGTTTTTATGAAATTCTTTACTGGCAAAAATCCTAACGTCAACCATCATTGAAGTTCAGATTTTCTGCAACATAGTTGTAACTAAATTCATAGCCAAAAGAGTGAGAATTCATAGTGAAAAGAGAAAATAAAAACAAACGCTAATAAGAAATAATGATAACAAACTCCTAAAACTAGCAAAAGAAAGCAACCAATAAAAAACAAGCTATTCACAATATTCACATAAAAAAATAACCAATAACAACCACATATTACAAATCCCTGGCAACAGCGCCAAAAACTTGATGGTCGGTAAATGTCAGTCTAGAATTTCTCAATAAAATTACTGCGTTGCAAGTATAGTTCCGAACCGATAATTAACTCCCAATCAGAGTTTGATTTGTTTGTCACAAGTGTAAACCTATAAAAATCAAGAGTTTTAAGTCCCGGCTCATCTCTCAAATAAATTGCAGTGAGGTGTGCGTTTTATCAGTTATGAATATAAGGGGGTTTGCGGATAAATGGGTAAGAAATTAAAATAACAAGAAAGTAGAGCCAACAACTAAAGAAGTATAAATGCTAAAAGACATTCCTGGCTAGGATTGAGAATCAAGGGTTTCTATCCAAGTTACTGACCACAAACATGGTGATTACTTAGAGTTAATCCTATTTAGTCATCTCTGCCATCAGGAGAAAGTCAAATAGGCATAGTCAGTCTTAATCCAAAAGTCTTACTCATCAATAGAAACAAGAACAACTAACAACCCTAAATCGCCAATCAACATTGGACATCAACGACTCTTGTGTCACTAACCATGCATGACAATTATAAGAGTAAACCCAATTAGTCAACCTTTAATGGTGACATAAGTCAATTGGGCTTAATTAATCTCAATCCATAGGTTTAGTCGTTAATGAAAATGAGATTAATTAAATTCTCCAAATTGTCACTCAATTCGGACATTAATGACATTAAGGTCACCTCTATTACCCAATTCCAAACCAAAAATGTGAAAATCTACCCTAAAACTAAGAGAAGCATTTTCACAAACACTTGGAAGGTATAAAATGAAAGTCTGGTAAAATTGCAATACTAATAAAATCTAAAACTACCAAATGCAAGATAACAATAACAATAACCAATACAAACATCAAAGAACATGAAAACATAAAATTGTATTAAATCAAAATCAAAATCAATAAGAGTTCATAAAATCAAAAGCAACAAAATAAAAGAAATAACAAGTAAAACTACAAGAGCTAAGGTGCTAGAACAATAACAAACAAGGAAAACTAAATCAAAACAAGATTAAAAACCTAAATCTAGTGAGAGAACTAAGTCTAAAATCCTAAATTCTAGAGAGAAGAGAGAGCTTCTCTCTTTAGAAATCTAACCTTAAAATGCTAAAAGCTATCATAATTGCTCCCCATTCATCCTTCTTGAATTTGGCTTGAAATAGCTTTAGAAATGAGTTGGATTGGGCTTGGAAATGCCTGAAATCGCGACCCACATGTTCACTTAAGTGAAATCACGTGCTGGCAGTTGTGCGTACGCATGGCTGGGCGAACTTCTAAAACATGCGTACGCACAAGGCATGCGTATGCATGACCATGAATTGCTCCAAAATCTAATTTCTTGATGAATTCTCCACTTTGCATACTTTTTCTTCACTTCTTCAATCCAATCTTTGCCTTCTAAGCCTAAAATCACTCAACAAACACATCAAGGCATCAAATGGAATTAAAGTAAATTAAATTTAGCAATTTAAGAGCCTAAAAAGCATGTTTTTACTCTTAAGTACAATTTAGGACGAATTCACAAAATCGTGCTAATTCAATGAATAAATGTAGGATAAGTTGATAAAATCTACTAAATTCAATTCAAAATAAACCATAAAATTGTGGTTTATCAAGTAGCCTTAAGACAAAATATTAAGAAGTCCAAAGAGGCTCTGGACTTCGATGTCTGGATCAAAACCCTAATTATGTGCTTATGGTGTAACTGTGTCAAGGAGAGGCTTAGATAATTAGATTCGAGGGGTGCTTTATCACCTGGTAACTTGGGTCAACTAGTCCGGAATCATCAATTGAAAGTCCATTAAGAACTGCCTTGTGACAAAACACTAAGAATCAAAAGCCCGTGAAGATCTTTTCCCTATCTCAAATAAGAAGTAAAATGCCTTCAAGTCATACAAATTCAAAGGAATTCTCATAATATAATTCAGATTTCAGTTTTGAAAATTTCCAAATCGTAAGTATGCAAGATTCATCAAGGATAAGAGAACTGAATGTAACCACAAGAATTATAATAAATCCCACTTTTGTTTTCAATATTAAAAGCTTTTCAAATCTTTTTTATTAAGCTAAACTCTGTTTATCTTTCTTTTTTGCTTAAGGACAAGCAAAGTTTTAAGTTTGGTGTTGTGATGACATGTCATCTTAAGCAATTTTTAAAGTTCTTCTTCATTTACTTTCTTAGGTTTTAATCAAATTTATTATGTTTTCTAAAAAAATTTAATAAATAATCAAATATTTGGAGTTGTGATAGTGATTTTGTGTTTTCAAGAGTTTGGCTACAAAATAAGTAAAAATTAAAGCTTTTTCACAAGAAAACACAAAGTACAGCAAAAGCGTGGTTTAAGGAACAAAAGTATGCAGCAAGGAGGAGAAATGGAACCAAGACAACACGCGTCGCTCCTGCACGCCTAATGGACAAGCCCTTGTGCTAGGCGGCCCGACGGCCTCACTACATGTCCGACGGCTTCTTCCCACGCCCGGCGGCCTCTCATGTATTCCTCTTACACACACAGCGGACCTGTACCTACGCCCAATGTATGTGTGTCCCTGGAAGGTGAACTTTTGGGCTTTTGCTCAATTTTCTCTAATACAATTAAGAAGCAACAATTAAGGTCCAAGTTTAATTATCTACATTATTAGAAGCCTTAATTATATCCAAAATGTTAAAGACTCTAGAAGATTAGTTATTTATTTTTTCTAGAAATATAAGAGATTTGGTTGTTATGATTTGATTTAAATTATTGTTTTGAATTTGAAATTGAAGTCAGTGAGTAGTTGTCTTATCTTTCTTTGTGAGAGATAAGATTAGGATAGTTTGAATTTGAATTCTAGAATTTACGATATAAATTAGTGAACCTTGTTCACAGAGGAGGACATTCAGTTCTTCTGCTTAGTTATTTTTCATGGGTAACTAATCCTCTGTCAAAGGGTAGGAGCTCTATTTATGTTTTCTGTGGGTTATTAATCTACGTTTTATTTTATTTTGAAGTCTTGCATTGATCTATTTCATGATTGGCTTATTCGTTCTTCATTCGAATTAGTATCATCGGAAGGTATACTAATCCCTTTTGAATTTTTTTATTATAATTGAAAATTTTAATATTTGAATTAAAGCTTGAAAACTCTTTCACATGACTCTTTGAATTCAGTTAGAAATAGTGGTTCAATTAGTGTGCGACACATGCATAATTTTCAATCACTCTAATTTTGAATAAGTAACATATAATTCGAATTAGAATAACTTTTGAAAATTGTGTTTTCTTCTCAGATTTAATTGGATAGGACTAGCTTAAACGCGACATATAATTCGACCTAAAGACTACTTTTAAATCTTATTTGAATCGAAATTAGTTTTTGTGCTTAACCTTTTTAATTAATTAACCAACAACTAATTGATTATTGAGAAACTGAGGAACCAAGAAATTAGAAATCAGTAACTAAAGATATGTCGTGAAAGATCATTGCATACTTCAAGATAAATAAACAAGATTTGATTTCTCTAAGTGCATAAACATCTCCGAAACCATTGACTCTCATCATCATTGTCTTCTCTCAAATCAACATCCAAGTTCTCTATCCGTAAGCATTCAAGCAATCAAGTTCTAAAGTTCTCAGCAAGACTCAATCTTGCCCTCTTCAATCCAGGTTCTTTTAATCTAATTAGGTATTTAATATGATATTTGCTTGCTTAGTCCTTTAATCCCCATGGAAACGATATCCACTCATCGTAGTATTACTTGAGCAATCTGGTGCACTTGCCAGTATCCGTGAACTTAAATTTTCGCTCATCAAATTTTTGGCGCCATTGCCGGAGATTAATTAAGATTGACAACATACGTCCGGTTAAATCCTAACTTAGATCTTGTTTACTTTATTTTCTTTTATTTCACTTTTAGGTCTTTATCTTCTTTTCTTTTCTTCTACGTTCTTTTTCTTTTTCTTTTCTTTTTAACGTTTTTCTTCGCTTTCTTATTTTTTTTATTCTATGTTCTTTTTCCTTTTTTATCTTTGTCTAATTCTTTTCTAAAATTAAATCATGTTTATTTTTTTTAAGTATTTTTTTAGTTGGTTTAAATTTATTTTTCTGTAATTTTTTTTATACCGCAAAGTATGTTTGATCTTGTTTTATTAGTGTCTTGCATGGAAGAAGGAGGAAATCCCACACCTCCTCTCTGGTACCATCCTGATATAAAGTTAACTCTATTTCAATTAAAAAAGCAAGAGCTAGGAGACAAAAAGAAGAGAAAATGACAGACAATCAAAACAATGCAAGAAAAATTTTTAGAGACTACAACACATCCACCTTTATCAACCATAAAAATAACATAATAAAATCTGGATTTGAATCCTCTAAAGTTTGAATTTCATTTTAGAGAATAAAGTGTGATCTTCTACCCTTGAATAGTTTCTCTTTCATATTTATTTTTTGTCCTACCTATGAAATCAATGGTGAGAGATTACACTTTACTCTCTAAAGTGAAATTCAAACTTTAAAAGATTCAAATCCATAAAATCCACAGTTCAAGTAAATAACTTTAAACTATAGCCTTCACTCATCTAATTAGTACAGAAAGATCAATTTTAGAATCCACAAAAAAATCTCCAACAACTAAAATCCACATCCGCCATCAAGGAATTTATGTCGGAACACATAAGCACATCTTTCTCTCAAACACACAACCACTTCTCGATCAGTCGATCTAATTTTCTTCACGCATGGTATGGCCTACGGGAAGCACAAACTGCAGCAGCATTCGCACGCAGTTTGGTCAGACGCATGCCAGTTTTGGAGCATCTCGCTGGGTGCGAGAAAGTGTCAGCAGTTGGCTGAGTGTGAGAAGCTGCAGGCGGCACATCCACCATCAAACACTTCTATAGTTCTATTCCCTACATACGAGTATAACACCATTTTAATTTCCATTTCAAATTTAAATTATGTCTGCATGGTTCTATAATATTTTTAATTTATTTGAAAAAAGATTAATTTCCTCTTGACAAGCGATGCCAATACAATTCTAAATTTTATGGTTAAGAAACAATAAATTGACATTGTCAAATCTCAGATCTCCAATTTATGCCCGCGATGTTCTTCACTGCCAGAAATGCACCTCCATGCTCTGATTTTCTGTCCGAGAGTTGTGCAAGTCTGGAATCAATCACCAGTAACAAGTGTGATTCCCAAAGATCCGACTATGGAACCATGGGAGTGGTGGTGTCAGTTGATGGAAGCGGTGAGAAGAAGAAGAGACTCAAAAGAAAAAATCAGTTAAGTAAGTTATCTTCTATGGCAGATTTGGTTGTCCAGAAACGCTCTCATTTTTGAAAATTGCAGAATTGAGGTTGGGAAAATTCTGTCCCAAACTCTGACATTTGCGAAAGAATTTGGACGACTTGAGAGGCATAGCAACTGAAACTAAAGAGGAGAGAATAGCTTGTCCTTTTTATTTTAATCCCTACTACTTTAGCTTGGTATTATTATTTCTATGAGTTTCCAGATTTTTATTATTGTATATGCTTATCTCTGTTTGTGTGGGTATTGTAATTGAATCATTTAATTACAATAAAAGTATTATTTTTAGAAAAAAAATAAGGTAGTGACTAAGCACATAAATATTTCATGTAAGGAAAATATGATGACTTATTAGATGGTTTAATTGTGTAGTATTAGATGTTTTATTGTAATCGTTATAAAATATTTTCATACAACTAATTGATTATCAGGTTTAAAAAATTCAAAGCGATAATATATGTACATGAATACATGATGAACGATAATAATAATAATAATAATAATAATAATAATAATAATAATAATAATAATAATAAAGAAATTAGTGACACTCAACCGACCAATTCCAATATAAAAGAATTTCTAATATATCAAAACAGTCAATAATGATAAATTTAATAAAAAAACAAAAATTCTTGCCGTCCTGTTGATGGACAAAACACCATTTCCGAAGCTGAACGTCATCTGCAGGAATGTCCAATTTTTATTTTAGTTTTCCTAAAGAAAATTCTGTTATATTAGTATGATATAACATCTTTCTTTAGAGGCAATATACAAGTAATTTAAATTGTTGACCAACAAAAACAAACAATAAGTGAACGGAAACTATTGTACATAGTACTGATGCAACATGGATGGATGCAATTTGGAGGCTTTTCAAACCACTTGATGAGTGCTTGCTACGCCACCGTTAAGGGTTAACCTCAAATATAAAACAGACTAATCAACATTATTAAGACTAAATTAAGCATTCAATTACGAACAAAAGGTATTAATTAAAAACTTTTATACAATTAATTTAACTGTCAAAAATCAAAATATTTATATTTTTTCTTAATTCATATACATAGTTTTAATTTAACAATTTCTTTATATATCTACCATTTTCTTTCTAAAATAATCTCCTTTATCAGATCATAATAAATTTTCGTTATTCCAAAAATTTATACTTAATCTTACTCATCAAAAAAATAATATACTTATTATTTTAATCAATTTTAAAATAAAATATATCTTTTGTCTCTAACATTTTTAATAATTTTTTAAAATTATTCCTAACGTCTAATTTAAATAAATTTTATCCTTAATGTTTTAATAAATTTTAATTTTATCTTTATTGTCAATTTTTTAAACAGTCAATAATTAATCATATTCTCTTCCAATATTACCCTTAACCAAAATACTAATTTAACCCCAATTTACTCAAGAATTCTAATTCAACCCCAAACCCGTTCAATCTCACCCTCCATCATCTCATCTTTCTCTTCTCTCACCGTCATAACCTCCCTTCTACCATCATTGGTGGCGCCACAACAACAGCTGGGTTACCACGACAACCATCGGTCTGCATCCTCACCATGTGGCGACATCGGCTGGGTTACCAACGGCGACTCCAACGCAGCCGGCGATTAGCCCTGCCTCGATTTTGCCTGAGAGAGGCATGGTGGTGGCGCTTCCGGAAACAGGGGAGGGGACAGACCACTTCTGTTTGAGGAGGTCATAAAGTAGAGTCCCATACGAGTGGTAGAGTAGAGTGTCTGGCTGAGGACAATGGCGAAGATACCAGAAAAGAGAGCAGTGAGGCCTTCTTGCTGGACGAGTTTGACACCGACGATTACAAGCCCGACACGAAGAGGTCGGGTGATTTGCGGAGGTGGTGAGACGTGGATGGATCAGGATCCAGTTTGGAAGGTGAGTACGGGTCGAAGGGAAGGTACAGAGGTTGGATTTGACTCGCCTTGGAGCTGCATGTGGACCTTGATGAGGTCGAGTAGGTGGGTTGAACAACCTGCAACGTTTGAAGCTATATCTCCTTCTACAAAACCCTTAACTCCCATGATATTGTGGTTGTGCAAAATCGATGAATTAGGGTTAGTGTATATTAGAATGAAAAGAATGGATTAGAGAGTAACTGAGATTATTGGGACCAATTGGAGTTGGAGATATCACTAGAGACCATAAGATGGAAATGGAGGCCACAGGCTATTGAACTTAGTGGCCACTTGGTTGGTTGGTCCAGAACTCGAAGCTGAGGTAGGAGGGAGTGGGAGTAGCACGACGAGGTTGGTGTCTAGTTGAGTAAACGGTCGGGTGACATCTTTGCAGCGCCGGAGTCCCTGCAGTTGTTGTGGCGCCGCCAATGATGGTAGAGGGGAGGTGATGATGGTGAGAGAAGAGAAGGATGAGATTAAAAGGGTTTGGGGTTAAATTAAAATTTTTGAGTGAATTGGAGTTAAAATTTGGATTTTGGTTAAGGATAAAATTGGAAGAAAATAATTGACTAATTATTGATTGTTTAAAAAATTGGTAGTTGGGATAAAATTAAAATTTATTAAAATTTTAAGAATAAAATTAAAATTTATTGAAATGTTAAGAATAAAATTGAATCAAATTAAATATTAAAATTTATTTTAAAATTTTTTAAAAATATTAGAAACAAAAAAATATATTTTATTCTTAATTTTATATATTATTATATTTTACACACTGAAACATGAAAAGGGTAAAGTAATCCACTAGTATGACATTTTCAATGTTGAGATGATGGTTTAAGAATCAAGATGACCCATAGCAATAAAAAAGAGAATTATTTTTTTTGTACTCACATTATAAATTATTTTATATAATTGTTTAATTATTTGAATATTTAAATGATAATTGTAGAAAGTAGTAATAATGTACCAATATATAATTAAATGTGTGAAAAATATTTTTATATTAATATATTAAATTAAATTTTATATATTAATATATTATGGACACTAATTTATTAATTTATTTTTTTTATTTATTATAATAAATTTAATAAAAATATTTTATAAAAAAATTACATACTAAATTTCTCTCCATCATTTTCGTTATATATAAGATAGAGTTTATCATGTCTATCATTACATATATGAATTTTATTAAAATTAATGTTACACTTTGTTTATATTTTAGTAATATTTTGTATTTTTTAAATTAAAAAATTATTATATAATAAAAAAATATTATTTTAATTTTAACAATATTTTTAAGAGACTATAATATAAATATTAGGGTAAAAAATCATAATAAGCCAACTGGCTCAAGAAATTACGTAAATACGCCAAAGCGAAAATCGTTTCAGCAATAAGCCAGATCGTATTTTTATATAATTCGAACCAGGTTGGTTCGAACTCTATTTGTTAGTAAATCGAACCAGGTTAGTTCGAATTAGGGTTTTTTGTTTGTTAGTAATTCGAACCAGCCTGGTTCGAATTAGGAATGAAGGTAATTCGAACCAAGGTGGTTCGAATTATAGAGAGAGAATGTGTGCATGTAATTCGAACCAGGCTGGTTCGAATTACACCAATCATAGTTCGAACCAGGCCGGTTCGAACTATGTGTGAGACTGACTAAGCTGTGTATCTATGGACGAGGCATATCGGAATCAGCCAAAGAGATGCGGCCTATGTCGCCAACCCGGACACAGTTCAATAAGAGAAAATAAACGCTAAACTGTTTCAAGATTCATTGATCATACAAAATGAATGTCCCAGAACACAAATTAAAAAAAAACATAGGTAAACAGACTATAACATAACAAAAAAAGTACAAACCAGGATCATACATACATGATTGAACTTTAAAGAAAAAAAATACATAATTAAAAAAGCCATATTCGTTACTACTCACAACAATCAAACTAAAAGTCATGTGCGCTAATGTAAATAATACTGACACTAACAACATGGGATATAATCTAAATAACTCTAAGACTAGCAAGATGCGCACTAATGTAGATAATGCTAACACTAACAACATGCATACTAACGGTGTCCTGTCTGAGACGAGCCTCCAACCTGTGGGCAACTACGTCGCGTGTGTCCGGGTTGGCGACATAGGCCGCACCTCTTTGGCCGATTCGGATCCGCCTCGTCCATATTCGTCCGTATCCTAGTGGATCTAGGACGACCCTCTCTGGCACGCCTCATGGCAGGGTCTGGAATCACCGTGGGCCCGTCGTAAGGTGGCCAGAAGCCCTCCGGGATGGGAGGTGTGAATCCCATCCGATACACATTGAAGACCGAGCTAATCTGATAGACGCTGTGAACGTAAGAGGTCCAGGTGACCCGTGAGTATGCACAGCACGCAAGTGCGTGCTGACACGGGAAATGAAGAGCCTGGAAGTACCCGCAGTCACATGTCCGAGAGGCAAGTGATACTCTGTAAGTACCCAAGGAGAAAGAACCAGTCGGAGTAGTCTCTGCTACAGTGAACTCGGAGTTATCCCGGTCATACAGCGTCACCGTGAAGCACCTGGCCGTCTTCATGTTGGCCTCAATACACTTCACCAAATGCTGACTGAATTGTTGTCCTGTTCCCATCTGGGCCTCAGCC